>NW_026652276.1:132735059-133197472 GCF_009828535.3 Hylobates moloch
AAGTACATGATGAAGGAAGGCTGCCTAGGGGAGGTATGAATTGCGAGTGAACACAAGGAGTTACTGCCAGTGACAGTCGTAGTTTATTTCATTTTATTTTATTTATTTTATTTTTTGAGATGGAGTCTCGCTCTGTCGCCCAGACTGGAGTACAGTGGTGAATCTCGGCTCACTGCAACCTCTACCTCCCGGGTTCAAGTGATTCTCCTGCCTCAGCCTCCCTAGTAGCTGGGATTACAAGCACCAGCCACCACACCCAACTAATTTTTGAATTTTTAGTAGAGACAGTGTTTTTGCCATATTGGCCAGGCTGGTCTCGAACTCCTGACCTCAGGTCATCCGCCTGCCTTGGCCTCCCAGAGTGCTGGGATTAAAGGCATGAGCCACTGTGCCCAGCCTAGTCGTAGTTCTTTTCTGTAGATTTTGTTTTCCCAACTATTTTACTCATTAAATTAGTCGCCCAGATTTCTTACTCAATACTATAAGTCTTAAGTTCCTGTTGCATTGAATTGTTTTGATGTGTTCAGTGCCTTTTTGTTTTTCTTCTTACTGCCATTTCTGTATAACTTGTGGGATTAGATGAATTACTTTATGAAAATTGCTAATGAAGAGATTTGCCCCAGAAGCCTCTCATTAGTCTTCTTAGTGGTCAGTCTCAAAGCCTTGGCGCTGGCAACGAGCTGGATTCTGGCATCTGTATCTTCTTCTGCATCAGTTTAGCCAGGGAGCATATTTACGACACTTAAAATTTACAATTTTAAGTCCTTGGTGTCTTCCTCAGCACAGCCATCTACTTTCCCTTAAACTCATGGAAGGTTCTTGAGCTCCCAAAGGGTCAAAATTAGAAGGGTCACAGGTGATTTGGCTGCACATTCCATCTTGGTTTCTGGGAGATTTAAGGTGGTTATAAACAAAAAACAGTGTTAATTTATAGGCCCATTGTTTTCTGCGAAAGCTTCTCCCCTTACCTTTATGTTTTGTCTTATGTCTGTGTACTTTTTCTCTTGCCCCTTAGATTGTAGTTCATCTCACTGAGGACCTGCTTTCCCGAGCGTCAATGACTGTAGTAAATGGATGTCCGACTCTGACCATCAATGTGTCTACTGCACGTGAGCATTGGCTGGAGGGAATGCTGAGGCATGAAATAGGTAGGTGCTATCCTTTCCATTTGTTTATTTGTAATATCAGGAATTAGCTCTAAAGAAATATTCTTTTAGAATGGGTTTTTTCTTAGTAGTATTTATTTTATTTTCTTAGTAGAAGAAAATTTAGCAAGAAGTCATGAGCTTCACTTGGACTGAAGCTAATGTATTTATGTCTCATTTCAAATTAGATTTTTTAAGGGAAGTTTTTAGGTGTATTGAACCTGGAAAGTCATTTAACTGCTCTGGATTTCCCCTACATTAAACCGAGGGGGTCGAATTAAGGTATCTTTGAGGTTCTTTTCAAATATCAAGTCTGTGATTCTTCTCTTTAAAAAAGTAAATTGTTATAAAGGTTATACCTCCTCTCTTGAGACATGTGATCCTTTTGAAGGCAGTGTACTCCTTCACACCCAAGAGATGTTAGGATCCGGTCATTTTCTACTTTGTTTTGATTTGTAGGCACACATTAATTTGGTTTTAGAATTTATTTTATTTTATTTTATTTTTGAGATGGGATCTGGGTCCATCGCCCAGTCTTGGGCACAGTGGCAGGATCTCAGCTCACTGCAACCTCTGCCTCCCAGGCTTAAGTGATCCTCTTCACCCCAGCCTCCTGAGTAGCTGGGACCCCAGGTACACACCACCACACCCGGCTAATTTTTTGTATTTCTGGTAGACATGTTTCGCCATGTTTCCCAGGCTGGTCTCCAACTCCTGAACTCAAGTGATCCGCCTGCCTCGGCCTTCCAAAGTGCTGGGATTACAGGCATGAGCCACCGTGCCCGGCTGGTTTTAGAATTGTTGATGGAATCTAACTTTGGGGGAAGAATTAAAACAAGAATGGCATTTCTTCTTATTCATGTAACTTTTCTTCTCCATAGGTACACATTATTTTCGAGGTATTAACAACCTCCAGCAGCCATGGAACAGTTGGACTGGACGTAAAAAACATGAGCTAAAGCCAAATAATCCCACAGAGGAAGGACTAGCAAGCATTCACAGTGTTCTGTTTAGAAAAGACCCTTTTTTATGGAGGGCTGCCCTCCTCTACTACACTGTTTATCAAGCCAGCCAAATGTCTTTTTGTGAACTCTTCAAAGATATTGGCAGGTTTGTCAAGGACCCCAATACAAGATGGGATTATTGTGTACGGGCCAAGAGGGGATGGACTGATACTTCCCAACCAGGTGGGTGTCCCTTAACTGTAGGTTTTCTGACTGACTAGTTGTCTAGTGATTTTGTTTATATCTTAATCCCTGAATCACAAAATTCACTTACTTAAAAAATTAAACCTTTGTTACCTGAGGTCAGAACTGGTTTTCCCAAACCACATTTTCTTAGCATTATTTTTACCCAGCTCAATTTTGAAAAATCTCAGACCTATAGAATATGGAAAGAATGTTAGAATGAACACCCATCTACCCTTCATCTGGATTCACTTATTGTTAACATTTTTTTTCTTTTTTTGCTTTTTTTGCTTTCTCTGTCTTTGACTTTTTAAAAACAGCTATACTGAGATATAATTCACATGCCATACAATTTACCCATTTAAAATGTGGAGTTCAGTGATTTTTAGAATATTCAGAGTTGTGCAACCATCACCATTGTCTAATTCCAGAATGTTTTCATTACCTCAAAAGAAACCCATACCCATTAGCATTCATTCCGCATTTCCTCCCCTCTCTCCCGCTCTAAGCAACTGCTTTTGGTGTTCTTTTCATCTCAGATTTACCTATTTTGAACATTTCATATAAATAGAATTATCTAATATGTGATTTTTTTGTGGTGGGCTTCTTTCAGTTAGCATGATGTTTTCAAAATTCATTCATGTTGTAGCATGTATCAATATTTTGATCATTTTATTGCTGTGAGGCAGTCTGTCCCTTAGCAAAGCTCGAGCACTGTGCTGGGAGATCCACTGCTGTCTTCAGAGCCGGCAGGCAGGAACGTTTCAGTCTGCTGAAGTTGCGCCCACTGCTGCCCCTTCCCCCAGGTGCTCTGTCCCAGGGAGATGGGAGTTTTATAAGCCCCGTAGTGGGGCTGCTGCTTTTCTTTCAGAGATGCCCTGCCCAGAGAGGCAGAATCTAGAGAGGCAGTCTCTACTTTTTTTTTTGAGATGGAGTATCACTCTTGTCACCCAGGCTGGAGTACAATGGTGCAATCTCGGCTCACCGCAACCTCTGCCTTCCGGGTTCAGGTGATTCTCCTGCCTCAGCCTCCCAAGTAGCTGAGACTGAAGGCATGCACCAATATGCCCAGCTAATTTTGTATTTTTAGTAGGGATGGGATTTCACCCTGTTGGCCAGGCTGGTCTTGAACTCCTGATTTCAGGTGATCCAACTGCCTCAGCCTCCCAAAGTGCTGGGACTACAGGCATGAGCCACCACGCCCAGCCTAAGAGTGTTTTTAAACTATTTATTTGGAGCTTGGTAAATACTTACTCAAATTAGTGATGGTTATGTTGCTAGCACAGCCCACATTAACATTTCATACTAGTGTTGTAATCCTATGACAGCGTAGTGCCTTAGAGCTAGAAGCAGGTAAGATAGGAAGCAGGAAAGAGAAGGACATCTCTCTTCTGTCTTTCATGTGTGCATAGCCAATTCCAGGCGGAATTTCAGATAAGCAACGTGTCTGCCATTTCTTAGAATACTCTTCTCAATACTCTTAGAAGAAAATTTGTTGATATACTGAACTAATCTGAAATTCAAAATGACTTTTAAACAAATGTTTCTTAATTTGTACTCTTTTTTTCAAGGGCATTTTTGAGTGTTCTTTTAGATTCCTTTGTCTGGATTTTAGTACTCTGTACCCAGATGCACAGGGCTTCCATGTTGCCTTTGATACCCACCCCGTGGAGGCTTACCATTTTTCGACTAGTCCCTTTTTTCTTTTTTTCACATACTTTTGTGTTTTTCATGTTTTATTATGGAAAATTTCAAATGTATACAAAAGAATGATTAACATGCTGAATTCCAGTAATACATTACCTGATCATAGCTATTATCAACATTTTCTAACTGTGGTTCATCTATTCTTCCAAATTTGTTTTCCTATTTTAAAGCCAATTCCAACATCGTGTCCCTTTACCCATAAATATTTCAATGTGCATCTCTGATTAGGAGAACTTTTTAAATCATCCTCATGCTATTAGCATACCTAACCAAGTTAACAATAATTCCTTAATATATGACTCCATGTGGTAGAATTTTAATTAATTTAATAGAGCAAAATTTTTTTTTAAATTACACAAATTATGTCAGGATGGGAAAAAGGTTTACTGTGTAAACAGAACATCCTTTTCTAACTAGGTTCAGATTCATGAAATATTCTACTTTTCATGTCTTTATCCATTTTTTCTATTTTTTAAACCTACGTGCTCTCCAAAATCTAGTTCTAGTTGCTTACGTAGAGAGGAACTGATGTCAAAATTTATGCTTTAAAACCATAGTTTGTTTTTGTTTAATGGAGGGGAAGGATTATTAATATTCTAAATTCCAGGAGTTTCTAAAATCCTGCATCTCTCCACTACCTTTATTGAGATGTACCTGCTTTAAAATTATCCTGCTCAGGCCTCCCCACTCAGATGCCTTCAGTGCACAATGGGAGTTACGACTGAATCGTGGGAGTAGGGGAAGGTGGGATAATCATAAGACTCATATATTTAAAATTACCAGTCTCTATAGTGAGGAAAGAATTGTTATTTTAATAATGGTGAGGATGTGTGAGGAGAAGGAATTCTTAAGGTTCTAGTCTACATACCATCCTGGCACTTCCCAAGACCTGACATTTTATGTAATGAAGATAGTTAAATAAAAATAAAAATAAATGTTGGCAAACTAGAATATTTTTAATACAGGACTGATTCCTACAGTAAATGGAATGGGTTGATATCTACTTAGTAATTTTTCTAAACATCAGAAAGTAAACACTATTCTGGTTCCTCCAGGGTGTTTTAGTAAAGACCAGGTATACTTGGATGGAATTCTTCAAATCCTCCGATACAGAGATACCATAGACTTCCATCTGCTGACTGCTCTCGGGAAGGTGAGTAGAAGCCCATGGCACATAGTCCCCGACCACACCAGATCAGCATTCCCCTCACTCAAGCTTAGCATTAAATAAGACTTAGCTTCACACTATTTTTACTTTATTGTCAGAACAAATTTTCTTTATGTCATATCAAGAGGGAAGAAATCTGGTTCTGTAATAGAACCAAATTGTAAAATTTCTTTTTGGTCAATAAGAGATAAAGGAATAGGAAATTTGGGAATACATATTGTTTTATTTTTATTTGTGTATACATATTTTTCTAAAAAGCATTTTCTGAAAACTATAAAAGCATTTTGAAGTAAGCTGCACCTGTAACACTTCCCCCCATAATATCTCCTAAGAACAGGATATTTTCTGACATTACTATATGATTTTGTTTAAGAAATTTATTATTGATTAAATATAACATCTAAAATACAGTCCACTTCAAATTTTCCAAAGTGCCTCTAACATGTCCTTTGTAGCTCCTTTTTTGTGATCTAAGATCCAATCAAGATTTATACATTGCATTTGGTTATAATCTTTCATCTCTTTTAATCTGTGATAGTCTCCCCTTGCCTCATTCTTTCTGTTTTTTTTTTTTTTTTCATGACATTGTTAAGACTCGGGCTGGGCGAGGTGGCTCACGCCCACAAACCCAACACTTTGGGAGGCTGAGGTGGGAGGCTGAGGCAGGAGGATCACTTGAGGCCAGGAGTTTGAAAGCAGCCTGGGCAACATGGGGAAACCCTGTCCTTACAAAAAATTTTAAAAAGTAGCCGGGCATGGTGGCACACACCTTAGTCCCAGCTACTTGGGAAGCTGAGGTGGGAGGATCACTTGAGCCCAGGAGGTCGAGGCTGCAGTGGAGCCATGATCGTACCACTGCACTCCAGCCTGGGAGAGAGAGCCAGACCCTGTCTCAAAAGAAAAAAAAAAAAAAAAAAGATTGGCACAGTTTTCTTGAGAATTCCTACAATATGGATTATCAGATTGTTTCCTTCTGATGAGATTCAGGTTAAACATTTTTGCCAAGAATACTACATAAGTGATGTGTATTTCCCATTGCATCACATTAGAAAGTACGTGTCATTTTGCTCCATTTGATCATCTGGGTGTTTGATCACCTGCTGTGTTTGATCACCCGGGTTAAGTTAGTGACCACCAGATCTCCCCATTGTAAAAGTACCTTTCCCCCATTGTATTAGTAAATAGTCTTTGGGGTGATATTTATGAATGGACTATTCCCTACTAACCCTTGATGATCTTTTCCCGAATCAATTACCCCGGTGGTAACAAAATAGAGATCTTCTAATTCTTTTATATTTCTTTGTCTCTCCCCGTTTTTGTAGTATTATTATGGGCTTAATTGGACTTAATTTATTTTATTCAACTTTTTCATGACTGCGCCTGTGTCTTAAACATGTCTCCATGTTTTCTGATACAGTAAAATGTCTGGGCAGAGTTTGTACTTTTCCTACCCAAATCTCAGATCAGCCATTTCTCTAATGAAGTCTTGTTTGCTTTCAATTGGTATTTTAAAAACAGGAGCTGAGTTCTTGGTGTGTTCCTTGCTACTGGGGTACTCTTGCTTCTAGAACTTTTCAGTGAGCAAATCATATCTATTTGTTAAATCATAAGAGCACTGCAATTCACATCAGACCCTACAAGATTCTTTCACACCTCCTCTGCCATTCCATATTTGTATTTACCATCTCTTAAAATGAGAACCTTGTTTCTCAATGTCAGTATATTTACTCTTTCCTATAATAAACTGAGAATAGTTTAAGAATTATTAAACCCTACCAATATCAAGAAACCTATTTTGATTACATTTAGTGGTATAAATACCAAATAAATAATATTAATAGTAAAACTTTAAAAACCTTAATAAAATATAATATGAACATGAGTTCTTTATTTTTATTTTTTTATTTTTTTGAGACGGAGTTTGTGCTCTTGTTGCCCAGGCTGGGTGCAATGGCGCGATCTTGGCTCACCGCAACCTTTGCCTCCCTGGTTCAAGCAATTCTCCTGCCTCAGCCTCCTGAGTAGCTGAGATTACAGGCATGTACCACCATGCCTGGCTAATTTTGTATTTTTAGTAGAGACAGGGTTTCTCCGTGTTGGTCAGGCTGGTCTCAAACTCCTGACCTCAGGTGATCCGCCTGCCTCGGCCTCCCAAAGTGCTAGGATTACAGGCGTGAGCCACTGCTCCCTGCTATTTATTTATTTATTTTTTGAGATGGAGTCTTACTCTGTCGCCCAGGCTGGAGTGCAGTGGCATGATCTCGGCTCACTGCAACCTCCCGTCTCCTGGGTTCAAATGATTCTCCTGCCTTAGCCTCCCAAGTAGCTCAGATTACAGGCACCTGCCACCACACCCAGCTAATTTTTGTATTTTTAGTAGAGATGGGGTTTCACCACATTGGCCAGGCTAGTCTCGAACTCCTGACCTCAAGTGATCATCCCACCTCAGCCTCCCAAAGTGCTGGGATTATAGGTGTGAGCCACTGGCACTGGGCTGAGTTCTTTTCTTAAAGCCTTCCTACTGAGCCTGGAAGAGTATTAATCAGAAGACTATAGTTTTTAAAGTCAACTATGTTTTAGAATTTGAAGATAATTTAAGGCCGGGCATTGTGGCTCACACCTATAATCACAGCACTTTGGGAGGTGGAGGCGAGAGGATCACTTGAGACTAGGAGTTTGAGACCAGCCTGGGCAACATAGCAAGAGCCCCCTCTCTACAAAAACAAAAACAAATTAGCCAGGCATGGTGGCACATGTCTGTAGGGAGGCTAAATGGGAAGGATCGCTTGAGCCCAGGAGTTCCAGGCCACACTGAGCTGTGATTGCATCACTGCACTCCTGCTAGGGTGACAGAGAAAGACCCTATCTCTTAAAAACAATTCAAGAATAAAGATAATTTATAGAACTTTAAATCTTCATCCTTAAACCTAATATAAGTACCTGTGAGAGACTAGCTTCTTAAATAGGAGAATTAAAAAGATGTGAACTTTTTTACAAAAATTCAAAATAAAAGCAAGAAGATGTAATACAAATCACAAATCATTATGTATCCTAAATTAAAGAGAAACAGGAACCTAATATATGGATTGAGTATCTCTTCTCTAAAATGCTTGGGACTAGAAGTGTTTTGGATTTTGGATTTTTTTTTTTAATTTTGGAGTATTTACATTCTTTATTAGTTGAGCATCCCAAATCCCCAAACTGGAAATTCCACATGCTCCAGTGAGTATTTTCTGTGAGCATCATGTGGGTGCTCCAAAAGTTTGCAGCATTTCAGATTTTGCATTTTTGGATTTGGGATGCTCACCCTGTATAATTGTGCTAATTTTTCTAATTTAATAATATGTCATTTATATTCTAGTTATTTTCTTGATTCTTTGATTTAGCCAGAAGACTTGTTTGGTTTTAGAGTCTCTCTCACAGACAAATATATTAAGTATAGTTATCTAATTTTTAGACAAACTGAGTAGGTTCAAGGTAGAGTATTAAATCAAATTTGACTTTTTAAAATAATCTTTTAGGCCGGGCACGGTGGCTCACGCCTGTAATCCCAGCACTTTGGGAGGCCAAGGTGGGTGGATCACCTGAGGTCAGGAGTTCGAGACCAGCCTGGCTAATGAAACATCTCTACTAAAAATACAAAAAATTAGCCAGGTGTGGTGGCGGGCGCCCGTAATCCCAGCTACTTGGGAGGCTGCGGCAGGAGAATCACCTGAACCCAGGAGGCGGAGGTTGCAGTGAGCCAAGATCACGCCACTGCACTCCAGCCTGGGCAACAAGAATGAAACTCCATCTCAGGAAAAAAAAAAAAAATAGTACTCTTTTAATATGGTCATGGTATAAGGGGCAGAGAAATACATTATTATTTAACACAGTGAAGAAAATAAAAGTCACTGATTTTTGTTACTTTGCAGCTATTAAAATAATTTGACAAATGAACTGTATACTTTCATTTAAGGCCCAGGGAAGAAATTCATCCTTAAAATGTACATTGTAGTTACATTTTAAATTTAACTCATCTTCCTTTTTTCAGGTTTCTTATGAAGATGTGGATCGCTTAAAAGGATTGGCAGTTACCGAAAACATGAGGGTCCCTCATTTCCTGCACGACCATGGCCGATATATGGAACACTTAGAGAAGATCATGGAAGTGAATGAACTGACTGACAGGGAACTGAAAGATCTTATATAGTAATTAGCGTTCTGGCAAACATAGCTAAGCTATGCCTCCATGTATATTACCAATTAGGTGCAGTTAGCACCAGAAGATTTATAAAAGAAGAGTGACTACTTGTGTTTTCTGAAGAAGGGTCTTCAGTATTCAGCGGAATTTTTAGGTTAAGTACAAATCTTAAACTATTTCCCTAAAATGTTTCTCTAGGCTGCAGGGGGAAGTTCTTCCTATTTTCTGAATCTCGACAGACTCAGATGAAAATACTACTGCTGAGCATTTTTGAAGACTCTCGGTCAAATTGCATGATAAATTTCTGCCTGAGCAGTAAGCACCAGCCTAGTGCTTCTGCCTAAATATGGAGGTCAGCTCCAACTGGAGACTGGCTGAATTCCATTGCTGTTCAGACTCCAAAGTTATATTTTATTTGATAAATAATGGTAATTATTCTCCTTTGAAAAATTAGTTTTGTGTTGCTCCAAAAAGCTAGCTATAGCTAAGCTTTCTTATTTCTTTTATATGTTAAGGAATTTTAAAGGGAGAGGAAAAGCAATTTGAAAATTTTTCATTAAGTGTTTTATTTTAACATTATTGTTTCACCTTATCAGCTTGTAGGAACTAAATTAGAGAATCACCTCTTTTTGTCCAGTTATCTCTTAACTACGTTTTCATTTGCTGAAACATATTGTACCCTTTTAAATTTTTTACAGAGTTTTAACGTCTTTTCCACTGAATCCTTTATAAAAATAAGTACAAATTCCAGAGAGGTTTTTCTACACAGATAAAAATAATTGGGGAAGGGCTACTCACCTTTTTTATGAAACAGAATATGTAACAAGCAGAGGACAAATAGACTGACCTGGTTAAATGTAGGTTCTGGATGTCGATGGGTAGCACCTGCAGTAAACTGGAACATGCTCTGGAAAAAGAAATTTCTGGGTATTGATGGTTTATAAAGCCAGCTTTGTGCTATTGGTTCAGTATATTTTATCAAATCTTTGACTTCATCAACCCAGTAAATGACATAGTTTAAATTTTAAAATGAGAGTTCTGTTTTGCTGTATTTCTCCTGCTAGCCTAACTTTGTATTTTATCAGCTTCAGTATATACTTGGATATATATACCTGGATTCAAATGGTTCTTCATACAACTTAATGATCAGAAAGAATGCTGCTGTAAACACCCCACTCAAGATTGCTGCTGGAATTTCTACCCAAAGCTGTCTGAGAGTTTATCTTTACCTCAGTGCAGGCTAAAATAATGGTGCTAATACTGGTAGATATATACTGTGAAGCCTGGTTCACATTCATGCTAGAAAATGATTTTGGGAAACCTTTTGCAGGAGAGGTTACATGATTTTTCTCTTTCACATATCTAGAAGGACTTGCCTCAAAGAGGAAGGTTGGAGCAAACAGGATATACTCTAGCTGGTGCCCAAAGGTTCTTGCAAAACCATGAATCTTGCTTTTAGCAGTAGAGGGCCAGACACATTGGAGCATTGAAAGGCCTTAGCCACTGCTCTCCAACTACGCGCCATGCTGGGTAGTGTGTGTCCTGTACATCTGTGTGCCAGGCTGGGGCAGACTGTGCCAATGTTCACCAAACACTAGAATCTGCTCTTACACCTCTAGCATGTATCTCCTTGTAGCAGAGTCATGCACTTTCTCAGCATTGTTTAGTGTTTTCTAATTGCATCTAAAAACTTATCAAAAGTGATTGTGAAAACAGTGTCTTAAAGTATAAACAGAAATGGCAATATTTATGTCCTGTGATTCAAGCCCAAAGGTTATAAATTCAACTTTCACAGGGAATAGCACTGCTAATCTTACTTTATGGTTTAAATATAAAGGAAAATCACAGCAGCCTTAATTTCCTATTGGTAGAATCATTTGCAGCGGTTCTAGTTCCTGACTTTTAAAACGGATGAATATTTTCCCTTTGATTTGGAAAAGGAACTGCTTTTTTGCCTTACTGCTTTGGTATAAAGATGAAAAACATGAGCACTCTGCAGACAAAATGACCTTAAATCACATTGATTAAGATATTTTAAAAGTTAGCAGTGAACCAAAAGTAGTTTCAGATTAGCAGAAATAAAGAGCTTTAAGCTTTAAAAGTTGAGATTGAATATTTAATGAAAGTTTATTAATTCTTTTTCCAGAAATAGCAGTAAGGTCAGTTTTTTTCCCTAAAATAAAAAGTTTTAATAAACAGAAAATTATAGCAACAGTACTTAGGAGAATAGTTGAAGATTGTATTAATTTTAATTATAATAGTTATTTGTCATAGGCTATTGATGATTAGAATTTCATTAGTTTTGTCCACTATAATTTTAAAAATAGTTGTATCAAATACAAATTCTGATAAACTGTTAGGTTTTAACACCAGACAGGATTCAAAGGAAATTAATGTTTGCAAACATAAATCCATAGTCTTCATTTCTTTATATTTTCACCTTTGTAAAAGTGTTTAAAATTTGTATTGTTTGTTTTGTATATCTTTGGGCATTTTGTGTCTAGCTATAATAAAAAGAAACAGTGCCAAGGTTCTCAGATGAAGTGTGTGGCTATATATGCATGTAACTTGTTTTCTTTGAAAACCCAATTATATTTGTATTGTGGTGTTTCTTGTTTTTTATTTTGTGATAATTATCAAAAGGACATTAATCATGCTTGTCTTCTAGTGCTGTTACTTCTTAGAAAAATATTATATTTACCACACTTCACCTTTTCCCTAGTTATTTTAGCTTACACTCTCATGGGACATATGGAGCAAAGAAAAGGAGAGAGGTTGTATTAGTCTATTCTCATGCTGCTAATAAAGACATACTCGAAACTGGGTAATTTATAAAGGAAAGAGGTTTAATGGACTCGCAGTTCCACATGGCAGGAGAGGCCTCACAATCATGGTGGAAGATGAATGAAGAGCAAAGTGATGTCTTACGTGGCGGCAGGCAAGAGAGCATGTGCCGGGGAACTCCCCTTTATAAAACCATCAGATCTCAGGAGACTTACTATCATAAGAACAGCATAGGAAAGATTTGCCCCCATGATGTAATTACCTCCCACCAGGTCCCTCCCATGACACGTGGGAATCTTGGGAGCTACAATTCAAGAGGAGATTTGGGTGGGGACACAGCCAAACCACATCAGAGGGACAATTTTTTTTTCTTTTTTTGAGACGGACTTTCACTCTTGTTGTCCAAGCTGGAGTACAATGGTGTGATCTCAGCTCACTGCGACCTCCACCTCCTGGGTTCAAGTGACTCTTCTGCCTCAGCCTCCCGAGTAGCTAGGATTACAGGCATCTGCCACCATGCCTGGCTATTTTTTTTGTATTTTTAGTTTCACCATGTTGGCCAGGCTGCTCTCAAACTCCTGACTTCAGGTGATCCACCTGCCTTTGCCTCCCAAAGTGCTGGGATTACAGGCATTGGCCACCGTGCCCGGCCTCAGAGGGACAATTTTGTCTTAAGGTACTACCCTGTTCATTTAGTAAACTTTTATGCAGAATGTATCAAGCAAGATCTGTGCTGATTACCAGAGATCCTCTGGTGAATAAGAGAAGAGAAGAGGCACAGAAGAAGGTTATGGCACAGCCACATTCCCTTGACCAAAAAGTGCTACAGAAAAAATGTACACTCTAGTCAGTGGGCCTGCCTCTGTGTTTGAAGCAGAGAGGAAGATAATTTGCTAAATGGTGATTGTTCACAGGATTTTATTACTGCTTTTTGCACAGGATTTTATTACTGCTTTTTGCAAGGCTTATGTTTGGAATAAAAGCACCTTCCCAGGGGAAGTAGTAGACCAGGAATGCAGTTGCTTGGGTCATCATAGGCCTGTGGGAGATCCCCTGAGACCTCCTGCAGATGCCCATGGGAGCCAACACTGTATCTTTAAGAAGATGAGCATGAAGCCGGGATGGAGAGAAAAGTGTGGTGCCCTCACCCATCAGGGGCAAGTAACCAGGTATAATAGTTTTAATGCTGCTGATAAAGACATGGCCTGAGACTGGGCAATTTCCAAAAGAAGTTTATTGCACTTACAGTTCGACGTGGCTGGGGAGGCCTCACAATCATGGTGAAAGGTGAAGGTGAAAAGCCCGTCTCCCATGGCAGCAGACAAGAGAGTTTGTGCAGGGAAACTCCCCCTTATAAAACCATCAGATCTCATGAGACTTATTCACTACCACGAGAACAGCATGGAAAAGACCTGCCCCCATGATTCAATTACCTCCCACCAAGTCCCTCCCACAACATGTGAGAATTCAAGATGAGATTTGGGTGGAGACCCATCCAAACCATATCATTCTGCCCTGGCCTCTCCCAAATCGCATGTCCTCACATTTCAAAACCAATCATGCCTTCCCAGTAGTCCCCCAAAGTCTTATTTCAGCATTACCTCAAAAGTCCACAGTACAAAGTCTCATCCAAGACAAGGCAAGTCCCTTCCGCCTGTGAGCCTGTAAAATCAAAATCAAGTTAGTTACTTCCTAGATGCAGTGGAGATACAGGCATTGGGTAAATACAGCCATTCCAAATGGGAGAAATTGGCCAAAACAAAGGGGGCGACAGGCCCCATGCAAGTCTGAAATCTAGTGGGCAGTCAAATCGTAAATCTCCAAAATTGTCTCGTTTGACTCCATGTCTCACACCGAGGTCACATTGATGCACGAGATGGGCTCCCATGGCCTTGGGTAGTTTCGCCCCTGTGGCTTTGCAGCCCCCCATCTGGCTGCTTTCACTAGCTGGTGTTGAATATCTGTGGCTTCTCCAGGTACACAGTGCAAGCTATCGGTGGATCTGCCATTCTAGAGTGGAGGACGGTAGCCCTCTTCTCACAGCTCCACTAGGTGGTGACCCGGTAGGGACTCTGTTGAGGCTCCCACCCCACATTTCCCTTCTGCACTGCCCTAGCAGAGGTTCTCCATGAGGGACCCGCCCCTGCAGCAAACTTCTGCCTAGGCATCCAGGAATTTTCATACATCCTCTGAAATCTAGGCAGAGGTTCCCTAACCTCAATTCTTCAACATGTGGGAATTCAAGATGAGATTTGGGTGGGGACACGGCCAAACCATATGACCAGGCTTTGAATCCACACCACATAGAAGCTGCCAAGCCGTGGGGCTTCCACCATCTGAAGCAATAGCCCAAGCTGTGCCTTGGCCCCTTTCAGTCATCGCTGGAGCAGCTGAGACGCAGGGCATCAAGTCCCTAGACTGCATACAGCACAGGGACCCTAGGTCCAGCCCATGAAACCATTTTTCCTCCTAAACCTGAGGGCCTGTTATGGGAGGGGCTGCCGCAAAAGTCTCTGACATGTCCTGGAGACATTTTCCCTATTGTCTTGGTGATTAACATGCAGCTCCTCGTTATGCAAATTTCTGCAGCCAGCCTGAATTTCTTCTCAGAAAATGGGATTTTCTTTTCTATCGCATTGTCAGGCTGCAAACTTCCCAAACTTTTATGCTCTGTTTCCCTTTTAAAACTGAATGCTGTCTGGATGCGGTGGCTCACACCTGTAATTCCAGCATGTTGGGAGGCTGAGGCAGGTGGATCACCTGAAGTCAGGAGCTTGACACTAGCCTAGCCAACATGGTGAAATGCTGTCTCTACTAAAAATACAAAAAATTAGCTGGGCATGGTGGCACACGCCTGTAATCCCAGCTACTTCAGAGGCTGAGGCAGGAGAATCACTTGAACCTGGGAGGCAGAGGTTGCAGTGAGTTGAGATCATGCCACTGCACTCCAGCCTGGGTGACAGAGTGAGACTCTGTCTTAAAAAAAACAAAACAAAAAACCCAAGTCACTTCTCCAATGCTTTGCTGCTTAGAAATTTCTTCCACCAAATACCCTAAATCATCTATCTCAAGTTCAAAGCTCCACAAATCTCTCGGGTAGGGGCAAAATCCTGTCCATCTCTTTGCTAAAACATAAAAAGAGTCACCTTTGCTCCAGTTCCCAACAAGTTCCTCATTTCCATCTGAGACCACCTCAACCTGGATTTCATTGTCCATATCATTATCAGCATTTTGGTCAAAGCCATTTGACAAGTCTCTGGGGAGTTCCAAACTTTCCCACATTTTCCTGTCCTCTTCTGAAGCCTCCAAACTTTTCCAACCCCTGCCTATTACCCAGTTCCAAAGTCACTTTCACATTTTTGGGTATCTTTTCAGCAGCACCCCACTGCTGGGACCAATTTACTATATTAGTCAGTTTTCACATTGCTGATAAAGACATACCCAAGACTGGGCAATTTACAGAAGAAAGAGGTTTATTGGACTTACAGTTTTACATGGCTGGGGAGGCCTCACAGTCATGGCAGAAGGTGAAAGGCACATCTCACATGGCAGCAGACAAGAGAAGAGAGCTTGTGCAGGGAAACTCCCCCTTAAGAAACCATCAAATCTCATGAGACTTATTCACTGTCACGAGAACAGCATGGGAAAGACCTGCCCCATGATTCAGTTACCTCCCACTGATTCCCTCCTGCAACATGTGGGAATTCAAAATGAGATTTGGGTGGGGACACAGCCAAACCATATGACCAGGCTTTGAATCCAAACCTTTGTCTGCACTTGTGACAGTCTTGTCAGTCACCTATGGTTTTTATCCATTTTCAATAGCTAAAGGAGTTAATGTCTTGAAACTCATGGCAGGATGTAAAACACCTATGCTTGTCAGTGAGTTGTGGGAGCACTTTATGAATAGGTGGAATTTCAGTGGACAGTCATTTCAAGAGACTGTGGAGTTCTGGAGATTTTTTACCCCAACATCGGGGTGAGATAAACCTGAAAAAATCCTGTCACCATATAGATTCAAATTCTTAATATGTAATGACCTAAGGTGTAAATATCCACATTTAGATAAGCCAGATATTTTGTTCTCTTGCTTGCCATTTAAAAATACCTCTATTATATCAGGAGTACTTTCCTACTTAATTACTGTTATATCTTCATTAAAATATGGTCCTACACATCAACTGACCCTCCTGAATGGAAGAAGACAGTAATTCTTTTTGTCACTCATTTGTATTGGAGCTCTAATTTGCTCTTTGGTGAGATAGTTGGAGTGTTCTAGTCAGCAATTAGACATTAATAAGCAGAGGCTAGGCACAGTGGTTCACGCCTGTAATCTTAGCACTTTGGGAGGCCGAGGCAGGTGGATGGATCACTTGAGGTCAGGAGTTCAAGACCAGCCTGGCCAATATGGTGAAACCCTGTCTCTACTAAAAACACAAAAATTAGCCAGGTGGTGGCATGCGCCTATAATCCCAGCTACTCGGAAGGTTGAGGCAGGAGAATTGCTTGAACCCAAGGGGCTGAGGTTGCAGTGAGCTGAGATTGCCCACCACCGCACTACTCCAGCCTGGGCAACAGAGTGAGACTCTTTCTCAAAAAAAAAAAAAAAAAAAAATTAGCAAGCAGAGAACATCCTCCAGTTTTTGAGCATCAAGGGCACCAAGAATCTCTGCATGCTTCTCCACAATTCCCCACTAGAGGGAGCACTGGCTCTTTTATTTTTCCCTTTTCCGCCCACTCTTCTCCCTTCCAGTAGTTTATCTTTGACTGCAGGTCCCCTAAAATGTTTAATCTTGCAAGTTGACACTTGCAGCTAAATCCTAACCTAAACTCTGATTTCAAGCAAGTATAAGTGTTATAGGAAAGATGTGTATATTTTAAAGAACCCAAGAGAGGGAGTTACCGAAGTCTCCTGTAGGCCTATTCTAAAAGGTTTCCTCCTCCATCCAATATAAATTTCACACTGACAAATCTGTCATAAAATTCCTTGAGATGATTTGGCCCTAAAAACAATATACATATTCTGTATATTTACAGTTTGCAGTCTTGAGAAATATTTTCAGTAATATTTCATTGTGTCCATTTGAAGTAATATCTGTGTGAGAGATGAGTAATTCGAAATTCAGATCCTGCTTTATCTCACCAGCACAACTGCTTTAGACACTTCTCAGTGAATCCAGCTTTTTTCCCTGTTAGAGAAATGGGAGAAAGGAGGTATTTGGGAAAGTCACTAGATCCTCTGGTCAAGAGAAGCTTCTCAGCTCAACAAGTAATAATGTCCCACAAACTGAGGTCCCCATTGTTTCTTTTTGTTGGTTTGTTTATTTGTTTTGAGATGGAGGCTGGTTTTGTCACGCAGGCTGGAGTGCAGTAGTGTGATCTTGGCTCACTGCAACCTCTGCCTCTCGGGTTCAAGGGATTTCTGTGCCTCAGCCTCCCGAGTAGCTGAGATTACAAGCATGTGCCACCACGCCCAGCTAATTCTTCTATTTTTAGTAGAGACTGGGTTTTACCATGTCGGCCAGGCTGGTATTGAACTCCTGGCCTCGAGAGATCTGCCCGCCTCAGCCTCCCAAAGTTCTCGGATTACAGGAGTGAGCCACCGCATCCAGCCCCATTGTTTCTAGAGCACAGGCAAGGCTGGGAAATTCACAGTTTCTAATCTTAAACTCCCCTTTTCTTAGATAAACAACAGCTTTCTAGCTTTCACCAGACCCTGGATTCCCAGTAATAATGCATCCTTCAGACCCTTTAAGCCTCTAGACTGTCTTCAAATAAAATACTGGAAATTGCAGAGGTCTGACTCCCTCTCATCCCAGCCCACTCTCCTCCAGGTACACAGACCTCCTGTAAACTGAGGTTCCTTCCAAGGGCTGTTAGGCAAACTTCTGAGGTTTTTAGGAGTTAGATATGTGACTGGCTTTATCTGAGACAATTCTACAAGAACATGAGCATACTAAATGTTGAGGATGAGAATGAAGGCCTTTGCCTCCACAGCCTCCAGAGGCCATCTGGAAGCTGCCAATGGTGGGGGCCGAGGCTGAGGCTGGCTCCTTGAAGTTTTTATCCTCTTATGCTTTCACTGGTCCTAGCTGGCAGCACATCTTCCACCCAAGAGCCTCAATGCCAAAACCACTCAGAGTCTGACTGCTTCTTGCCGGGAGACATATGAGACCCCTCTGGGAGATAAGAACGAAAAGATCTGATTTCCAACTTCTCTGCAATTTGTTCTTCTTAGATAAGTAAATGATGATCAATGCTGTTCAGAAAAATTCAGAAGAAAACTTCAGAGAAATTCCTAGAGCTGCAGTTGCTTACCAGTTCTATAAATAGTAAGGATTTACCCAACATCAGTCTTGTTTGGTAATTAGATTAGTGAAAAAATCCTCACTGCCAGCTCCATTAGGACAGTGAAGCCAAGGACTTAAAACTTTTAATAAAATAGCCACAGTAACAATAGTTCTCCTGCTGTTATCTGTCTGTCAACTTCAATCCTACACTTTTTCAGCTGCCTGGCTGATCTCTGACATAGAGCCAGGTAGCCATCATCCTTGCTACTGAAAGAGTCCCTTACCTCGCCATTGAAAGCCATGCCAAAATTCCAAGTAAATAAACCACCACAGTTCTTGACATTTTAGTCAGCCCCATCTATATCGTCCTTAGTATTATTTATGGTAGGCTCAAACTGGGCATGATGGTATGTTCCCAGCCACTTGGGAGGCTGAGGTGTGAGGATCGCTTGGGCCTAGGAGTTTGAGGACAGCCTAGGCAAGATAACGAGACCTCATTTCTGGAAAGAAAATATGGAACACACACACATACACACACACACACACACGGTAGCACCCTGTTTTAACCAACTCCCTCCACATCAGTATTTCTCAAAGTATGAGCCTCAGAGCATGGCCACCAATTCAACTGGGCCACAGGCCAGGCCTAGTCAATGTTTCATCATCAGACTCTGGGTTAGAGCTTAGGAATCCACAGGTCAGGAAGTCCCACGGGTGATTCTTCCAGGTACCTACATGTGAGGACCACTGCCCTGGGAGAAATTCTCCTTGCTGGATATCATGAAGGAAACTGGAGGTCTGGGGAATTGCCCCTCATCACTCAGCAAGTCTGGTGGTATCGACGGCCTAGTCATTGTGTTCCTGATTCTGTCCTTGGGCTTTTAGAGTCCAGGGAATGGGGGAGATTTATAGTCCAGAAAATTCATAGGATCCCTTCATGCATAGAACAGGTATGGTGCACATTTGCCAAGAGGTAAAGCCATCTCTGGAATTTCTATTTTAAAATGCCACTTCCAGGTATCTCAGAACTCAGAGCAAAGAGACTACCACACAATACACAGCAGGCCTGGGGCTGGAGCCTGTCACTCTTTCCCGGCTCTGTCCAAAGTAGCTGGTGCTGGTGCAGCCACAACCCCAGCCAATCGCACTCACTCCTCATCACTGGAGTCCTTCCTTAGTGCTCCTCACCCAGAGCATTGATCCTTTAAGTAAATAATTCATCATGATGAAAGTCAGCAAGACACTGAGGTGATTGCGACCTCCATCACTGACTGTAGATTGGAATTCAGCTGGCTAAGCAGACACTATATTAGGCACTCCCAGAACCAAAAGCACCAAGCGAAGCCTGCCTTATGTGGTTTGACCGCAGAGCTCAGGAAAACAGAAGCAGGTGAGAAATCCCTTCCATGGTCTTTTATCTCTCTCCCTTCTTCCTCCTCCCCAGGCCACCTGGAAGGAGGGAGTCAGTGAACCATCTCTTTTCCTGCTGCTGTCTTTAGCAGGCCTTCGAACTTCACTGTCCTTGTAGACACAAGTTTTCCACGTTACCAAGCCCAGCCTAGCCACCGAGGCACACAGATCTGAAAAAAAGAGGGTGTCTCCCTCCATCCCTACCCTCCTGGAGAGATAAAGGCAGAAACAGGAGACACCCCTGGGAAGCAAAAGCAAGGCCCAGTGTGCCTAGGACAGGACCTCACCTTTGCCTTTGAAGCTTATCCTTGCTATCGCAGGCTGCACATGCACTCCTGGCCTGCAGTGGCCCGGTGGCCTGGCCACCCCTGAACCTCTGCCATCTCCTTTCTGCTGTCTGTGTGTTTCTGGGGCAAAACCAAGCTCTCAGGTCAACCTCAGCTACTCAGCCTTCTAAGCAGTTTCCAGAAAGCAGAAAGCCGCAGGAAATGCTCCCTAGACTGTCTCATTTGCATGAGCCCCGCCCACCTTTGTCAAGGACGTTTGTTTTCCGTGACCCTCCTTCCAATCTGACTTACCTTTCATTATCCCCCACCCACTGCACTCACTCCTTAGCTCAGTAAAACTCGAGACCCTAATGCCCTCCCAACAATAATTTAATTAAATAATTTGTCACAATAGAAGTCAGCAGGGTACTTGGGAATGGCATCTTCCATCACTGACTACTGGAAATTGGCCAGACACCGAAACCAAAGCTGCAGGACAATCCTGCCTTATGTGGTTTGACCCTGAAGGTCAGGGTTGCCCCTACTCTCACTGGTGGCCTCTCTCATGCCCTGCAAACTCCTTCCAACAAGGGTCCCCCTGCCTATTTTTCAATGGTGGTTTAAACTCTGTGCCCCCACTTCTGATGGAGCCCTGACATCTAAACTTGTCCCCCTGTATGGTGTTGGCTCCCACAAAGGGGCCTCCTTATGCTTGGCTGGGGACCGTCCACCCCTGGACACTGCTCAGCTCTGCACAGCAGCCAGGATTGAAAGACATCCTCCAGACTGTAGAAAATTGCCCCCATCCCCAGGGCATGTTCTGCATTTCTCAGTGCCATTCTGCTCACAGATTTGGGTGGTCTAGGAACTCCCCAAACCCTTCCAACCACATTGCACTCCAGTCTTCCCTAGAGACACTTGGCCACCACTGAAGATAATGATGGTGGTGGTGATTTCATGCCAAATATATTTCATCTTTATAACAATATTAAAGGTAGTAGACATACCTCCATTTTTCAGGTAAAGAAACTGAGGCTCAGAGGGGTTGAGTGACTTTCCCACAGTCACACCAATAGTAATTTCCGGAAAGGATTTGAACAGGAATTTGGGCTCATAACACCCATTACAGCCATGCTCTTAGTGCTACCCAGGACTTCCCTCACTCTCTTCCTGTCAATGCCCTGACACTTGCTTCAACCTCCGGCTCCACCTGGCACCTTTCCAGGGACCCACTCCCAAAGGGTGGGTAAATGTCACCCTAGCTCTGATGCTCAGACACAGAGATACTGCAGAGAGGAGGGGGTAGTGGTGGTGGAAGAAAGCAAGGGAGGGAGGGGACACCCTTGAGGTGACAGACAAGCTTCACTGGTAACCCTAGGGTTTCTCTGCTCTCTGCTCTCTCCCTCCCCACATCAGGATCTGCCCTGGGTGATAAGACCAAGAGAGGTAAGCTGGTTGAGACCGGCACCATCCCAGGTCTCCCTCAGCCTATTTGTTGCTGCCCTTGGCTACGGAGACTTCTTTGGGGAGGCGGGCAGAGTCACACTCCACCTGACTTTGTGGGGCTGAATAGTTCTTTTGCATTCCCTCCCTAAACTTCATTCATTCATTTGCTTCTCCAATGCCATGATGTGCCAGGTTCTGGGGATACAGACACGATCATCTATTAGTCTCCTAGGGGTGCCATAACAAATTACCATCAATTGAGAGGCTTACAACTAGAGAAATTTATTCACCCATGGTTCTGGAGGCGGGGAGTCCAAAATCAAGGTGTGAACTAGGCCACTCTCTCTGAAGCCTGCAGGGAGAACCCTGCCTCTCTTCTTCCAGCCTCGTATGCTGCTCCGCAGTGTTCCTTGGCTCGCAGCTCCATCGCTATAATCTCTGCCTCCGTGGCCACTTGGCCCTCTCCCTGTTTGTTTCTGTTTTTTCCTCTTCGTATATGAATACCAGTCATATAGGATGAAGGGCTCACCCTACTCCAGTAGGACCTCATCTTAATTGTGTCTGCAACGACCCTATTTGCAAATAAAGTCACAGTCTAAAGTACTAGGGGTTAGCATTTTAATATAAATTTTGGGGGGACACATTTCAGCCCATAACAAAAGGTAACAGCCTCCCTGCCCTCAAAACATCATCATGATCAATCATCACCGTCGTCATCATTATCATCGGAATTGTCATCTTCAGGTAAGCTTCCCTCTACTTCTCTAGATGTGCAGTCTAGCTGGGAGGCAGGCCTGACAGCCGAGGCACTCCACGGTTTGATGTGTGTTCTCATGGAGGAATGTCCCACCCTTGACAGGAGCACAGCAGACCCATCATGGAAGGCTCTGGAAGGGCAGGTTTCCCCACCCGCTCCCAACTGCCTGGGCAGTTGACCTATAGGCACCCAAGTTCAACTCGTCCAAAACAGGGATCAGCATCTTCTCCCCAAACCTGGCTCTTTTCCTGAATTTTTCTTTTTTTTTTTTTTTAAACCTGACAAAGATCAACTTCTTAGAAACCTGAAGCTGGTCAGGGCGGAGGCAGAGCTCGAACCCATGTCCTTGTGACACTCAACAGTGTCCCAATAGCCGGCCTCCGCACTTGCTTTCCAGCCCCTCAGTCCTTTCTCTGAGACTAGTGTGACAAACCTGGCCCCCACCAGCTCTACTAACACCTTAGCCGAAGGACCGCTCAATAATATGCCGGCAACGAGAGCCATCCCCATCCCTGCCGCGATACCTGCCCCGCTCCCCGCACCGCGGCTGCAGGCCCCGTCCTCTACCTGTTCCTACTCCCACACAAGCCTGCAATGCTTCCCAGCGCTGCAGAACCACCTCAACATCCTTAGCCTGCCTTGGAAGAGCTGGCCTGTGGCTCCCGTCAGTCTCCTCTCCATATCTCGTCCTAAGCTCTTGCCAGGAGGAGCCACATCGCCGCTGTCCTCCCTCCACACCCCGGCCCTCCTGGTCACCTGTTCCGGGGATGCCGTCTGCTACTCACCCAGTCAGGTCCCCGTTCAAGGGGACCTCTCCCAGGAAGACTCCTCAGACTCGCCTCCAGCTGAGCGGGTTCTCTCTTCTTCCTCAGGTTCACACAGCACTCTTCATCTTGACTGCAAACGTTTTTCTGTGTTTATTCTTAATTGTGAGTCTCTCCCCCAAACTGCTAAAAACCAGGCCACGGGTGTCGGAGCTGAGTTGGAATCCTGACTTTGTCGCCTCCTGGCGGCGAGGCCTGGGTACTGGTTACTTACCTTCTGAGTTTTGGTTTCCTTTTCTGCACCGTGGGGCTGAGGTGAGGTTTAAGGGGCCTTGCCAGGTATGTGGCACTGACAAGGCTGGCAGCGAGCGCCTGTTCACTTCGGTACCCTCCTTTGCCCTCCCTTCCTCCCCTAAGGAAAACCTCCCCACCTCTTTTCCATCTGCTGGAGCCCCGCCCTCAAATATGGGTTGCTGTAGACCTTGTGAGTGGTGCTGGGCTCTTCTCTGAGAGGGACAAACATCTCTGTGGCCTGGCAACTGGGGAAGGGACTGATTATCAGGCAGGAGGTGGCACTCAGAGGCTGGGCACGGTGGCCCCCACCTGTAATCCCAACACTTTGGGAGGCCAAGATAGGAGAATTGCTTGAGCCCAGGAGGTCAAGACCAGCCTGGGCAACATAGGGAGACCCCATTTCTACAAAAACTGGGGGAAAAAAAATAACCTGTGGGGTGGTTGAGGGCCTGTGGTCTCACCAGCTACTTGGGAGGCTGAGGTGGGAGGATTACTTGAGCCCAGGAGGTCAAGACCAGGCTGGGCAACATAGGGAGACCCTGTTTCTACAAACTGAAGGGGAAAAAATTAACCAGTATGGTGGTGTGTGCCTGTGATCTCACCAGCTACTTGGGAGGCTGAGGTGGGAGGATTGGTTGAGCCCAGGAGGTCGAGGCTGCAGTAAGCCATGCTTACACCACTTCACTGCAACCTGGGAAACAGAGTAAGACCCTGTCTCAAAAACAGTGGCACTCAGATGACAGTCCTAGATAGGCAGGAGGGCTCATCGCTGTCCACTTCTGGGCCTCACTCAGAGTGAGGCCTCATTGTCCAGTTCTACTCAAGGTCCTCCCAGGAGGCAGGGGCTGCTGGTGCCTGCCAGGTGGGGCCAGGCAGGGAGACCACCCATCTACTCCTACAAGTTGAGGATGAGAACACTCCACCTTGAAGGTCCCATAAAGCTGCTTTCATGATTCCCTGGGGTTGTTTCTTCTTTGCTCTCCTTAAGCCTTGGGTAAAGGCTGGGTTACCTGCTCCAGCTAGGCCAGCTGTGCTGCGGACAGGAGTGTTGCGGGTGGGAAGGTGAGTGCCCAGTGGCAGCCCTGTGGCCACAGCAGGAAGGAAACTCTGGGCAGAGGGCTGGGCTGGCCTGCTTAGGCCCTCTCAGCCGAGGAGAACCAGCCCCAGGCATCCCCAGCCTGGAGGCTCAGGGTTCAATTTCATTAAGGCGGGGGTGGTACGGGGGCAGTGGGCACGGGGCCTCAGGCCTGTAATCCCAGTACTTCGGGAGGCTGAGGCGGGTGGATCACTTGAGGTCAGGAGTTCAAGACCAGCCTGGCCAACATGGTGAAACGCTGTCTCTACTAAAAATATAAAAATTAGCCAGGCGTGGTGATGGGTGCCTGTAATCCCAGCTACTCGGGAGGCTGAGGCAGGAGAATCGCTTGAATGCAGGAGAATTGCTTGAACACAGGAGGCAGAGATTGCAGTAAGCCAAGATGGCACCACTGCACTTCAGCCTGGGCAACAAGAGGGAAACTCTCAAAAAATAAAAAAAATTAAAAAATTTCATTAAGGGGACCCATGGTTTTCTTACACGTGATAGAAGATGGAGGGATGAATTGTTTTGCCTGGCTGTTGGGTGAGGCTTTTCTGAGCCAGGAGAGAGAGAAAGAAGCTTTCCTTTGACCTGGTGAGTGCTCAGACTCCTCCTGGCCACATCTTTCGTGGAGACTCACGGAGAGGAGAACACGGAATACAAGAGGATCCCACTCCGGCCTGGCTAGCAGCTTCCCGTCCAGGCTTGCGCAGCTGCAGGAGCGCTGCTGGAGACACGTATGACCCAGACCAGGGAGGGGTGGCCCTGGAAGGCAGGGATCTTCCTGCTCCCTCTCCCCCAGCCCCACCCCGAGGGCCTATCCTGGTGGGTGCTCAACGGGTGATTAACACACAAAAAGCAACCCAGGGCTTTAAAATAGCCCTTTCTTCTTTTCTCTCTGGGACTCTTACCCTCCAAATACATATATTTTACCCTCCAAATACAGACATTTTACCCTCCAAATACATACATTTTAATGTTCCCCTTTTAGGATTAAACACTGAATTCCTTTTGGTGATTCTTTCCAGGGACTGGCATAAAGGGAAGGAATTACAGAGGTGAATCCCTTCCACACACGCCCACCCCTAACTGTGAGAACGCTGGCACCTTGGTCCACAGGGAAATGTAGTACTTGCTGATTCTTTAAAAAAGTATAAATTTTGGCCAGGCGCACTGGCTCATGCCTGTAATCCCAGCACTTTGGGAGGCCAAGGTGGGTGGATCACCTGAGGTCAAGAGTTTGAGACCATCCTGGCCAACATGGTGAAAGCCCATCTCTACTAAAAATACAAAAAAATTAGCTGGGCATGGTGGCGCATGCCTGTAATCCCAGCTACTCGGGAGGCCGAGGCAGGAGAATTGCTTGAACCCGGGAAGTGGAGGTTGCAGTGAGCCGAGATCGCGCCACTGCACTCCAGCCTGGGCAACAGAGCAAAAACTCCACTTCAAAAAAAAAAAGTATTAATTTTATTTATACTTTAAATAAATATAAGTGTTTATTCCTTTAAAAAGTGTGTTTTATTATTTTTTGTGGCTTGGGCTTTTTATTATTTGTGCATTGTATTCATTGTGTTGTGAAACATTTCAAACATACACAAAAGTACAAAGAAGTGTATTATGAACCCCTATGTTCCCTTGACCAAGGTTCAACAACTATCTACGTTTTGCAAATTTAAGTGGATTTCTAACTCTACTCAATCCTCTCATAGTTCCCATGCAGGGGAAGGAGAAAGAGATAGACTATCTGTTTATTAATTCATCCTAAAGTTTCTAGAAAAGTTGCACTTCTAATTCTGTTTTATGAAACCTCCTGCCTTCTGGGCTGAGGAAGGGCAGGCCCAGGCTGCAGGGCCCAGGAGGCTTTCGGCAGGAGAGGCTGCTAACCGAGAGGAGGAGGCCGGAAGCCCTGGAGTTCAACCATTCATTCCCGCAGCGGAATTCTCTGCTGGGGAGAGGCTCCGCCATTCCTCAGTCTGGGCTGGAACTGAGGCTTTCAAGGGCTAAAGGTACCCACCGTGAGCCAAGCAAGGATACGCCTTTCACAGCTTCGCTCAGCTCTTACTCTTCTGGGAGGCTGAAGTTCCTCTGCTGTCTCCGCTCTACCCAACCAGCAGAGCTGTCCTGCACTGCAGCCAGCTTCTCTCACCCTTCCACGGCGGCTGCTCCCGCCCTGGGTGGAGGCGCTGACTGAGAGGGGACACCAGGCAGGAGCCCAGGGCCGGAAGAACCTCCTCACCCACCAGGCCCAAGGGTGCTAAGCCATCAGCAATTTTCCAGATGGCTGCTGCCTGGCTTGATTTGAGACATCTTCCCTGATTCCACTTAGGAAATACCCCAGACACCTGAGGCTGGGCCCAGGGGTGTGGAAAAGGCCGTTGGGCTGACCCGGAAGAAGTTGCCTGAGGGTTGTTCTGATAACTTTTGAAGAAGGGAGTGGTGCCTGGGGCTCTGCTTGGATAAGTCACCACCTTCAGGACCTGCGGCGGGGGGGAGACCAGCGTCTCAGCCTCTCTCTCTCAAGACAGCTCCCTAAGGAAAGATGAGATAGGAAAGGTCTGGAGCAGCAGCACCCCCAGGGGAGGAAGGGGCCTGCAGGCTGCAGGATGAAGGGAAGTCAGTTCTGTCCGTTTTTCTTAACTCAGCTTTGTGCTCGTGATTATATTATGTCCTTTCTGATTACCAAATTGATGCTTTCATATTCATTGCAGAAAATTAAGAATATATTTAAGAATGAAAACAAAAATGTTCTTTTGTTACACACACACACACACACAGAGAGAGAGAGAGAGAGAAAGAGAAATAGAGTAAAAGTATGGGCTAAGAATTCTGGCTTTGGCTGGGCATGGTGGCTTACACCTGTAAACCCAGCACTTTGGGAGGCCAAGGCGGGCTGATCACCTGAGGTCAGGAGTTCAAGACCAGCCTGGCCAACACGGTGAAACCCCATCTTTACTAAAAATACAAAAATTAGCCGGGCATGGTGGCACGCACCTGTAGTCCCAGCTACTCAGGAGGCTGAGGCAAGGGAATCGCTTTAACCTGGGAGGCAGAGGTTGCAGTTGAGATTGTGTCGCTGCACTCCAGCCTGGGTGACAGAACAAGACTCCATCTCAAAAAAAAAAAAACAAAAAACAAAAAGAACACGAGCTTTGGAGTTAGGCTGTTTTCAGCTCCCACTTCCGCTACTGGCTTCTGGAAAATTGTTCATCTCTGAGCCCTGGCACTGCGGGTACTAAGCCATGTTTCATTGCATTGTCTGGAGAACTATATGAGAAATATTCATAAAATTTCTAATATAACTTCTGGCCCTAATATGCCCTTGATAAATACCAATTCTAATGTGGCTGACAAATTCTTTGAAAAATTTAAATTTGCCTTCATTGTCCACCTAAGAGATGGTCCCTGCTCCACTGGAAGGCAATCAGCCAGCAAGACGCCACCTCCACCCAGTCATCCTCACACGGGGGACTCACTGTGGTCAGAAGAGAAATGAAAGGACAGTGACTTGAGGGCAAACCAAAGTGTTTTTCCAGGATGCAGTGTTGATTTGCAATTTTCCCACAAGCTTGGGCCATACCTGATTCATCCCCAGAGTCTCTGGGGACAGTTGGTAACGGGCCTTCCTAGGAGGGCCACAAGCTTCTGCCAGCCCCGTTCTCCAGGATGGGGCCAGAACAGCGCCTGCCCGTGGTGGCGCTGCCTTTCACTGGGGCCTTTGCCTTGCCCCTTCCTAGTATCGTCGTCTGCCTGGGTGTGTCCGTGTCTGTCTGTCTGTCTCCCTGGCCCAGCTCCTAGTCTAGTGTCTGATCTGATTGGTTAGTGGTTAGTGTCCTATGGCTGTCAAAGATACAGCCTCACTCATGCTTAGTACAGTGCCTGACCCACTACAGATGATAAAGAACTTTTTTTTTGAGATTGATTCTTGCTGTGTCACCCAGGCTGGAGTGGGATGGCATGATATCGGCTCATTGCAATCTCTGCCTCCTGGGTTCAAGTGATTCTCCCACCTCAGCCTCCCAAATAGCTGGGATTACAAGCCCAGCACCATATCTGGCTAATTTTTGTATTTTTAGTAGAGACAGGGTTTCACCATGTTGGCCAGGCTGGTCTTGAACTCCTGACCTCAGGTGACCTGCCCGTCTTGGCTTCCCAAAGTGCTGGGATTACAGGCATGAACCACTGCTCCCAGCTGATAAAGAACTATTTTTTAATGTGGATGGATGGAACCATCCATAAATTATTCTTACAACTATATCTGGCTTCTGTGCAGCAAGAATGCCTCTGCAATCTGTATGACAACAGCTAAGTTGATGAAGGACAGAAGTAAAGCCACTGGGAGGTAGCCAGACAGACAACAGGGTTCAGCTTGCAGAGGCTTAGAAGGCACATTTCTGGAAAGGCATGCAAGCCCTACAGTACCCAGAAGATGCAGGTGCACCTCTGATGCTGCAGGCTTCTATTGATAACCCGTTCTTGTTATCTATCAATTTATGTAACTCGTACTTGTTTATATTTTCAATCAGGGTTTGGAAGAGGGAGGAGGGAGGTGGGAGTGGGTGGTAATCATGGTAGAAGAAATGTGTTCTGGAAATAAGCCCTGAGGTGAGCGAAGGCACACTTGCCTCAAACAATTGAAGGTCTATGACATGCCTGGCTCTGTGCTTGGTTCTTTGGAGAGTAAGTTTGAACTAGGATGTGGTCACTAGCGTACAACAGGGCTTCCTAACCTCTGCACTATTGACATTTGGGGTCAGACTTGTTGGAGGAGCAAGGGTTGTCTGCGTTGTAAGATGTTAGCAGCATCCCTGGGCTCTACCCACTAGATGGCCAGTAGCACCATCACCCCAGCTGTGACAACCAACAATGTCTCCAGACATTGCAAAATGCACCTCTCCCCATTGGAAACCACTTGAACCTCCATCCGATGTTAAGTAACAAGGCAAGACAGTGAGTAAATAAGTGCCAAGGAAATCCCGTGGACGTTTAGGACCACTGGCGTCGAGGCAGGCTGGGAACCAGCATGGGATGGAGCGGTTGCAGAAGACCCTGGAGGTGGAGGTTGGGGCGGGGATTGGGAAGGGTTTCTGGATTGGGTGGATTCCAGTGGATAGAAGATTTTAGGCAGGAGGAAAAGCACAGGCTAAGGCTCAGGGTCAGCAAAGAGGAAGGGTGCTAGAAGGGCAGTCAAGACTCTGAACTGACTGCAGAAGAGGGTACTTGTTTTCATTTTAAAATAACAGAATCCATGCTTTAAAAATTGCAAGGCTCAATGAGGAGTCTGGGCTTCTCCCTCAGTATAGTTTGGCAGTTTGTGTGGTTTCGAGACTTTGTTCATACAAGGTGACAGGCCGTGTCTTTCAAGACTGAAGCATCTCCATCCTCTGGATTTCTTCCCACATATGGAGGAGCTGGGTCTCCACCCATGTTTTGCACTGAAGAACCAAGCCCTGGCCTTGGTGATGTGCTGGTAAATGTCTAACAACGAGCTGTCAGTGGAGAGTGTTCTGATTTGTAGCCTTTGTCAATCTCCATGGTGTAAATACTCCCACCAAGGGCAAAGCTAAGCTACCAATAACTAGCAGCTGGCTGGCAAAATTCCTGAAACTTGAACAATCAGCTCCTATGAGCAAGTAGGAGCTGACTCCAGCCCACCTCTGCCTGCATGGTTCTCTACGAGTCCTGTGGAGAACTTTATTCTTTTAGCAGCTCAAAAAAAAATCTTACATATTTATTACTGAGCTAAACTACAAGTTCAGAGCATAGGAACAAAGAGAAAAACAAGAGAAAAATCCTTTTCATGAACATGTTGAACTGTCCCAATAGTGGTGATGTTTTTGGCTTGATGAGGTCAGACACTAGGGATCTTGCATCAATATGTGTGCATCTCAGACCCAGTTCCCAAGAGGCCCAGCTTGGTTCTGCTCCAACGTCTCTCCTGGGAGTTGTACCTGATGGTTTTTGCCATCACAGCTCACTGCAGCCTGGAACTCACAGACTCAAGCAATCCTCCTGCCTCTGCCTCCCAAATAGCTGGGACTCCAGGTGTGCGCCATCACGCCTGGCCAGTACCTGGCTTTATTACCGGTTTTCGTCTGAATCCACTGGGGAATGGGACAATTTTTTGTTTCTTGGCCAGGAATTGCTTAATCCTGAAAGTCTTGTGAGAAGACATGATAGGAACAGGGCCGACAGCACATGGCACAATGGTGGAGTGCGGGAAGCATGGGAGTGCGGGAGCTCAGAAGCGCGGGAGAGGGGGAGCATGGGAGCACAGGAGCATGGGAGCATGAGAGAGGGGGAGCATGGGAGTGTGAGAGAGTGGGATCATGGGAGCATAGGAGAGGGGGAGCATGGGAGCACAGGAGCATGGGAGCATGGGAGAGGGGGAGCATGGGAGCGTGAGAGAGTGGGAGCATGGGAACACGGGAGCGCAGGAGAGGGGGAGCATGGGAACACGGGAGCGCAGGAGAGGGGGAGCATGGGAGCAGGAGAGCGTGAGAGAGTGGGAGCATGAGAGCACAGGAGAGTGGGAGCATGGGAGCATGAAAGAGTGGGAGGGCGGGAGCGTGGGAGCGCAGGCCTCGCATGCTATGCTCATCCACGGTGGCCTTTAATTTGTTCAAACACATGTGGCCTCCATTTCAGGAGTCAGCACTGTTTTTTGGGGGTCCTAATTTTAAAACTGTTTACTGAACTGGATTATTTATCTTAAATCGGGGCTTTTTTCCCCCTAAATTTCCATGCAACTTTTTCAGATAGCTTTTTAATAATTGTTACTTGTAATAATGTCAATAGCTATGAATAATGAATTCTGTCTTCCCTGCTAAACTGTAAGCTTCACACAAAAGAGATTATCCTGTGAAGTGTCGGGTACACATTAGGCCTTCAGTACATATGAGCTGGATGGATGGACAGATGGATGGATGGATGGATGGATGGATGGATGGATGGATGCTTTGGCTTTGATCATTCGCTCCCCTCCCCCTTCCTCTCTCCCTCATTTCCCTTATTTAATTTATTCTAACCGGCCAGCTGCTAAGTGGGCAGGCTGGAGAAGGTGCTGTTCATGAAGTTCCTAGGAAGGAAGTGTCCAGTGTCAGCCTGGTCCCAGAGGCTCTGAATGACGGTTCACTGCAACTTCCAGCCTGGCCCAGAGAGAGAGTTCTGTACCAACGAGCCACTCAGATCCAAGTGATGGCTCCATCCAAATCACTTTAGAAATCACACCTCAAGGCCATACTGAGTTGGATTGTCCTTATTTTTAGCATTTCAAAGTGAAACATCCAAGTATTCCTTTACTGAGGGGGGATAAGTAGGAATCAAGCCCAAGAAAACAAGAAAACATCTCCAGGCACTGAACTGCTAATGCAGCCTTGCACTAGCCCAGCCCTAGGACTTGTCAGCCGGCACCCAGAAATCCAACAGGCCTCAGGCTGCTTAAGCCCATTAATGAAGCACAGTACACTAAGGTATCTGGTGTGCACACATGAGCATGTGTCTTTCTGTACACGTCCTCACAACTGTGCATGGCCAACACCTTTGCTCATTCACCCTCAAACCTCAATTCATGCACCAACAAAGCATCCCTTTGCAAACACTGCCCCTCTCAGGGGGGTTTTCTCTCCAGGATGCAGTGGTGGATCATGCCGAGGCACGAGCTCTTAAGTCATTTCCAATCCTCTCCTGGCTGACTCCTCTAGAAGCACAATGATCTGCCCTCTGACTGCATGGCCTACCCTTCCCAAGCCCCTCACACCACCACTCACAATGTGTCTGCTCATGCAGGCTGCTCTGCGGACACTCCTTGGAGAGGCTGGGCCTGCCAAATTCAGTGACCATCCCAGGGAATGTTGGTTGTCCCTCCCCACAGGAATTCACCCAGTGGCCGCCTGTCCTTGTGCTCATGGTAAATCCAAGGTGCTGTGTGTGGTCCCCAGAGAAGCTTTATTGAGTTTCTCTACCACGAACAGCTGGAGCCTGGGAGCAGCAGTTTTTGGCCCTCAGACAGCCTTTGGGTTTTTCTCAATAATCAGTGCATGTGACACGTACCACTGGCCCAGGGGTCCCTACTTCCGAGGGCCCAAATTGACCAGTGGAAAGTATAGAATTACATGCTATTGGGAAACCACAAAGCTTGTAAGGAGCAGAGAGAGCCTGGGGATAAAATGTAAACACTAAGAAATAAGCAGTGAAAGATTATTTTTAGAAATGCTGCCACTTAGTGAGCCCTTATGATGTGTCAGAGCATTTGAAACAAATGGCTCCCCTGCAGTGTCATACCACTGGCCCTGCGGTCAGATGCCCTGAGAGCTGGGCAGATGTTTATTTTTCACAACCTTCTCAGAGAGTTTTTGTCCTCACTTAATAGACAAGAAAACTTGGACTTTGCTAGACAACTTGAACGTGCAGGGACCAGCAGCTATGACACAGAGAGCTGGGACAGAAGCCAGGCTTGCTGCCTCCAAATCCTGGGCATGTAGCCATGGAGCAGTGACAACACACCCGGGGTCCTCATGGGAGAAGTGCCACCCACTCTGTCTGTAGTGTAAGAGTTTATGTCCAACTAAGCCCAGGCAGAGGCACTTTGCCTCTGGCTGCAGGGCGTGCTGGTAGAAGCGCAATGCCGGTGGGCAGGCATTCTGGCTCTGCCCTTTCTCCTTGTACAGCCCTAGCCTGGTTACCTTCTCCATGCCTCAGTTTCCTCCTCTGTAAAAGGAACAGAAGAAAGATAATAGGACCAACTTGATTGCACTGTTCTGAGGATGAAGTCAGTTTAAAGTATGAAGTGCTTAGAACCGTAAGGGGTCAATAAGTGGGGGCACGGGGTTTTTGAAACTGTGTGCTGAGTTTAAGACCTGTGAGTGCTGTTCAAGTCATTAATTCCTTTCCCCAGAAAACAAACCCTGTGGCTGTCTCAGGTGAGATTCACTTATCTCCCCTGCACAGAGGGTGGAGTCTTAAGCCACGCTGGGCAGAACCGAAAACCCAGGTGTTAGGATTCTCAGCCATTCCAGAAGGCGATGTCATCTGCACTGAGAATTCTGATGTCAGAACCAAAGAAACACAAAGAAGAAAATAGCATCCCCTTGACTTTGGAAGAAAGCAGCCCTTTAGGAAAGGACAAGCCCGTGTCCTCCCTTGCAGTCCCTAGAGCAGCCATGAGGGAGTCAAAGCTTGGGCCTAGTTACTTGAGGCCCAGGAGGGCTTCTGGCCTCTAGTCAGTCACCCCTGCAGTGCCGGCAGAGCTGATAGAGATGGCTGGGGCCCCACCCCAGCACAGAAATGCCATCTCTGATCTGTGGTAGACAATGGGCAGGAGAGGAGAGAGGTTCCATTGGGGCCAGGAAGGGACAGTTGGCTGCCTGCGGTTCTCCTATGACAGGGAGAGTGGGGAGAATGCCATGGGCTCCCAGTCAGCGCCTGTGGGACTGTAAGAGCTTTTCTGGTACTTAATCCCTTCTTCCCCTCCCAACTCCGGTTCAGCAGCAGGGGACTCCCCCTGGCTTCTCCAACAAAGTCCTTCACAGGCCCCTTCTCAGACAATCTTGGAAGATGGAGAAGCAAGAAAAGAATGGAGAGGGAGAATGGAAGAGGTAGACTCAGAAATGCCGCATTTGTGGGTAGAGCTGGAGCTGGGGTGGGAGGAAGCTCTGGGGAAGGCACAGAAACAATCCAAGGGAGGCAGGTCAATTCCACACAGCGGAACATGACTCAGCGGGAAAAAGAACGGAGCTATCAGGCCACAGAAAGACACAGAGCAACCTTAAATGCATGTGGCTAGGGGTAGAAGCTCACGTGAACAGGCTGCATACTCTATAATTCCTACCAAATGACACCCTGGAAAAGACAAAACTATGGAGATGGTGAAAAGAGCAGTCAGTGATTGTCACGGGTTATGGGGAGGGAGGCATGGGTGAATAGGTGGAGAACAAAGGTATTTTTTTAGACAGAGTTTCGCTCTTGTTGCCCAGGCTGGAGTACAATGGCATGATCTCAGCTCACTGAAACCTCTACCTCCCAGGTTCAAGCAATTCTCGTGCTTCAGCCTCTGAGTAGCTGGGATTACAGGCATGCGCCACCACATCCGGCTACATTTTGTATTTTTAGTAGAGACGGGGTTTTACCATGTTGGTCAGGCTGGTCTCGAACTCCTGACCTCAAATGATCTGCCCGCCTCCACCTCCCAAAGTGCTGGGATTACGGGCTCGAGCCACCATGTCCCACCACAAGGGCATTTTTAGATCAGAGGAACTATTCTGAATGATTCTGTAGCATGGTGATACATGTCATTCTACATTTGTCAAAACCCATAGGATGCACAACACAAAGAGTGAACTTTAATATAAACTATGAACACTGTAGCTAATAATAATGAATACAAGTTCATCAGTTGTAACAAAGTGCCACGCTAATGCAACATGCTAATTAGAGGGGGAAATATGCAAAGAAGAGGGGGGATATGGGAATCCCTTTGTGCCTAATTTTTCTGTAAACATAAAACTGCTCTTATAAATAAAGCCTATTAATTAAAACAACAAAATACAAAGCAACAACTAAAACCAAAACAGCCAACACCCAATGGGTTGAGCTGGAGTAAGAACAGGCTGCCCAGCACACTTCCTGGGCCACTGAGCCCTGGGTGTGAAAAGCAAAAGGGCCAGTGAGGTTTGGCTGGGACTCAGCTCCCCAGCCTCTGGCTCAAGCCCGATTACGAACACAAAGGTCATCTGATTGGATTTCCTTTCCCCTCAGCTCACTTAAGGAGGCTTTTCTGTCCACAGCTTTGGTTGCAAAAAGCAATCTGGCTAAAGGGATTTGGGACATCCGGCTGGTGAATGTAGGGGAGGTTTTACCTTTAGATGAGGCACCAGAAATGATGCGCTCCCTGGTAGCATCCTAAGCTGCCCCTCTTGACTTTAATGCTAACCCTGCTGCTTTCCCTCAAGGCTCAGACATCCCATTTCGATGCTTCCAGAAGCACAGCCTGAACCCAGGGACAGGAGCTGCCGCCCTCCCACTGGAGAGACCTCAGAATGGACACAACTGATTCCCAAGTACCCTTAGAGCTCCTGGAAGAGGGTTCCCTTCCCGTCCCCAAGACCAGCGATGCTCCTTGGAGCCAGGTGGCCCCAAAAGGATGGCCTTTGCGGAAAAATGGGCCCCCTTCATGGCCCATCAGCTCCAGGTCAGAGAAGCCACTGGGTTTACACTGCTTGGAGACAGGAGGGTTCTTGATACTGGTCCACATTTAGTGTTCGGTGTGGAAAGTGGAATAAGTCCTCAGCTTCCATGGGATACTGGGATAATCTAGGTAATCTAAGCTCATAACTCACCTTTTCACTATTTACTTTCATATTTTTCCATTCATGTTAAACATAAAGTTGAAATGTGAGCACACAGCAAAACCTGAGTCTGCATCCCCTCTATTGACCCAGTAGTGTGACCTTGAGGAGGTCGAGCTCTCTAAGCCTCAGCTTCTTCAGCTGTGAAACGCGAATTGCGGCAGATCTCCCTGGGATGGTGTTGCCTAAGGGAAATCCCTCCTGGCTTGGGCTCGGGGATGCAGATGCCTAGTGGCAGGCACGCATCCTCGCTTCCTCCCCACAACCTCTCTCCAGCCCCACAACCAACTGTCCCTACCTCAAGCCACTAGGAGGGGCACTCTCCATGATACTCTGAGGTCTAACTTCCTGTGTATCCTGACACAGCACACATTCCTGATAGTCAACCACAGGAGGCTCCGGGCTAAAAACTGGAGTGAGTGGGGAGGAGGGAGGAGGTGATACCACCCTGAGAGGATTCTTGTCCTGCAAAGAGAACTAAACAAATGGTGCTCCAGGCAAAAGCCAGGCTGGTGAAGGAGGCAGGGGATGAAGGAGCGCTGGGAAGGGGAGATGACAAGAGAGGCTTCACAGAGGTCCAGGCAAGTTGATGGGGGCTTGAGAGGTGCCTCTGCAAGGCCTCAAGGTGGGGACACAAAAGGCGCAGGGGAGGTGAAGCCGGTCAGGGCTTGACCCTAGCTCCATACAGAGGCACCTGCCATGGTGCAAATACACACTACGTGTCGGGGGGCGGGGGGAGGGGGCAGGGGGAGGGCCGTTGCGGACTTGTCCCATGCTCTCACTGCAGCGAGGCAGGTTAATCTGTTTATTTTTTCAAAACAAAACTAAAAATCGCCACTCAATGTATCTGAGCAGAGTGCCTGATCACAGTTAAAAGCTTTCTGTAATGCGCAGCAGGAACGTCACAGCCTGGTGGTCAGAAATGTGTGCTTCTGGCGCTGCTGGACTGTGGCCCGCAGCCTGAGCACCCCTTCTTCTCCTCCCTCTGCTCATATTGTCCTTGTGCTGCCATCCAGTCAGCAGCGGACAGCCAGCCCAATGCCGCTCAGGTCCGTGGCATCCAGAGATAAAAGGCGTCTCTGATCCCCGCAGGTTTCTGCTTTGCCCACCTGGTGGGGTACGCGCCTGGCACGCCACCCTCACTGGAGGTCCTGAATGGTCCACAGAGAAGGTGTGGGGCAAGGCCTCAAGTGCTGATGCTCTGAGAATAAAAATTAAAAGGCAGTTCTGCCCTGAAGCGTCACCCCGCAGGGCTCACTCCTTGGCTGTGCCCTCCTGGGTCCCGGGGTGGACGCATGGATTTGGTGTCATCATCGCTCATGCTTGATGTTGGCTTCACTTCGCTCCAAGGCCACCCCGCTGCCGTTCCGAGGGGCGTCCTTCTTGCTCCAGTCCTTTTCAGTGTAGAGCTCGGCTAGCACCGGGCAGTGTTCAGAAGCCACCCCACCCCAAGACCAGTTATCCGGAATCCAAGGGTTCGTGAGGCCTTCTCTCACCACAGCCCAGTGACCTGAAGGGAGAGGAAGGAAAGAGACCAGGAATCAGGATGGGGGGGCGTTGGGTGCGGCGGGGCGGGGGTCCTGGATTGGCAGGTGGAGGGTCACACCGCATGTCTGCAGGCCGGGGTGCCCGGAGAGGCTGCCTCAGGTAGCTGGAAGGTGCCTGTGCATTTGCCTGTGCATATGAAAGGTCTCGGCCAATTTAATTTTCCACGTAAATGAGGGTTTCTGCATTTAGGCAATGAAAGCACCCAGAGGCCAGGCCTCCTGTCCATCCAGACACACATGGGCACATGGGCTGACCTGTCCTCATACACGCACTGCTGTGAATCTGATCACGAAACAGAGACACACGCCTCATAAAGACATCCCGAGTCCAAAGCAAAGGTCCAATTTTGCAAAGCAAAAGACACTAAGGGGTTTAGGGGTAGAAATTCTTTCTACAGAAAGGGTAAAAAAGAAAAAATTACAGAAGCTTATGAGAAAGTAACAGCATTTTTAAAATGAGGATTTAGAAATCTATGAAGCAGGAGGTATATTTGAATATAATTAAATAACGAATAGTTACAAAAACAATTACAGAATGGCTAGAAAGCCCTGTGTGGTCCTTAGTGCAGGATTGACAGGGGCCTGGATGCCTGGATTCCATCTTTGATTGAATGACAGTTACACAGTCATCTAAACCACAACCCTACGTATGCCTCAGAGGAGGTGAGATCACTTCTGTCAGTTCAGACATGTTTCTCTCACTCCATTCCTGAACAGGAGAAAGGACAAGTGAGTTCTGCCTCACCTGTGAAGACCTTCTTTAAGCTTTTACTGATCCAGATGTTGTCCAGAGATTTCCAGCCTTGAGGGTTCTTGGTGCTGATGTTGGTGAAGGTGTGCGCGGGGATCAGGTGGTGGAACTTTTCTTTCCTCAGGATATCATAGTCATTGCTGTCTGGCCCTTGGCCAAAATCCCCTAAGATAATGACATCCTTTTCTCCTGCAAGTGGAAGGAAGAAAATGAGTTTAAGAGTTGGTGGGAAGTAAAACCCAACATTGACCGTGGCCCTTTGAAACGGGATTGAGATTCTCTGACTTGACTCCCACGGAGTTAGGACTGTGGCATGGTTCTCACTCTCCTAACTCTTCCACATTTCATGTGCATATCACCCTGCCACCAATATTAAGAGTAAGTCAGCAACACGTTTGGAAATCAGGGGCAGCGTGACACAAAAATCACCCTTGTTGAAGCTTATGGGTTCCAAATCTTACTACAAAAAAAAAAAAAAAAAAAAAAAAGACCTAAGGGTCTTACCCAAATATTTAACAAAAACTCAACATACATTTACTGAGCACTTACTATGCAGGAAATCCGGAGATGAATAAAATGCAACTCCTGCTCTGAGAGACAGACTAAAAAACAGACAAGAGCAGAGAGTAGGTGCAAAAACAAACACACATACTGAAACCAACACAGCACAGGGAAAGGTGGTCAGGGAAGGCTTCTCGGAGGAGGCAATGCCTGACTTGGGTCTCAGAGGATGCACAGAAGTGCTTGGTTCAATACGGATGAGAGGAAACCTAAGCAAGGCCAGGGAGTTAAGAAACAGCCTGGCTTCCTGGGAGTGGGGTGGGTACCTGACGTTCAGTTGGCTACTTCTCTAGGACAAGGTATCAAGAAGCCAGATGTTAAAGATGAGGTTGGAGATATAAGCAGCAGCCACTCCTCGATTGGGAACTGTACTCTGTCTGCTTGAGGGTCAAATTCAGATCAAGAGACCAAGGGAAAAGCCTGGGTCTTCCTGGCATTCAAGGCAGCCCACAGTATCCATCCATCCATCATGTTGATGCACATAATATACCGTTTTCCTGCTGCTGGTCATTTTTAAGGCTGTTCCCAGTAGCCACTGCTATAAATAATGCTGAAGTGAGCATCTCATTTGCTTTTTTTTTTTTTTTTTTTTTTTCTGAGACAGTCTCACTCTGTTGGCCGGGCTGGAGTGCAGTGGCACGATCTCGGCTCACTGCAACCTCTGCCTCCTGGGTTCATGCAATCCTCCTGCCTCAGCCTCCCGAGTAGCTGGGATTACAGGTGTGGACCACCACGCCTGGCTAATCTTTGTATTTTTAGTAGAGATGGGGGTTTTACCATGTTGGCCAGGCTGGTCTTCATCTGACCTCAAGTGATCTGCTCACTTCGGCCTCCGAAAGTGCTGGGATTATAGGCGTGAGCCACTGTGCTTGACCTACCGTGCTATGTATTTTCTCAGTTCTCGCATCAGCCATTTCTCTGAGGAGCCCTGGTTCCTTTCATCGGAGAACGGCATCAGAAACGATGCCTGACAGGTCTATTATTTGTACAGGGTATTAGTGTTCTGTTTATTGATTTATATGAACTCTCCATATAAAAACATATCAACCCTTTATCATATATAGGAACTGATTTTCTTTTTAGTTTGTGATTTGCCTTTTCATTTGGTCTATGACCAAACTGAAGCACACAAAAGTTAAAAAAAAAATTTTTTTTTAAAATGTAGTACAATCTGGCAGAATTTTCCTAAAGTGCCTCCAAAATCAAACAAATATCCACTAAGTTCTTTTTATTATTTCATTTCTTACATTTCACTTTTTTTTCCCCCACTGCCTCCTATGTGATGATACATTTCACTCTTTAACTTGCCTGGAATTTACTTTTATTTTTCATGCAAATAATTAACCCCCTCTGCCAGTATCATTTCTAGAAAAATCCTTTTTTTCTCAACTAAATTATAATACTGGCCTGTTATCTTAAATATCTTTTGTATAACATTTCTATTTCTGAGCTTTATTCTAACATATTGATCTATTTTTGAGTGTATATGTTTTAATATTCTTTTGTTTAAAATGTTTATATATTCTCATGATATTGAAATTTTCGTTCCCAAATTTTATTTTAAACTAAACTCATGTTAACTTTAACATTCTTATCTTTGGTTGGCAGGAGGAGAAGGCTGTCCTCTGTTCCTTATGTCCCCTTCTAGACACTCTACACAGAGGAGCAGACGTGTATACTTAGTTATTTTCACTGAAATGTTAGCAACTTTACCTATCAATTCCTACTTTTTTTTTCTTATCAGTACATCCTGGAGATGGATCTGCTTCAAATAAGAAGTCTTGAAACTTTTTTTTTTTTTGAGATGGAGTCTCACTCTGTTGCCCAGGCTGGAGTGCAGTGGCGCAATCTCGGCTCACTACAGCTTCTGCCTCTCGGGTTCAAGCGATTCTCCTGCCTCAGCCTCCCAAGTAGCTGGGATTACAGATGCGTGCCACTGTGCCTGGCTAATTTTTGTATTTTTAGTAGAGATGGTGTTTCACCATGTTGGCCAGGCTGGTCTTGAACTCCTGACCTCAGGTGATCTGCCCGCCTTGGCCTCCCAAAGTGCTGGGGTTACAGGCATGAGCCACGGCGCCCAGCTAAACATTTTTTCTTTTTAAAATGTATGGGGTGGGGGTGTTCCTTTTCTCAAATGAGATCCTGTAGGAACCCCCAAAAGTAGAGTGGGTAAAAGTGGAGCTTCTCTGACTGAAGTGGGATGGGGGGAGCTCTACAAAAAGCCCTTGGGGCATTGGGAGTTCAAAAAAAAATTAATGCTTGAGTCCCACTCTCAGAAATTGGAGTTCCACCTGTAGAGACTCTGATTTAGCGTCTCCGGTGGCCTCGTCTTCAGCATTTCTTGAAGCTCTCTGGGATTCCAGGTCCAGCCAGGTGTGGGAACCACACCTAGAATATTAAAGAGCTCTGCTGAGACCTAGTGCAGTCAACCACACGGAAGCATGGTAAGGACGGGTACCTCGAACTGTCAACATGTCTCACCCAAGAACACTTTGCCATGTTTCTCCACTGATTCAAGTATTTGTTAAAAAAATTCTTCACTGAAGTCTTATTATTTTCTTCACTGTACCACCACATTTCTAAGTATTTTATATTTTTGATTTTTATTATGAATGGGATCTTTGTTTTATCCCATTATATTTTCTCTAATGGTTTTTTTTAATTTTTTTATTTCCACAGGTTATTATTGATATATATAAAAAAGACTAATTTTTTATTTTAATTTTGTAACTAGGCAGTTTTCTTAATTCTCTTACTGGGAATAATTTTTTTTTTTTAACTTTAGGTGTAACAAACCGACAATCATATTCTCTGAAAACAGTGACACTTTTGCGTCCTATTCTTCCAAGTCCTCTTTTCACCTTATTAATCCAAATTAGCTAGGAGGAAGAGTGGTCACAGAGGGGCTGAAAATGAAACAAAACCTGACACAGGAGAATAACAGAAAACAGTGGCTCTAGGCCGGGCACAGTGGCTCACACCTGTAATCCCAGCACTCTGGGAGGCTGAGGCAGGGGATCACCTGAGGTCAGGAGTTTGAGACTAGCCTGGCCGACATGGTGAAACCCCATCTCTACTAAAGATACAAAAATCAGCCAGGCATAGTGGTGGGCGCCTGTAATCCCAGTTACTTGGGAAGCTGAGGCAGAAGAATCACTTGAACCCGGGAGACAGAGGTTGCAGTGAGCCGACATGGCTCCACTGCACTCCAACCTCGGGTGGAGTGAGACTCTGTCAAAGAAGAAAAGAAAGAAGAGAAAAAGAGAAGAGAAAGCGAGAGAGAGAGAGAGAGAGAGAGAAAGACAAGGAGGGAGGGAGGGAGAGACAGAGAGAGAGAAAGAAAGAGAGACAGAGAAAAAAAAGAAAGAGAAAGAAAGAAAACAAAAGAAAAGAAAAGAAAAAAAGAAAGAAAGAAAACAGGGGTTCTCGGCCCCGGATCTAAGAGAAAACAGCTGGATGACTCTGAGTGTGGAATTTGAAGTTTGTCACTTCCCAGCTTCGTGACCTTGGGCAAGCCTTTTAGTCTATAAAAGGGAAAGAACAAGCCATTTCCTCCCAGGTTGGTGTCAGGATTAGAGGAGCCCACCAGAAGCGCCTGGCACGGGGCACTCACATGTAGCTTGGGCCCCCTTCCTGATCAGTTTCCTGATACAGCTTCACAAGTTTGTTAGGGAGAGACACACAGTGGAAGTTAAATATTTGTGCATAAGAACTACAAAGTGATTTCAGGGCCAAGGGGGAAAGGTTTTCTCCTAAAGCATTTTAGACATTTCTCCCATAGTCTGATTTACCCTAGAGGAAGTGGGATAGTTATGAAGTATTTTCCAAGCAAAGCAAGTAGAAATCCTGAAAGAACACTCGCCCCCCAGTTGGGCTCTGCGGGATTCTCCTGGGCTCTGCCTGAACCTTGCTGTCCCACAGCAGGAGGTGGCATTTCTGCCACACCTTGTGAAGGAGGCTTTAGGGAAAGCAGCTCATAAACGAAGTTATGAATGTATCCAAGACACTTGGTAAATCTTTTTTTCCTGGCCACGGGTGTGCTTCCGTAACAACTGCAGGGAAAGGAATCTGAAGGGAAGCCACTCGGGCCACCACCAGAGGGCGCATGTGCATTGCAGATGGCGCCCTCCTCCAGGAGGAGTGAGGACAGTGGGTGGGATGGAAGGAAGCCTCTCCTGCAGGGCCACCCACACCATGGAGAAATCAGTGCCAGCTTGAATAATAGTCATGGCACTGTGCTGACCGCTTCCTCGACAGCACCGCACTTAACAGCCACGACCCATGGGGCAGGTGCTGTTACCATCTCCCCTCTGTAGGTACAAAACAGGCTCCCAGAGGTGGGAAGGTTTGCCTAAAGTCACTAGGCCAGGCCTCAAATCCAGGGCTCATCACAAAGGGCTAGGATGGAAGAGCCACGCAGAAGTGGCTGCTGTCCACTGCGACACCAAGTGCATCAGCAGGGACTCAATAAATATGTGAGCAACAGACAAGCGGAACCACAAATGCCCCAGAATTAGGGTGCAGTTTGATTTGGAAAGGAACAAAGAGAAAGATGCTACATTCATTGAATATCAAAGAAAACAAAGTTCCATATAATGAGGGAGGTTTTCGTTGAGATGCATGCCTGCAAAGGTCTGGGCTGAAAAAGACAATTCCAAAACCAGGAGAGATGCTGGTATCAAGGGTCAATAAAGCCAGCTCTGTGTAGCTTCAGGAGTGACAACGGTTCCCTTTTTGAATGAGCACATCAGATTTCTTACAACTCATGTTCTTCAGATTGAATCCACGTCGGTGATGACATCAAGGCAGTTGTTGCCTCTGAGAATCCACAGGTAGATGCACAGGAGCCTGAGTTACCTTCCTAAAAGGCCACCCACCTGAGCTGGGCTCCTTTGTCGCTCTCTTGATTCCTAGCAGTAAGAGGAGAACGCTGTGGGCTGACTTCCTCAGAGAGTCTCTAGATTTATAAAACGCCAGGACAACTACAGGAACCAGTCCCCCTTGGCAGATGAGGGACCATCTGCCAAGATGTCAAGAGTTACTATACACCCTGTTTCACTCTTGCTCAGTTCAGAGGAAGACCCTGTCCCCAAGTCCCAGTGAGGTCTGAGAGAAGAAGGTTCCACTAGGGGACTGGCATATTCCCACTGACGCCAGCCTGCATGCACATTTCAGACAAAGGCAGAAAGGCCCAGAGCTTGCTAACCACATTGGTTTTGCTTGCTTTGATAGAATCCTGTGGAATGAAGGCTTTGTCTTTGCTTTAGCTGAACCCCTCTGTTGACCTGTTTCCCTTGTTAGACCTGGGCAGGCTGAATCGCTTCCTGAACCCCTGGGTCTGGGGTGTCACCAGTTAACAATTAATTGGGTACTAGTTACAAGCAGGGGACACAGGCAGCATGAGTCACTGTCCCTACTCGGATGAGTCAAGGCCAGGCCAGGCTGTGGGTCAATAGTACCTTGGCAATTTGGAACAATAACCTGCTTAAGGTTTTCTGCCAAAATCCTGACCACTCCCTGGATACCAGGGGTGGGGTGGGGGGATGGTGACTGCCTAAGGCTGTCAAAAAAGTTATGAGCTGGAATCTTTCCTTTCTGCTTCCACATAAAGTTTGAGATCAAGAACAATAGTAATGTCCACAGATGTGACAAGCTATCAAGTCATCCTTTTTACAGATCAGAGTCTAACTATAGGTGGACAATTTCCCACACAGCTGCTTCTTGGATAGAGCATCTTCTGACTGTTTTTAGCCTGAGGACTCATCCTTAAAGTAGAACGTTGGTCACGGCATGTCCTGGTTCAAAAGAAAAGCTGCTGCACATCAATGTTCACAGCAGCATTGTCACAACAGGACAAAGGTGGAAGCCACCCAAGTGTCTATCAGAAGATGAATGGATAAGCAACCAACTATGGTGGATGGATGCACAGTGGGATATTACTCAGCCTCAAAAAGTGAGGACACTCTGGCCAGGCGCCGTGGCTCACGCCTGTAATCCCAGCACTTTGAGAGGCCGAGGCGGGCGGATCACGAGGTCAGGAGATTGAGACCATACTGGCTACCACGGTGCAACCCCGTCTCTACTAAAAATACAAAAAATTAGCCAGGCGTGGTGGCGGGCACCTGTGGTCCCAGCTACTCGGGAGGCTGAGGCAGGAGAATGGCGTGAACCCGGGAGGCAGAGCTTGCAGTGAGCCAAGATCGTGCCACTGCACTCCAGCCTGGGCGACAGAGTGAGACTCCGTCTCAAAAAAAAAAAAAAAAAAAGTGAGGAAATTCTGACACACGCTACAACATAGATTAACCTTGAAGACATTATGCTAAGTGAAACAAGCCACACACAAAAGGACAAATATTATATGATTCTACTTATATGGGGCACCTAGAGTAGTCACAATCACAGAGACAGAAAGTAGAATGCTGCTTGCCAGGGGCTGCAGAGAGAGGCGCATGGGGAGACATCGTTGAATGGGTACCGAGCTTCAGTTTGGAAAGATGAAAAAGTTCTGGAGATAGGTGGTGGTAATGTTTGTACAACAATGTCAATACATTAGTAGCACTGACTTGAATATGTAAAATGATTAAAATGGTAAATTTTATGTTACATATATTTTACCACAATAAAAAATCTTTTTTGTTAGAAATGCAAATTCAAATACATACATACATACATACATACATACATCTTTTGAAATGTGAGCCTATGGTTTGACTGAAATATTTTTGTAGCAAAATCTTCATGAATCTCCCAATTTGAGGGGCCAGTTTAACAAGGAAGTCTTAGAAAGCTGGAGAATATTGGTCCAGACTCAAAAGATAGGAGAGAGTTCCAAGCCTCCAACTACAAAGTCACCTAGACAAGGTCAGTGTTCTGAAAAATCAAGCCAGATGGACAAGATCACAGTCTTCACAGCCTTGTCAACCTTTTCTTTTGGTAAACCAAGTGCAGAAAACCATCTATATTAGTTGGGGCATAGCCCCCCTTTGTCCTGGAGTTCAGTTCCTTTTTTTTTTTTTTAAGAGATGGGGTCTTGCTGTGTTGCCCAGACTGGAGTACAGTGGTGCGATCAAAGCTCACTGCAGCCTCGACTTCCTGGGCTCAAGTGATTCTCCCTCCTCAATCTCCTGAATATCTGGGACTACTGGTGTGTACCACCATGCCCGGCTAATTTTTTTCGTTTTTTGTAGAGATGGGGTCTCACTATGTTGCCCAAGCTGCTCTTGAACTCCTGGGCTCAAGTGATCCTCCCGCCTTGGCCTTCCAAAGTGCTGAGATTACAGGCATGAGCTACCGTGCCTGGCCAGAATTCTGCTCTTTTCAGTGTTCTCTTAATTCTTCTCATGTTTTAGAGTCAACTCGTGTACATGAAGTCCCTACTATGTGCTTGGTATTGCTGCAGACACTGTTACTTAGCCCTCTGGGTACTGCTATGACATGAGTACTGTCCCCCATCAGATGCGGGCCTGAAGTGGTTTGGTGGCTTGCCTGAGGTCCTACAAGATTAAAATCCAGCATTTCTGACAGGTTCAGGGCTTCTTCAACATGCTCTGTATCCCGCCAGAGAGAAAAACTCAATTCACCAATAATCAGGAATTTGCCACTTCCCCTTGTCACCCCCGCCTCTCTTTCCCAGGAAGAGCACATGCAAATCTGCAGGCGGCACCACCAGAGTGATGCCCGAGGCAGCTGGACCCAGGATGAGCTGTCTTCGGGGAAGGGCATCATCACTTACATTCTTCCCCCCGTAATCCTTTCTATCTAAATGAGGCTAAAAAGCCACAGAGCTGACACCTTGGAATGCATATGCTAGGTCCAGAGGCACAGATGTGACCATGCAGGGTCGGCTGGACTCCATGAGATGCCAGAGGTTTGATTGTACCCTGTACCCATGACTCACATTGCTGACAAACAGCCAGCCCAAGTGGTCAGAGATGGCTCAGAAGAGGCTGCCCTGCTGCTCTGCAAAACAGTGGCCGAGCCACAGCAAAAGACAGTGTCCTACCTTTCAGGGTTTCCTGTAGGGTCTGTGCAAAGCTCGCCAACCGGTGGCCATCACTGTGATTCTTGCTGGGATTCTCGCTCCCCAGGAGGGTCAGGGCTGCCAGGTGAAGGTTAACAAGGGTCAGGTCGTGACTTCCCAGCTAGGCAGCAGGAAACAAAGCAACAGGGAGAGGCTCAGAAGCTCATATTTCCTGTATCCGTTACAACCGACTCATAAATAGCTTTGTGCACAGAGTTGACAATGGTAAACAAGAACGAGGCTGGCTCACACCCCCAGGAAATAATGCAAGGTCTTTCATCTTCGATTTTTCCAAGGCACCTGCAGGAACAAGGCCTATTTTGCTCTACCAGTCCACCCCTAACATCCCACCGCCTACTCCTCACTTAGAGCCTAAAAGATTGGGCATATCTGCATATCTGTAAATGTTTGAGGTTTTTTCTTTCTTTCTAAGTAGTCATATATAAGAAGGAGGTGGAAGGCCAGGCATGGTGGCTTATGCCTGTAACTCCAGCACTTTTTTTTCTTTTTTTTTTCTGAGAAGGAGTCTCACTCTGTCACCCAGGCTGGGGTGGAGTGGCACATGATCTCAGCTCACTGTAACCTGTGCCTCCCGGGTTCAAGTGATTCTCCTGCCTCAGCCTCCCAAGTAGCTGGGATTATAGGTGTGTGCCACCATGCCCAGCTAATTTTTTTATTTTTAGTAGAGACTTCACCATGTTGTCCAGGCTGGTCTCAAGCTCCTGACCTCAAGTGATCCTCCTGCCTCAGCCTCCCAAAGTTCTGGGATTACAGGCGTGAGCTATCGTACCCGGCCACAACCCCAAGCACTTTGGAAGGCTAAGGCGGGAGGATCACTTGAGGCAATTTGAGACCAGCTTGGCCAACATAGTGAGACCCGTTTCAATCAATCAATCAAAGGAGGTGACTCTGACAGCTGGTTGTTATTATAGACTTAGGGCTTTTCTCCAGAGGGCCAGCCTGAGGTCTCCTGCCAGGACCCACTGCCGGGATGTGCCTCCTCCTCCTCCCTACACCTCCCACACACGCCTCTCTGTGTTCTTTTCTCTCTGGAGCCCACTATACCTGGATGCTCACTATAACCTAATTTCAAATGTGTCCAAACCAAAAGCTTACAGAACCTGGCCAGCCTAGGACATGCCCCCGCCCTGCATCCCCAAGGGCAAGTGCAGAAACACAGGGTCAGAGTTTGTCTCTGGGCATCACAGCACTGCTCAGCTGCTCAGGGCTTAGCAATCTTGCCCTTCCGTTTGTCATGGCAACCAACATCAACACTGCCAGGAAGGGAAGGGGTATAGGGGAAGCCCCCAGGAAGTAGAGGGTGCCCATCTTATCTTACGGATGTGGTCCCAGTTTGCCAGCACCCAGGACCAAGAGCTCTGCAGCTGTAGCTCTGCCTGCGAGAGAAAGCATCTTAAGGCCGGGTGGGGGGCACAGTGCCTGAGGAGATGAGCCCCATCTCTATACTGCACCACCTGCCAGGCCTAGAATGTGACATGAAGTACAAGAGGCCAAGTGCCTGTTTAGGGGGCTGCTTTATTTAGAGGATTTGGGCTAATCAGCATTTTCTCATTATACCCTTAAAAACAGGCTGCCTTGTGGTGATACTGGATTATCAGTATCACCCATAGGGTTACATGGCCGTAACCCCAGGTGGCCAACACTGGAACAGGTACTTGACATAAAAAAAAGGGCCCAGGGTGGTGTTAGGAGGCTTAAAGGTGATACCTGGCTGACTTACACATCAGTACCACTGATACAACCCATGGACACCCCCAGGTGTACGTGTGCAGACAGAGCCCCATCAATATCACAGACAAAGGTATGAGGGGCTGCTGGGTGTGACAGATACCCCTAGGGTGAGCACACACCCACCCTCATCAACTCACAGCTACGAGTGTGCAAGGTGGCATGGGGGCTTGTAGCCTCAACACAGGGGCTGCTCCCAACCCTCAGCTGGCAGACACCTCCTGGGCTGGGGTTTGAGGTGACTGTCAGGCTCAGGAACTGCTCTGGAGCACACAGAAAGCAGGGGGTCTCCATGCCCAGGAGGAGATATGCTTGCTGAGCTCCAAGGCACCGGACCTGCTTGCCTGGCCTGTGAGCTCACGGTCAAGGACCGCGGGGACAAAGCTCACTGACTGCCAACTTCATGACCTGCTTTGGCTTCTGCTGCCCAGCTGCTGACCATTTTGTGGTTCATTAACACTTCCCAAGGGCATCCGGGGAGAACCAGAGAGACTGCGTTCGATCAATCTGCTCAGCTGCTCCCAGAGGCTGGAGGGACAGAGACTCCCACATGGGCGATGCCAGTGATGGGACTGCCCCTAGCCCACAGCCCAGAGCTCCTCCTGAATCCCCTCCAAACCCAAACGACCCCTTGAGAGGCCATTCTCCCTGGTAATAAAGGAATCGGGCCTGAGATGCAGCCGATAAGAAGGGGCTCCTCAAGCCAGTTCTGCTGCCCTTGAATCCGGACATTCCCTAACACCTGGCCTTGTGAACCAGTGCCAGGAAGGTGAAGGATCACTGAAGGGGCTTTTGGAAAGTAGGCCATCCAGATAATCCCCCAAATTCCGTATGTCTGAGGTGGGGTCTAGGAATCCCTGACTGTATGAAAATCTCCCCAGAAGACTCTAATGAGGGTCAGATTTAAGAGCTATACCGAATCTCTCTCCTTCCTCTCTCTCCTGCTCAGATGCCAGAGTTACTGGGGCTGAGAGTCTCAAAATCCCTTTCATTCCTGCCCTGGACAAGTTCACCTGCCAAGGAAGCCCCAGGAGAGACAAAAATCTCCAACCATGAGAGGCTGAAATCAAGGCAAAAAGACGAGACTTCTCTTACTCATGGTATTACAAAACGAGCCCTTTTCGTTCCTTTTTAGAAAGAAGCGGATTCCACATCACAGACGGTGTGGAGCGGGTACCTTGAACCGCGCGAGGTATGGGCTGGGGCCCGCCAGCTTCCCGTGCCCGTTGCTGGGCGAGCTCTCCTGTGAGCCAGCGTCTCTCAGCTCCACGCTGGCCGCCGCGTCCCACAGGAATCCTGCATACCCGGCTCCCTGCAGCGGAGAGGGAGACAGAGTCTTGGTGCTAGAGTGCTAGTACCACCTGGGGAAAGGAGGCAGAGAGGCCAGAAAGACCGAGAGGCAGTAGTCCCTACTCTGGCTCAAGCTGTTTCTAACCCAAAAGCACACCACGAAAGCCACAGCCACTCTCCCTTGCCGTTCCCCAGCCCAAATAATTTCACATATTGCCAATTTCAGAGCTTTCCATACAGCCAGGGTGGCCTGGGCTCTTCTGTCTTTGGGGGGAGGTGGGTGATGCCCAGGCTAGGCGCAGAGATATCTTCGGAGTCATCACATCCCATCACGTAGCAATTCATGCTCCCATTTCCCAAATGAGGACACCGCTGCTCAAAGAGGTTAAGTGACTTTCCTGAAATCCCACAGCTAATCACAATGCTGAGACTAAAACATATGACTCCAAGGGATGGGCTTTGCTTACTGATTAGCTGCAGCTTACAAAAATGGTGCCTGGCACCTAGTAAAAGCCCACTCAGTGTTTGCTGGGTGAGTGGTGGTCACAGTTGACCTAATGGCTTGGGGCTGCTTGAGGGCCCTCCACAGGTGGATGGGGCCACAGCAGAGGTGCGAAGCTTAGGTCAGAGGTGCCAGGGCTGGCAGTGGGGCAGAGTCCTGGTGCCTGGTGTTAAACCCTGCTGCTCTGAATGTGCCTGCTTTGCGCTGCTGCTGCTGCCATGGGGGACTTGTGGAAGAAGACACACTTCTCCTTTCTACCCCACCCCAGCCTCTGCTGTCCATGAGAGTGCTTCCTCAGCACCCGCTGCCTGGGAGCCATCTGCATGTCATTTGAGAGGCCAGCAGTGCTCATCACCACTCTTCCCCATTGCAAAAGGAGGGGAAGTGACTCTGCACAACCACCCTCCTGAGCAGCCACCACAAAGGCCCCAGGGTCAGCTTTGGTCTAAGCCACACGCCTTGTCTGAACATGCGTGTTTTTAGGAGGAGGGAGGGAGGGAGGGAATGAATGTATTGTATGCTGTGCACTTCTATATTTGAAATTATCTCCTTGCCCACCCCCTGGAGAGTGTGCTGGTTTGAGAACGAGAAGACCTGGGCCTCAGTCCCACCTGAGTCACTTAGCCGTGGGACCCTGGGCAAGCCACTCAGTTTTTCTAAACCTCAGCTTCCTCCAGTGTGGAGGGAGGTAAGCATGACTGCCCTGTTGGCTTTGGAGGATTATCTCTCCATCTGCCATTTCCCAAGCCATGGTGCCAGAGTAACTTACCTAAAGCATCACTCAAGTCATCTTCTGCCCAAAAGCCTTCAGGGGCTCCCTGATGGCCCTGGAGGGGAAGCCTCTGCGGTGGGGCCTACTCCTTCCTCTGCCTCCCTCACCTGCTCAGCACTGTTTTCCCCACCCCCACTTCCCTGCATGCTGCTCCTTCCACCGCTGGTTTCTTGCCCCCTCCTGGGAGCCTTTCCCAAGGCCCCTGACCTAGGTGCTCCCCTCTCCTGCAGAACAGCAGCCGGAGGAACAGGTTTTCCAGACAGAGAGAACGAACTGGGCTCAGGTCCGAGCACCACCTCACATTGCAAAAGGGTGGCTTGTGGGCAAATCATTTCATCTTATTAGGTCTTCATCTTCACAGCTGGAAACCACCCCTCTGGCTATCGTGTAAGCCCTAGGGAGCTGGGGAGAAGATGCCTGGGCAGAATTTCAGGCATTGGAGAAATGGCCCCAGCGGTTACCACTTATATTTGTCTAGGGACAGAGATTGAACATTTTCAACCTGGAGATATATTGTTCGATTCACATAGTGTTTAAATTTTTTTGGATTATCTGTTCATCTTTAAAATTCAGGAAATTTCCCATTAAAATGAAACTGGGAGGTTTGGCCACATTGGGCCCACAATACTGCGTGGTAACAACTGGGTAGACATGGACCCAACTGCAGCCAGAGCCAGGCATGAGCTCTCTCAGTCCACTGCAGGCGGCCAGCCTGCCACCTCATGCCCATCCCGCCTGGCCCTGGCCTGTGCTGTGTTAATGACACATTCCAATGCACAGTATCTTTAAAAATCCTACAGCTACCCTATAGGTGAGCTAAGAAAGGGCTATCGCTCCCATTTTACAGATGAAGGAATTGAGGCCGAGAGGTTTTGGTGGATGGAACTCGGGTCTCCCTGCAACCTCATGTTGTTTTCCAATGGCCTTGACACCCTGACCTGGAATGGGGTTACCTGTCTTGCCCTCCAACAGGCTGTGCACTCCCTGCGGGAGGGGCCAGGTCAGGCTCCAGCTGGTATCCCCAGTGTGTCTTGCAAAAAGTGAAAACGTGCAGGCATGGATAGCTGGGGCTGTTTTTCTCACCAATGTGTATCTGGCATGAAACAAAATGCCTGGTACATAGCCACCTTTCATTAATGATTTGTTGAATGAATGAATACAGTACTGAATGGACTATAAAAGGCTTGTGACGCTCAGACACCTACATACATGTAAAGTGCAATTAAAAAAGGAAGGTGGTATTATTCTTATTATTTCTATGTGAACTGGAAGGGAGAACCCTGAACTAGATGCATTCAAATTCAGCTTTATCTCCAGCCTTCTCTGAATGCGTGCTGACTCACTGTCAGCTGCAGGAGCCATTTACACCCCCAAACATAAAACCCAGAGACAGAAGATTTACATGCACCTTTTTCAGTAGTAGCTAAAAAGAGAGTAGGGGCTTACTGTCAAAAAATGGCCACTTTTAATCCAGCATACATTTATGATTTAAGAGCCCACATTATAAACATAATCATATTAAGTATAAATCACGTGTTTGTAAGCATGTTAGGTATACTAGGGATTTAAAAACCTGCATTTATAGGAAAATTATGTAATAATACATTCTCAGCTCCTGGTTATTATCAGGAGTCTGTTTAAAAATCTAAAACCCCATTGATGTTAAGCACTGCAAGGTGAATAAATCTGGCCTTGAATAATAACATGAGGGAAAACATGTATTTACAGAGATTTACCCTTACCTGCTCATATGGGTGATACTGATGAAAGAAAATTCAAAACCAAAATCTGCTGAACATTTCAATAGAACATTTCCATGTTGAAATTATGTGCATAATTTCTACCACTAGAAGCAAATACTTCATGTGTGAACTAAGGTGAATCTGAAGTTTTCAGTCAACGAGTAATGAGCTCTGCACAAACTTGGCAGAAGACAGAACTGTGGCGAAGGGATTAGAAGGACAAAGGACAGAAATACCCATTTGTTGCCTTTCTCCTCTCCTCTCCTCCCAACACCCTAAGCTCTCATTTCCGTCTTGGCAGGAGTCCATTCCCAATCTAAACGTGAAATGAGAACCAGGGCATTTGGAAATGAATGGCAAGGATTTGAAAATTGGGCAGAAATACAAAATTGAACCAAGGATATTGGCAAAGGAAATTTTTAAATGCCCTTGATTAGGGTAAAAGTATGTATAAATTAAATGAAGGGAAAGGCCAGGCTTTGCAGACGAGGGTACCTTCTGGAGCTGATTCGAGGGCTTCTCAGCAACAATAGCCTTCCAGCATCCCCGGGGCCCCTTCCACTTGCGGATGTTGGGCAGGGTCGGCTGGTTTAGCTCCGTGCAGAACTGCAAAGACAGAGCACAGGTCAGAAGCGTGGGTTCGCACCTAAAGCAGTCCCGGCTGGTGGCGGCCTAAGAAGCCAGGCACTGCATGATTCTGAGTCATCAGCCTTATTCAGACACTGCTGAACTACATCCCTGTTTTTCAGACACTAGGGTTTGCGAGAGCCAGACGACTAAACAAGCACCACACATTAAAAAGAAAACTGCCTGTGTGTGAAACACCAAATTATCACCTGGGGACGCTCAGTTCACAGAAATTGATTCTCTCTGTAGCATTCCTGCCCAAACAGTTCAAAAAAAGTCATCAGAATCCTTTTCGTCCTCGTAAAAGCAGCGGATTGAAGGTCCCAGGAGGATCTGGATCAGCGTCAAATCCAAAGAGGTAACAGATGGATACATGGTGACTTTCTTCTTCAGGGCTCAGCTTAGAGGGGCAAAAAATGACCTCCAGCTTCAACTTGAGCCACCGTAGTGCTCGTCCTGTTTACCTCTTGCTGTGGAGAACTGCTGCTGCATCCACATGCATGCATGCGGCATGCACTTCTTTTGCTAATGCATGTTGCACCAATATGGCTGCAAAGTGACTGTCACTGAGGCAAAATAAAATTGCACACAGTAGGATGAAGAGCGGAAAAACTATCCACTTCAAAGTATGGAGACCAGCTCCTCTAACTCATGCCTCTAACACAACCCCTTCTCTCGGGGTCACACCCCCTTGTCCTTCACAAGCCTTGGAGCACTCCACTCGTTTATTTCTCTAACCACCCCTATGAGTGAGAGCCTCTTGGCTTCCTTCTGAGCACATCACCGTTCTCTCCCCTTAAGGACTCTCATTCAGCCCCACTGATGCAGCTTACACCTCTATCCAGAAGACCCCAGCATCTGTACTCGTCGCCAGTTGCTCTCCTGAGTTTTAAAAGCACTTCCCACTGCCTCCTTAACGTCTCCACCTGGAGGTCTCCTTAGCCCCTCAAAGCAGCAGGTCCCAAAGGGAACACATTATTCCTTCCTCCACCCAGGGTCCATCTTGGTCCAAAGCACTTCCATCCTTCCCGCTGCTTGAACTCCTTCCTCGCCTCCCACCAGCGCATTGATTCCACTGTTCCATGTGGCTCGGGTGTTTCCTTTCTGTTCTCCAGCCCCACTGCTGGAGCCTGTTTCAGAGTCTCGTCTTCTCTCACGGGGGTCACTGGCATAGCTTCTAAGAAGTCCGTCACTGGACCCACCCTGCAGCTATTCACTAAGTTCACTGTCATGGCCATGCTGATGCACCTCTCTGTGGTCCTCAAAGTGTGGTCTAGGGACCAGTAGCCACAGAATCACCTGAGAACGTGCAAGAAATCCTAGACCTACTGGATCAGCAGCTCTGAAGTGGGCCTAGCGATCTATGCCTGAACAAACCCACTGGAAGATTCTGATGCACGCTTGGGTTTGAGAGCTGCTGTGGCCGCCCAGGTCCTCCCTCAGCCTCTGCCCCAGATCCTGGAGGTGAGCACCCACCCTGTTAGCAGAGCCTCCCAACGCCTCTGCTGCAGAAAGCCACTCTCATGCCCCCTGGGCAGCCCACATCCAATGGTTGAGAGAGGCCAGGGTCTAAAGGTCTGGTCTTTCCCCTCACATTGCTTTATTTGTAAGAGGGAAGATGAAGCACCAGTACTTCATTACTGAGTACTGAGCCAGTCATTTCTAGAGAGACAAGCACTGTGGGGAAGATGAAACCAGGCAAGGGGAGGGAGAGTGCTGGGAGGTCTACTTTAGAAATGGGCTATTCTAGGAGTGATGCTGCTTTTACAGTTAGTCATGTAAGCATCCATCTTTCTCCAGCAGTGGACTCCACAGGGCAGGGACTGTACCTGAGTCTCCTTTATAAACCCCTGCCTGGCACAGAGCACAGCACCCAGTGATGCTCTCCAGCATCTGCTGGTGAATCAGAAAACTCAAGTCAAGACTGCAGTCTTCAAATCTGTGCATGACAGCATGACAAACAAAGCGGGGGCGGGGAAGGGGGGGCGGGGATGCGGGGAGTGGGGGTGGCGGGAATTTCTCCTTAGGCTATCATCCAAGTAATTGCCTCCATTGTAGCCTGACTCTTTGCATACAGATATGTTCTATGCTGCTGAGTTTGTCTGGGAAGCATTCTCTCTGGAATTTGCTCAACCGTGACTTTTATAGGTTCTACTTTCAACAAACCCAGAGCAGAGTGGCTGTGGAGAGAGTCACTGCTGACAGGGGTGAGGGAGTGGGGAAGGCGGAGAAGGTGGGGTTTTACCCTGGATAAGTCCCCTTGGCCAGATGCTCCTGGTTGGAAGCCATCCTCAGATGGGAAATAAAACACTTTGGAAGATGCAGCCGGAATTTATCGACTATAACTTTAGGGATCCTGCAAGGAAATATACTTCACAAAGAGTCCCATTTCCTGCCGGGGAATCATTTGCTTGCTGAGTGATCATTAGTGCTGCATCCAAGAATCATTAAAAATAGAGCAGCTCTCCTGTGCCCAGCTGGTGCTTCGCTGTTCTCCACGCAGGGGGTCCCAAACCTGGTTGCTCATCAGAATCTCCTGGGATGCACCCTGGAAAGCTCTATTTTTAAGAAGTGCCCCCCCCCCAGCCCCCCGCCAAGGGATCAGCCAACCAGGTAGATCAGAGAGGTCCAGCCCTGGGGGTGGAGGAGGAACACACCACGGTGCTGTGACTCCCTGCCTGCAGGCAGCAGTGCCACCAGGATCGTTCTGCTTTTCCAGAAATCTCTCCCAATCCCCAGGAAGACCTTCAGATTACCTGAGGACAGTTGTATCTCCCACTCATACCCAAACCCCACCCCAGCTTAGAAAACACCTTCCTGGCAACACCATTTTGATGGGAGGGGTCAGAAGCATGAAGAGGTGGCCCAGGCTGACAGCCATGCTCATGGCTCTTACAGGTGGTCTTTTGAGCTGGTCACAGTGTGAGCACCAGTGTCACCTGGGAACCTGTTCAAAATGCAAATTCTCAGGCTGTACCCCTGACCTACTTAACTGAAGGCTCTCAGGGGTGGGACCTAGAAGTCTGCATTTTAACAGCCCCTCTAGATGACTCTGACAGGTTCAAATTGATTTCATGGATGAATAAAAGACATTCTCATTTTTCTTTGCTTTCTATTAATATTTAAAAACTTTTCACTCACAGGTAAGCTCTAGGAGCCCTAAGGAAGCAGAATCCCTGACCCTTAAGGGCCATCTCTATTCTGTATGCCTGAAGCCCTGTCCTTAATAACCTCTCTCAGCCCACAGAGCAGATCACCCCTCGCTCTGCTTTCTTCTTCAGTATTTATGTTATTGGGGAAAATTAATAACTTGAGCGACGAGGGAGATAAGTGTTTATGGCTACAAGCATTCTATGTCCTAATTTTCATGATCAGAGTTAAGGAAGGAGTAAGTATTTTCTTCTATTTTTAGGACTGAAAAAAGAATTGTTAACTTAGCTATCTGCACTAACTATTCACAGAAAACCCAAGGAGGTGAGCACCTTTCAGACCCTTGCTACTCAAAGTGTGGTCCATGGACCAGCAACATCAACCTCACCTGGGAGCCTGCCAGAAATGCAAACTCTCAGGCCCACCCTAGACCTGCTGCACCAGAATCGGCATCATTTTCTCAAGACCCCAGCTGAGCTACGAGCTTCTCAAGCCGGAGAATCCTGGTTTAGAGCCTTCCTGTTGACCTGTACCAAGGCAGATGCCATTGCATGCACCATCTTTATTATTCCTGGCACAGCCCACAGGAGGTAACTGCTACCAGTTATTCATGAGCACAGTGCTGCACAGAAAGGTTAAGCCCAAGCTTGAGTTCAAATTCAAGGTTACACAGTTCGTGGGACGGTCTGAACCCAGGGCTGGTTCCTGCTGCTCTACTTCCTGGCCTCGACAGGTGGAACAGGTGAGGCAGGGCAGATTCAAAAGGGTTGGGGCTGGCCCCCTCTACTGAATCTTTGGCTCCTTTCTCCCAAAAATTTCAAAGGAAAACAAAAGCATCCTCTGAGAGCTCTCAATCTGAACTCCACCTTCAATTGTTTTATTTAGAGCAGTTGGTTCTCACGCTTTTTCTGTGCCCACAAAAGGAAGAAATAATACTCTTATGTAAAAGCAGCCCACCAGGGCAGAAAGGTCAAAATGGAAGAGGGAAGGTTTGTGTTCATCACAAAGTGTCCCAGACCAGTCTGGTCTGCAAAGCCCAACTACTGCCACCCCACCCTCTCAGGTTTCTGAATCCCCAGTGGCTAACTCATCACCTATCCCCATCCGGTTCTTGTTTTTAAAACCTTGGATTGGTGGACCCCATCCTGGATTGACTGAGTCTGGTTCTTTGAGGTTCTGGCCAAGGTTTGTACTTCTGACAAGTTCCCCCAAGCAATTCTAAACTACAGTTTGAGAAGCTCAGGAAAGGCTAGACAATTGCTGATTTAGCACTCCTAATTTTAATTCCTGTGGCCTGGGAAGACAGCTTTTATTATTCCAAACAAACAAATACTATTTTGGCTCTCCCGGCACCCTGTATCTCAAAAGCCTCTGACTTGTGGCTGTTAACAGATAACCTTGTGAGGTAATGAATGAGGCAATATACTGAGCCCGTCACACTATGGCACACAGTAGGTACGCAACAGGCATTTGTTGAATGAATGAATCAGTGGAATCTCTCCTAGGGATCCCAGTTTCCCAGAATCGGTTATAAGAGCTACCAATGAGCTCGATTTGTTTCTCCAGCATCAGACCAAATGGGGTAAAATTGGGTCTTTTAGCATGCTAATGGATTATAATTAGTGTATAAAGAGCAGTGAAGACCACTAGAGGTCACTTTCATTGCCATCTTGGTTTTGGTGGGTTTTGGCCAGCTTCTTTACTGAAACCTGTTTTATCAGCAAGGTCTTTATGACCTGTATCTTGTGCTGACCTCCTACCTCATCCTGTGACTTAGAATGCCTAACCACCTGGGTATGCAGCTCAGTAGGTCTCAGCCTCAGTAGGTTACCCAGCCCCTATTCAAGATAGAGTCACTCTGGTTCAAACGCGTCTGAAAGTCAGATATTTAAACTCCAATCTACGAGATGTACAAGGTGCTGGCATTTAGAAATGCCAAGTCTTAAAAGAAAGACTACTTTGGCTACACCCTTGGGCTGTGTTGCATCTTGGGTCAGCCCTGGATCAGCTACCTCTGCAGTGACAAAGGGTCCTAAGGCTTGAAACCAACCGATTTGTTGCTTGTGGACCTTTGGACTTTTTTTCTTCTACTTTGGCTCCTCCCTCTTTCTGAATAGAATATTCCATAATTCATCTGGTGCTGACTAGGAAATAAAAATAATAAAGGTGGGTCGGGCGCAGTGGCTCACGCCTGTAATCCCAACATTTTGGAAGGGCGAAGCGGGTGGATCATGAGGTCAGGAGTTCGAAAGCAGCCTGACCAACATAGTGAAACCCTGTCTCTACTAAAGATACAAAAATTAGCCGGGCGTGGTGGCACGTGCCTCAGCTACTCAGGAGGCTGAGGCAGGAGAATCGCTTGAACCCGGGAGGCAAAGGTTGCAGTGAGCCGAGATCGTGCCACTACACTCCAGCCTGGGTGACAGAGTGATATTCTGTCCCAAAAATAAATTAAAATAATAATAATAAAAATAAAGGTGTTCCAACTCCACTCAGTGGTCTGTCTAGCCACCTACCAAGTTCAGAGATCCTTTAGGCTTTCTCTTCTAGTGAAATTAAAATGCAACCTGGGACTCTGTGAGCAATTTATAAAGATGTGTTGCTAATGGTGACCACACAGCTGGTGGCAGAATATCAATAGTACTGGTAAGCATTTTAAAGTAAACTCCGAATGGCCATCCTCATCCTGCTTCCTGGATGGGTGGGGAGGGCATGTTTTCATTTGGAACCCTCTAGGTCAAATTTCCAGATGAAGCTGCTACACCGAGGTGAGTGTTTCACTTGCTTTCCTGACTCTGGACGTGACTTCCCTTTGACAATGAGTTTTGCAAATGGTAACACTTTCCTGTGTGTTCTCAGCGGTAGCACTGAAAACGCAATCTATTTTGGTGGATGAAGATGCACAGGTGAGTTCTCCTTAAAAAGATAAATCCTTACCATAAAAGAAAGAAGCCCTGTCTTAGGCCATGCAAGGTCAGGAGACTGAACTTTCATGAGAATACAGTAGGACACAGGGCAAATGACAGAGGCAACATTTTTAGAAATGTGAACAGTAAGCAAGGGTGTCCGCATGCCAGGAGCTTGCGTATGGGGATGTTAACAACCGATATTAGAAGCCACTGAACCTGAGGATATCTGTGGGCGAGCACACGGGGGCTGAAACCGAGGAATGGCTGGGGTCATTACAAAATGTCAATGGAGGGAGAGCATTAGGAAAAACAGCTAACGTATGCTGGGCTTAATACCTAGGCGATGGGTTGACAGGTGCGGCAAATCACCATGGCACACATTTACCTATGCAATAAACCTGCACATCCTGCATGTGTACCGCAGAACTTAAAATAAAAATAAAAGTCAATTTACTCTATGAGAAAAGTGAGAACGCAAAAGCCAAATTATGTCCAAGTATAAACTAAATATTAACCATGTTTGGCCTTCTAAATATAACAAAGAAGCCTACTACAAAGTTTTTCTAGGATATTTAAAATATCAAGATATTGATATTTTTAAAGGCCACATGGCCTACAGGGCAGAAATACACTTTCTCTGCTGAGGTCTACTGAGTGCCAAGGGACTTCATGGTTCTTAGTGGCTTGTACAGGCCCTGGCTCTCCTCAGGGCTGAGACAGGAGCTCACACACTGGATGTAACATGGTCATAAAGCAAGAGCAAGGAGTATTTCAACCTTCTTTCTCCCTCAATCTGTATGAGAGAGAAGATTTCTCATTGGCTCATGCCCTTCAAAGAGAAGAGCTGGGTTCCTGCTGAACCAAGACAAGGTGTAGCTACCTTTGCTCCAATGCAAACGCAGGTATGCATCCCAGAGGGGGCAGGCCCAAGGTAGGGCAGGGAGCAGTGTGTCTTGGGGCTCCAGGGCCACTTTGAACCCTCACACAACACTGCCACAGCACTGCCTCTAGGATCCATTCCTAGAGGCCCAGGAACTCATGGAGGGAGAAGAGGCAGGCCATTCCCTGGGTCACTTAGAGGCTCAGTGAGCAATTATCCTTTTCCAGTAATGAAAGAATGAGCTGGGCTTTCTTCCTCGTGGCTTTGGAGGTTTCCTCAGAGGGCCACATTTATGGGTGGAAGGAGAGGAGCACAGAGGAGCTCTGGGACCCTGCACACATCACTGAACATCTTTGCGCCTCAGTCTCCCCATCTGTTAAGTAAAGGGATGGGGGGAGATGATTCCAGCCCAGGGCACCTCTAGTTCTAAAAGTGCATGATTCTAGAACTCTGGGAGGAAAAGGTAGGAGGGAGGGGCTAGCATACAACTGAGAGAGGAAATATGAGTCTCATAAACATTAAAACCCCTTTCTCCCTCCTTCTCTGTGATAATTGCCATGTGAGCTCCACCTAAAGACCCCTTGCTAAACTGCCTGGAATAACAGCTCACTTTTAAGCTCTTATTTACTTAGGTAGTAATCCCAAGAGGTTAATTTGGGTAACTCCAACAATGGTAAGAAGACACAGGTGGCCAAGAAGCTATGATGAGGTTAGCTCCTGGGTCCTGTTTTTTAAAAAAAGCCAGGGGGAGGAATGGGGAGAAAAAGGAAACCAACATTTACTAAGTACCAAGGACATGGTAGGCACTAATCACAGCTCACATTGAGTCCTCATGACAACCCTGGGAGGTTGGGAATAACAGTCCCATCAGACACATGACGAAACCAGGGCTCAGAAAGGTAACATGGCCCGATCACTTACTGACACTCAGAAAACAGAAACCAATCGACCCATGAGAGTGTGTGTGTGTGTGTGTGTGTGTGTGTGTGTGTGTACGCATGCACCAAATGCATTCCAACTTGTGAGTTCCCTGGAGCTGCACAGTCACCACCCTGCTGAGGTCAATTTCGTCACTGATGCCTCGGGTCACATAGGCCCTGATGACCCAGATTTCACAGAGAGGTCAGTACCTCGGTCAACTTTCCTTCCAGGAGGGGCCGGGGCTGGTGGGCCATGCCCACTCCATTCCACATGCCTAGCATTCAGAGCTTTGTAAGGAAGCCCTGTTCTAAATGCTCAGGTCCCACCCTTCCTTGTCAAGAGAAGCCATGGGCTTCCTGCTCCTGTGTCACAATGTGCCACTTGAAGTGTGGCTCTTCCCCATTCTTCTTCCATGGGGGCCAGGAAGGCATTCTGGATGACAGTGCATCCTTGTTTAAACATTCTTATCATGCAGAGGAAGGTAGAAAGCAAACAAGGAGACATTTCCTCAGCCCCCGCCACCAGCTAATTATTAGCTGCTTTTACAGAACCAAGGTAAGTGACAACCAAGTGCTCTCCCACCACGAGCGACTGCTGGTTCTGTTAACCTCTCCATGTGCCCCAAAGATACCAACCACATGGTTTCTGAGCAAGATGGTTACAAATAAGCAAAGGGAGCACCAAAAAAAAAAAAAAAAAAAAAAAAAACCCAGAAAAACCTTTCCAACGGCTATTATGAAACTGAGAGCAAGATGCAGTGGCAAGTTTGTGGAGACTGAAGTGAAGTTAGGAGGACGGAGGAGCTGTGTGGGGTGCAAACACACTCCTTAGGGACTCTGAACTTTCACACTGTGGCCATCGTCATCAGCGTCATCTTCATCACTCATCTCTGCCCTTTAGGAATGTTCCAAAGGTTCTTTACTTCTCCAAAGGTCTTTGGATGCTACGACTCTTAATCCTAGATGGGAATTAAGACTTCCATAGTAGTTTCATGGGTTTTTTTTTTTCTTTATCTTTAAATTAATGGCAGGGGGCGGTGGTTCATGCCTGTAATCATAGCACTTTGGGAGGCTGAGGCAGGTGGATCACTTGAGGTCAGGAGTTCAAAACCAGCCTGGCCAACATGGTGAAACCCTGTCTCTACTAAAAACACAAAAAATTAGCGGGGCGTTGTGGCAGGCGTCTGTAATCCCAACCACGTGGGAGGCTGAGGCAGGAGAATCGCTTGAACCTGGGAGGTGGAGACTGCATTGGGCCGAGATTGTGCCATTGCACTCTAGCCTGGGTGACAGAGTGAGACTCTGTCTCGAATAGAATAGAATAGAATAGAATAGAATAGAATAGAATAGAATAGAATAGAATAGAATAGAATAGAATAGAGGCTTATGTTCCTTACACCTTATACAAAAATTAATTCCAGATGGATTAAAGACTTAAATGTAAAACCTAAAACCATAAAAACCCTAGAAGAAAACCTGGGCAATACCATTCAGGACATAGGCATGGGCAAAGACTTCACGACTAAAACACCAAAAGCAATGGCAACAAAAGCCAAAATTGACCAATGGGATCTAGTTTAACTAAAGAGCTGCTGCACAGCAAAAGAAACTATCATCAGAGTGAATAGGCAACCTACAGAATGGGAGAACATTTTTGCAATCTATCCATCTGACAAAGGGCTAATATCCAAAATCTACAAGGAACTTAAACAAATTTACAAGAAAAAAACAAACAACCCCATCAAAAAGTGGGCACAGGATATGAACAGACACTTCTCAAAAGAAGATAGAAGATATTTATGCGGCCAACAAACATATGAACAAAAGCTCATCATCACTGGTCATTAGAGAAATGCAAATCAAAACCACAATGAGATACCATCTCACGCCAGTTAGAATGGCGATCATTAAAAAGTCAGGAAACAGGCCGGGCGTGGTGGCTCATGCCTGTAATCCCAGCAAGGCGGGCAGATCATGAGGTTAGGAGTTCGAGACCAGCCTGGCCAACATGGTAAAACCCTGTCTCTACTAAAAATACAAAAAATTAGCCAGGCGTGGTGGCGGGCGCCTGTAATCCGAGCTACTCAGGAGGCTGAGGCAGAAGATGGCTTGAACCTGGGAAGCAGAGGTTGCAGTGAGCTGAGATCACACCATTGCACTCCAGCCTGGGTGCCAGAGCAAGACTCCATCTCAAAAAATAAATAAATAATAATAATAATAAATAAAAAGGAAACAATAGCTTGCTGGAGAGGATGTGGAGAAATAGGGATGCTTTTACACTTGGTGGGAGTGTAAATTAGTTCAACAATTGTGGAAGACAGTGTGGCGATTCCTCAAGGATCTAGAACTAGAAATACCATTTGACCCAGCAATCCCATTACTGGGTATATACCCAAAGGATTATAAATCATTCTGCTATAAAGACACATGCACATGTATGTTTACTGCAGCACTATTCACAACAGCAAAGACTTGGAACCAATCCAAATGCCCATCAATGATACTGGATACAGAAAATGTGGCACATATATGCCACGGAATACGATGCAGCCATAAAAAGGATGAGTTCATGTCCTTTGCAGGGACATGGATGAAGCTGGAAACTATCATTCTCAGCAAACTAACACAGGAACAGAAAACAAAATGCCACATGTTCTCACTCATAAGTAGGGGTTGAACAATGAGAACACATGGACACAGGGCGGGGAACATCACACACTGGGGCCTGTTGGGGGGCTAAGGAGGGATAGCATTAGGAGAAATATCTAATGTAGATGATGGGTTGATGGGTTCAGCAAACCACCATGGCACGTGTATACCTATGTAAGAAACCTGCACGTTCTGCACATGTATCCCAGAACTTAAAGTATAATAAACAATAAATAAATAAAGGCTTATGTCCTGCTGTAAATAAATACAAGTGCAGGATAATTTACAAAATAGAAAGTCAGAAAAAAATTAAGTATAATACCACTGTGCAAAGACCACTACTGCTAATATTTTTGGTGGAATTCCTTCCAGGCTGTTTCCTGTGCATTTTATCAATATATCTTACATGTCTGTATACACACACATACACACACATACGCACACACACATTCTGCTTTTCCCACTTATACTGTGCCATGTTATCATAAGCTCTTCTAAAATCAAGTCCTTCCTGGGCCATCTAACCTGCTGTTGTTCAGTGTGCCATCTCCTTGGTGGCGGAGCTTTCATTGGCTGGAGGAACTTTTTGCCTTTTTGAGGTTCATTTCTAATCACTGTGAAACATCCTAAAATCACCTAGCAAGGTAGCAATAAAACTTCACGCACTATGCCCTCTCATGTTCGAAATGATTTTATCTATATGTTTAGAAAAGAATCCTAAGAATTTCAAATGACAATATCTTTGTTTCCAAAAGTAAATCAGTAGGTTTTGTTGCCGGGTTTTGCTTTATTTTTTAAAATTTTAAATTAGAATAGAGATGGGATCTCACTATGTTGCCCAGGCTGCTCTTAAACTCCTGGGTTCAGGCGATTCTTCCGCATGGGCCTCCTGAAGTACTGGGATTCCGGGTGTGAGCCACTGCACCCAGCCTGCTTTGTTTTAATATACCTGCCTGTGATAAACAGATGGCAGCACAGGGGCCTGGAGTATGAATGACCAAAAACATTAACCCCCCAAAACATATGATCTGAAAGGACATGATTCTTTAGTTTTTTAGAGACAGGGTCTTGCTATGTTGCCCAGGCTAGACTCCAACTCCTCAGCTCAAGCACTCTTCCCGCCTCAGCCTCCTAAGTAGCTGGGACCAGGTGTGAGCCACCACACCTGGCTTGACTCTTTTCCTTTTTCAATCGCTGACCAACACAAGACAAGAGTCTTCATAAATAGCTTAGTTTTTTTCATCTGAAGACAAATAGTCCTCACCTTAATTTTTTCCCTCTAGCTTTATTTATAATAAAGTGGTTCTTTAGAGAATTTGTCCTGACATCAACCTGTATTTGTTAGGACATTCAGGAGCACGCGAAGCCCTAAATAAGCTGAGTAGTTTGGTTATCTGTGTGTTTAAAATGGCCATGGGACTGCCAAGCCAGAACTTGGCGGGAATGTCTACTGCCCACTCCAGTGCTTTAAACAAACCCACGCAGACTCCAGCAGGAAACACTACCGCCATCACTCAGATTTCTCTTCTACGAGAAGAATTCTTCCACATCCTGAATGCTTAAGTCCACTCATTATTTAATAGTAAGGTTAAGAACGCAGACTCTAGAGAAAGGCTGCCTGGATTCAAACTTTGGATCTACCACTTACCAAGAGTTTTGACTTTGGGCAAATGACTCATGTATTCTGTGCCTCTGTTTCACCATCTGTAACAAGGGGCAAAGAATCATTCCCGCCTCACGTATTTGCTATTTCTAAAGCAGGTAGCACAGGCCTGATACCCGGCAAGTCTCTGTACGTGCTCTCCTGATTGTTAGACACACTGGGCTGCTCCCTCAGGCCTAGACTACAGAGAGATAGATCCCCCTTCGACATTCCACACCTGGCAGCACAATTTCTGAAATACACCAGTGGAGGAAGGAGGCAAGAATCATGGCTGGGGCCAGGAGCCAGCATTGCATGCTGGGAGGTACAGTCCCCCAAAATAAAGCACTGCTAGTATAGACAGAGGGACGGGAAGCTGTGATTGGTAATGTTCTCTGGTGAGGAGAATAGACTCATCTGATCATTCGACAAAAACTTAGCAAGCAGCCGGGTAAGGTGGCTCATGCCTGTAATCCCAGCGCTTTGGGAGGCCGAAGTGGGTGGATCATGAGGTCAGGAGTTCGAGACCAGCCAGGACAAGATGGTGAAACCCTGTCTCTACTAAAAATACAAAAATTAGCCTGGGATTACAGGCACGGTGGTGGGTGCCTATAATACCAGCTACTCGGGAGGCTAAGACAAGAGAATCGCCTGAACCCGTGAGGCAGAGGTTGCAGTGAGCTGAGACCACACCACTGCACTCCAGCCTGGGTGACAGAGCAAGGCTCCATCTCAAAAACAACAACAAAACACTTAACAAGCACCAAACGGGGGCCATCCTGGGCTAGGTTCTTATCTTAGTCAGTTCAGGGCTGCTTCAAGAAATACCACAGACTGGGTGGCTCAAAAAACAAATATTTACTTCTCACAGTTCTGGAAGCTGGAGGTCCAAGACCAAGGTTCCAGCGATTCCATTCCTGGTGAGGGCTTACTTCCCAGTTCTGCAGATGGTCACCTTCTTCCTGTGTCCTCACATGGCAGAGAATACATCATCTATCTCATGTCTCTTCTCATAAGGGTACTAATCTTATTGATGAGGGCTGTACCCTTATGACCCAATTACCTCCCAAGGACTCTACTGCCAAACACCATCACACTGGGGATTAGGATTTGAACATAGGAAGCTGGTGGGGGGCACGGGATACAAACAGCTAGTCCATGGCAATTCTGGAGCTATAATGGGGAGTAAAACAGACATGGTCCTTTGCCCAACCTGAGCTTACAATCTTACAAATAATCACCTGCATGTAAAACTGCAGCTGGGGCCTGGGCTGCAGAGCAGTGGTTCCAGGAGTTGGTGTGCATCCAGGATGGTCTTGGTGTTGGTGTTCACTTAGTTGGGGAAAGCTTCTCCGAAGAGGTGATGCTTGAGCTCAGAACTCAAGGATAAGAAGAGTTAATTAGGCCAAGAGGAGGGGAGAGCATGCTAGGCAGCACAGACAGCATGTGCAAAGGGCCTGTGGTGGGACAGAGCATGGAGAGTTTGCAGGACAGAGAGGCCAGTATGGCTGTGGCACAGATGGGGAGGGAGGGGGCAGGGTGGGGAGATGAGCTTGCAGTGGCCTGGCCATGCAGGTGCCCCTGTACTCTGAAAGAAATTTGTTTCTTATCCCTTGAGCAATCCTAAGATCACTGCAGGGTGTGAAGAGGGGATCTGAATTTTGAAAAGTCCGTGGGGCTATGGTATAGAGTACAAGTTGCAGAAGGGCCAGGGTGGCCACAAAAATGCCAGGTGAGTACTGCAGTAACAGAGGTGGGTAGCTTGACTGGGAGGACGGCAGTGGGCAGACTCCAGAGATAATTAGGAGATAATGTGCTTGGCACCAAAGAAGTGAGAATGGTATTCAGGCAAATACTTGTTTATGAATGTTCACAGGAGCACTACTCCCAGTAGCTCGAAGATGGAAATGACCCAAATGTCCACCAGCAGATGAATGGAGAAACACAATGTGGTATATTCATGCAAGAAAATATTACTCAGCCATGAAAAAGCAAGGTTCATACACAGATGAATCTTGACCACATTATACTAAGTGAAAAAAGCCAGACACAAAAGGCTACATATTGTATGACTCCATTTACACAAGACATCCAGAGTAGGTAAATCTTTGGACAGAATCCATCCAGATTGGTAGGTACCAGGGCTGGGGCAAGAGGGGAAGGGGGAGTGACTGTTTAGTAGGTTTGAGGTTTCCTTTTTGGATGATAAAAATATCTTGGAACTAGATAGAGCTGATGGTTGCACATGATGTGACTCTCCTAAATGCCGCTGAATTGTCTACTTTAAAACGGTTGATCATTAATTTTATGTTATGTGAATTATACATCAATAATTTAAAAAGTGACTTGAGTGATGGGCTAGATGTTGAGGGTAACACAGAGGAACCACACCTTCATTCAACAAACACTGAGGATTTTGCATGAACGGGTGCTGCTCTAGGCTACCGCTGTCGTGGAGCTCTTGGTCAGGGGAGAGACAGGAGGTCAGTGCCCTGCCCTGGGGAGCCTGCCTCTAGACTGCAAGGATTCAAACGTCTCTTCACATAGGAGAGCACCTAGGAGAGGAATGCACAGCCCAGTAATTCTTGGAATACTGGCTCTTTGAAGTGCAAAAAAAGACAGTTTTAGGGCAAATAAAATAAATACTTCTTTCCAAATTAGGCACTAAATTTGTAATTATTGAAATGAATTATTCTAAGTAGAAGCAGTTCTGAAAATAGCACTGATTTCTGGGGGATTCTGTGGCTATTTTGTGAGAGTCTAGGAAAGGGGAGCGTGGCAAACCCCAAGTGAGAGCGGAAACACTGGGATGGCCACGCCATGATTTGCACCAGACATGCCCTTCCATAGATTCTAAGGTTTCCATCGCCTGAGATGCATGCTGGTAAGGAAGGCTGAGAAGGGAGAGTTTCACTTGGCACTTCCTACTGAAATGCTGAACCCCAAATTTGGCAGGAAATGCCAGCCATGCCTGTTACAACATTTAGCTTGTAAGCAAAAAAGGGATCTGCCCCAGGTTTGCAAGATGATGATAACTTGTTTCCTCAAACAAATCATGTTGATTTACCCAACCACTTTACCCAATCAACTTTGGTTGATCTACCCAACCAAAGAGAATTTTCTTCCTCTTTGATGTTTTCAAGTTTACAGGCTGAAAGAATGTGTAAGACAGACACAGGAGAGAGATGGTTTCCTAACCCAAGAAACCACCCAACAAGAAAACTGAATAGTAGGAGCATGTTTACCCCTGAGGTATCAAAAGTCAGATATGGCAACAGAAAGGGTAGGGACGAGGAAAAGGAAGATGGAAGAGAGAGAAAGCCAACACAAAGGGGGGAAGGATTAATAATTATTTAGGTACTCAAATCCAAAGAAAATGAGTTATGAGTAGGACCAAGCCGGCAGTTTACAGTAGCTCCCCATTCCTACCCTCTTACATGAACACCCACTTATTTTTTTAAACCCCAGGGATATATTTTCTCTGGCTGTAAACACTGAAGACTAGTTCACTCTCAGGCGGGCTCTAGACGGCCAGGCTCCCAGAACTTCCCAGGCATATTTCTGTGAAGAAGCCAGAGTTGTTCAGGAATTGTCACATTAAACAGAATTAGGACTTATGGACCCTCAGGGAAATCGCTCTGGTTGCCATTTTTCTTATGCAATGCCAGCCTTCAGCTATTCTAAATGGTGTTTATGCAGCCGGCTCTGCTCTGTGGTGGCAATAATCATAAAGATAAAGACTTCAAAGCTCTGGGTGAAAGTCCTACTGATTAATGACTTATTTTATTTTGATCTGCATTATGTCAACTCCTAGTCTTTAAAGGCTGCATGTTTCCTATTTTATTTCAAGGCAAACCACACAGACTTTTTTTTTTTTTTAGTGTGGGCAGCAAGAACTACAGGTGGCAGTTCATGAAATAGCATTCTCACTTTGGAGAATGTCCTGAGAATCACTGGTTCTCAGTTTTCTTTTGTGCTAATGGGAGAAATGGAAAGCCAAATCCCCAAGCTATCTTAGAGTTGAGCTCCCTTCCTGTTAAATTTTTGGCTGCAGGCTTTTAAAAATAGACAAACTGGTCCTAGTTTCACAGGCTTTTCTGGCTCTCTCCAACACACTGGGCACTGTGGGCCAAAAGCAAACTGGACACGGCGGAGGAGAGATGGGTTACAAAAATCAAATTAAATACCAGGCAAGGACCAGTAATGGATGCCATGAGTGTCCTGCAGGCCAGGAAGAGACACTTCATATTAATGACTTGGAACCACAGCAGCTTGCATTTCCTAGAATGCTCACTCTGTGCCAATGCTGCAGGCCCTTTACACACGTGCCACGATGTGGTCCATGTGATGGCTCTGTGCGGGTGGGAGGTGGCATCATCCTTGCTCAACAGAGGATGAATGCAGGGCTGAAGTAGTTAAGTAACAGACTCAAGATTACCCACAGGGTAAGTGGCTGGGCCAGGACCCAAATCCATGTCTATTTTCCTGACCCCACTGAGGGCTTCCCTCTGAAGCAACTCTAAGGAAGGAGTAATAGGATCAAGCTTGTGTTTCCGAAGGATTACTCTGGTAACAATATAAATGAGGAACTGAAACACAATGAAACTAGAGAGACCAAACTGTAATTCTGTATGCCTTAGTTTTTCTTCTTGCTTTAAAATTTTCTAGAAATTTCACTTTTCTAGCCATAGTATGAATACCAATTAACTGGTGTGAGCTTTATCCACGTAAAAGTCTCTCTCCCACAAACATATATAATTTTTTCATAAATAAAAGCTGGTTTAGTGCTGTTTCCAAATAAATTAAGCAATGAAACCATCAAAAATGTCCCTGCCACATCCTGAAATGAAGCATAAAAATACTTGTTACTTCCTCCCCTCTTACTTGCAAATGTATCCTTGCAAAGCAAGTGCCGGACGAATGTGTGGGTCAAGAGAAACAAAACAATTGATACACAGCAATTTATTCTCCCACTAAAAGATTTAGGCAGGTGGATGGAGGGAAGGAAGACAGAACTTACCTGCTAGAGGTGAGCTATAATACAAAACTGTGGTCTCATGAATTGTAATCACGGGAGAAAGGCCCTGATGTTCTCCCAGGAGCTGATGCAAATGCTGGGATTTGGGCAAAACCCCAGAATGTGACATCTTCTCTTCCAGGTTTACCCCTTCGAATTGTACATGCTGGGAATCTTGTTTTAATCCTGGACACTTCTGACCCCTGAAGATCCCCAGAACTATACACATTGGGAAGATGCGCTGCTCTGTGACTCTACAGTGCTTCCATGGAGCCTCTTAGATAGATTTCTTGATGTCTCCTTGTGGAGGAAGCCACTGACAGGTGAACAAAGACAGCAGGTAATTTCGGAGTCACTTCTATGTGAGGTGCTGCTTGTCTTCTTTGGCTGTCTTCAAACCTAATTAACTCTGCTATTTTTTTTTTTTTTTTCCTTGAGACAGGGTCTTCTGTGTCACCAAGGCTGGTGTGCAGTGGTACAATCACACTCCACTGCAGCCTCAACCTTCTGGGCTCAGGCAATACTCATGCCTCAGCCTCCCGAGTAGCTGAGACTACAGACGTGCACCGCCACACCCAGCCAATTTTTGTATATTTTGTATAAATGGAGTTCCACTATGTTGCCCAGGCTGTTTTTGAAACTCCTGGGCTCAGGCAATCCTTAGCCTCCCAAGTAGCTGGTACCACAGGCATGCACCACCATGAACAGCTAATGTTTTTTATTATTTTATTTCTTGTAGAGACAGAGTCTCCTATTGTTAGAGCATGTAGCTAGTCAGACATGAGCAGGACAGGAGAGAGCCCTCCCCTACACCATACACCAGGACTGTCAGGCGACCATCAGGTGATGGTCAGGCAGTTGTAAAACTGTCTCTCTAAAATAATATGTGGTCACAGCTGCCCCCAGGGAACGGCAGTCTCCCAATAGATAAACACCTGAAGCTGGTGATCAGCAGCTTCCCCGTAAGATCTCAGGAGTTGGGTGAGTGGGCTCAAGCACGTGCACTTGGAGGCACAATGGCAGAGTTTAACTGGTATATGACCTTCCTCCAGGAACACTTGACTGGTACAGGCAAAATGCCTCAAGTGAGCATGTGTACAACTTCACTGAACACACTGTACATGCTCCCCTCCCAAGTGCTGGCAGACCACTGGGCATGAGGACAGCCCACTCCAAGAGAAGAATCAGGGGAGACGAGACACAACCCCCTGAATGCATGCCAACATATGAAATCCCAAGACAAAGGTCAAACCATGCACTTGAATCTCTCAAGTCACTCACTTGGCCCTCTTCCAAGTGTACTTTACTTCCTTTTGTTCCTGCTCTAAAAGTTTTTAATAAACTTTCACTCTTGCTCTAAAACTTGCCTTGGTCTCTCATTCTGTCTGATGACCCTCAGACAAATTTTTTTTTCCTCTGAGAAGCAAAAACTGAGGTTGCTGTAGATCTATGGATTCACCATTACTAACACTACATTGCCCAGGCTGGTCTCGAACTCCTGGGGTCAAGCAATCCTCCGCATCTCACCCTCCCAAGATGCTGGAGTTATGGATGTGAGCCACCATGCCAGGCTAATTCTGCATGTAAAAATGAGTCTGCATTTCATGGACAAGAGTTAGGTGGGGCAGGCCTTAGGGCATGGGAAAGAATAGAGCAGCAGCAGAGTTTGTGGGTTGGGGGAAACCAAGTCCAGGATCTAGAAGGGTGTTTTGGATAATGCTTCTAAGGAATGTCAGTGAACGCTTTTGAATTTCTACAAAGATGGAGCAAAATTTCTACAAAGATGGAGCAAAATTTCTGAAACAAGGTTGGATACATTTCCAAAAGTTTGAAATCTTGTTCAGGCCTAAACTCATCATTTCAATGCCTCCTGAAGGTTAATAAAAAATATTTTATCAGCTGTAGGAATTACTCATTCCAAATGCATTATTAGCAATGTGACAGAACTCTCCACTGAATTATTTTCTGGCAAAGCAAGCTTTAATGGCCTGTTCAATCAGGATAATTGTATCTGCTGAGAACATTGAGCATAAATGTGTTTAGCAACGTAGCAAAAACAGTTTCACCTGCCTGCCCTTCTATTGCACTTAAAATTACTGACTAGCCCAAACTTTGCTGAATACAAAGTCATGTTCTCCAGAAATGAATGAATCATTAATGAAAAGTCTCAGAATCCTCTAAAAAAGTGAATTGAAAGTTCTCTCAGCACCAAGTCATTGTTAGCATTTTCTGATGAGTGGTATTTGAGGGTGGACTGAAAAAGACAGGAAATGGCATATAACTCCTGTCATCATGGCTATGTGAGAGTTTGTATGAGGTGGTGGCTATGTGCAACAATTTTGAAGGAACAGCAGTAAGTTGGGCACATTTTCTTTCTGCTAAAAAGTAAAATAGAGTTAAGAGACTAACAAGGCAGGAGGGAAAAGTGCTTAAGATATACCCAAGGGCAAGCAGAGGCCCTTCCAGTACTGGAAAAATTCCAGAGCAGGCCTTCTTCCAACCCAGTAAATGGACTGGAACAGCAACTTTCAAACATTCTGGACCATGACTCATAGCAACAAATAAATCTTTATATGGGAACCTGGTATAGTCTATTTTTCTGCCTGCCAACAGTCATCCATCCACCCACCCATTCGTCCATCCACACACCCATTCGTCCACGCACACATCCACACATACATCTATACATACACGGTCATTCCTTGGTATTCATGGAGGACTGCTTCCAGGACCTCCCTCGAATACCAAAATCCACAGATGCTCAAGTCCCTGATACAAAATGGTACAGTATTTGCAGAAAATCTATGCACATCTTCCTATATACGATTACTTATAATACCTAATACAATGTCAATGCTATGTAAACAGATGTTATACTGTATTGCTTGGGCAATAATGACAAGAAAAAAGTATGGACAAGTTCAGTAGAGATGCAACATTTTCGTTTTTGAATATTTTCAATCCATGGTTGGTTGAATCTACAGACGTGGAGGACTGACTATACTGAAACAAAGACTGGGGGAAATTTACTAAAATGATTTCATGATCTATTATTTGAGAGTCAAACTCAGGTCTTTCTCACTACAAGGTCCTTGATCTTTCTAGACTATCACGAGGCTTTCTTTTTTGCATTTTATCTTTGCCAAAAGCGTCTGAAATGTTTTTGTTGGACTTTATGCAAATGCCTTTGAAATCCCCTCAAACAAAGGAAACTGTCACCAAAGCCAGTCCAGCTCTGGGACACTAAAGAAGTATGGGTTGCTCTTCAGAAGCCCATAAGTGAAATACCACACTCAGTAAATATGGTGACCTTCAGCCCCCAGCAACATATCCAGCTTTCAAAAATCACTCGTTGCCAGAAAGATTACCTGCTGAATTTTCATCAGAAAAAAAGGAGGCCAGAGGCAGTGAAGTGGTATATTCAAAGCACTGAAAGAGAAAAACTGTCAACCAATCTTACATCCAGGAATACTATTTTTCAAAAATGAAGATGAAATATATTCCCATATAAAAACTGAGAGAATTTGTTGCTAACAGACCTGCCCGATTAGAAACGCAAAAGACAGATTTTTAGGCTGAAAGCAAGTGACCCCAGACCAAGTGGAATCCCTATGACAAAATGAACAGCATCAGTAATTATGAAAGACACATATGTGCATATTTCTTCTCCTTCATTTTCTTAACTGATTTTAAAAGCAGCTGTATAAAAAAATATGTACATGATTGTATTGCTGGGCCTATAACACATAGAAATGTAATATAGGTAAAAATAATGGCACAAAGGAGCTACATGGGATAAGAGATGTATTGGAGTAAGGAAGTATACCAAATGGTAAATGAAATTCACAGGAACAAATGAAAACTAGAAATGGTAAACAAAATGGTTAATATAGCTAACTCTGTAAATACACACTATTCTACTGTCTTATCTACTGTAGAAGACATAAAAATATATAAGATAATAGGCCCAGCATGGTGGCTCACGCCTGTAATCCCAGCACTCTTGGAGGCTGAGGCGGGAGGATCACTTGATTCTAGGAGTTTGAGACCAGCCTGGGCAACATAGAGAAACCCTGTCTCTACTAAAAATACAAAAATTTATAATAGCCGGGCATGGTGGTGTGCGCCTGTAATCCCAGCTACTCGGGAGGCTGAGGTGGGAGAATCACCTGAGCCCAGGAGAGTGAGGCTGCAGTGAGCTGAGATTGGGCCACTGCACTCCAGCCTGGGCAACCAGAGTGAGACCCTGTCTCAAAGAAAAAAAATCACATATATGAATAATTATTATAACAATGTATAGTTCAAGGTGTAACACGTATAGATGCATAGACAATAGCACAAAAGGGGGAAAGAGGGAATACAGCTATACAGTAGTAATGTTTCTGTATCTTACTAAAATTAAGTGAGCACAAGTCTGAAATAGAGTATAAATTTGAATTAAGTACAAATCTGGTAAGTTAAGACATATATGGGGGAGGCTGGCAAGATGGCCATATAGGAACAGCTCCAGTCTGCAGCTCCCAGCAAGATCAATGCAGAAAGCGAGTGATTTCTGCATTTCCAACTGTGGTACCTGGCTCATCTCATTGGGAGTGGTTAGACAGTGGGTGCAGCCCACAGAGGGCGAGCTGAACCAGGATGGGGTGTCGCCTCACCTGGGAAGCACAAGGGGTCGGGGAACTCCCTCCCCTAGCCAAGGAAAGCCATGAGGGACTGTGATGTGAGGAACGCTGCACTCCAGCCCGGATACTATGCTTTTCCCATAGTCTTCACAACCCACAGACCAGGAGATTCCCTTGGGTACCTACATCACCAGGCCCTGGGTTTCAAGCACAAAACTGGGCGGCCGTTTGGGCAGACACTGAGCTAGCTGCAGTTTTTTTTTTTTTTTTTTTTTTTTCACACCCCGGTGGCACCTGGAACGCCAGCAAAACAGAACCGTTCACCGTTCACCATTCACCCCCCTGGAAAGAAGGCTGAAGCCAGGCAGCCAAGGGGTCTAGCTCAGTGGATCCCAACCCCACGGAACCCAGCAGGCTAAGATCCACTGGCTTGAAATTCTCGCTGCCAGCACAGCAGTCTGAAGTCGACCTGAGATGCTGGAGCTGGTGGGGGGAGGGGTGTCCATCATTACTGAGGCTTGAGTAGGCAGCTTTCCCCTCACAGTGTAAACAAAGCCGCCTGGAAGTTCGAACTGGGCGGAGCTCACTGCAGCTCTGCAAAGCCACTGTAGCCAGACTGCCTCTCTAGATTCCTCCTCTCAGCGCAGGGCATCTCTGAAAGAAAGGCAGCAGCCCCAGTCAGGGGCTTATAGATAAAACTCCCATCCCCCTGGGACAGAGCACCTGGGGGAAGGGGTGGCTGTGGGTGCAGCTTCAGCAGACTTAAATGTTCCTGCCTGCCGGCTCTTAAGAGAGCAGTGGATGTCCCAGCACAGTGCTCAAGCTCTGCTAATGGACAGACTGCCTCCTCAAGTGGGTCCCTGACCCCTGTGCCTCCTGACTGGGAGACACCTCCCAGCGGGGGTTGACAGACACCTCATACAGGAGAGCTCTGACTGACATCTGGTGGATGCCCCTCTGGGAAGAAGCTTCCAGAGGAAGGAAAAGGCAGAAATCTTTGCTGTTCTGCAGCCTCCACCCGTGATACCCAGGCAAACAGGGTCTGGAGTGGACCTCCAGCAAACTCCAGCAGACCTGTAGCAGAAGGGCCTGACATTAGAGGGAAAACTAACAGAAAGGAATAGCATCAACATCAACAAAAAAGATGTCCACACAAAAACCCCATCTGAAGGTCAGCACCATCAAAGACCAAAGGTAGATAAACCCACAAAGATGAGGAAAAACCAGTGCAAAAAGGCTGAAAATTCAAAAAACCATAATGGCTCTTCTCCTCCAAAGGATCACAACTCCTCACCAGGAAAGGAACAAAACTGGACAGAAATTGAGTTTGATGAACTGACAGAAGTAGGCTTCAGAAGGTGGGTAATAACAAACTCCTCCAAGCTAAAGGAGCATGTTCTAACTCAATGCAAAGAAGCTAAGAACCTTGTAAAAAGTTAGAGGAATTGCTAAGTAGAATAACCAGTTTAAAGAAGAACATAAATGACCTGATGGAGCTGAAAACCATAGCATGAGAACTTCGTGAAGCATATACAAGTATCAATAGCCAAATTGATCAAGTGGAATAAAGGATATCAGAGATCAAAGACCAACTTAATGAAATAAAGCATGAAGACAAGATTAGAGAAAAAAGAATGAAAAGGAACGAACAAAGCCTCCAAGAAATATGGGACTATGTGAAAAGACCCTACATTTGATTGGTGTACCTGAAAGTAACGTGCAGAATGGAAACCAACTTGGAAAACACTCTTCAGGATATCATCCAGGAGAACTTCCCCAACCTAGCAAGACAGGCCAACATTCAAATTCAGGAAATACAGAGAATACCACAAAGATACTCTTTGAGAAGAGCAACCCCGAGACACATAATCGTCAGATTCACTAATGCTGAAATGAAGGAAAAAATGTTAAGGGCAGCCAGAGAGAAAGATCAGGTTACCCACAAAGGGAGGCCCATCAGACTAACAGCTGATCTCTCTGCAGAAACCCTACAAGCCATAAGAGAGTGGGGGCCAATATTCAACATTCTTAAAGAAAAGAATTTTCAACCCAGAATTTCTTATTTAGCCAAAACTGAGCTTCATAAGTGAAGGAGAAATAAAATCCTTTACAGACAAGCAAATGTTGAGAGATTTTATCACCACCAGGCCTGCCTTACAAGAGCTCATGAAAAAAGCACTAAATATGGAAAGGAAAAACTGGTACCAGCCACTGCAAAAATATACCAAATTGTAAAGACCATCGACATGAAGAAACTGCATCAACTAACAGGCAAAATAACCAGCTAGCATCATAATAACAGGATTAAATTCACACATAACAATATATTTCTTTTTCTTTTTTTTGAGACGGAGTCTTGCTCTGTCGCCCAGGCTGGAGTGCAGTGGCGTGATCTCGGCTCACTGCAAGCTCCGCCTCCCGGGCTCACGCCATTCTCCTGCCTCAGCCTCCTGAGTAGCTGGGACTACAGGAGCCTGCCATGACGCCCGGCTAAGTTTTTTGTATTTTTTAGTAGAGACGGGGTTTCACCGTGTTAGCCAGGATGGTCTCGATCTCCTGACCTTGTGATCCACCCGCCTTGGCCTCCCAAAGTGCTGGGATTACAGGCGTGAGCCACTGTGCCTGGCTACACATAACAGTATTAACCTTAAATGTAAATGGACTAAATGTCCCAATTAAAAGACACAGACTGGCAAATTGGATAAAAAGCCAAGACCCATCAATGTGCTGTATTCAGGAGACCCATCTCACGTGCAAGGACACACATAGGCTCAAAATAAAGCGATGGAGGAATATTTACCAAGCAAATGGAAAGCAAATAAAAAGCAGAGGTTGCAATCGTAGTCTCTGATAAAACAGACTTTAAACCAACAAAGGTCAAAAAAGACAAAGAAGGTCTTTTTTACATAATGGTAAAGGGATCAACGCAACAAGAAGAGCTAACTATCCTAAATATATATGCACCCAATATGGGAGCACCCAGATTCACAAAGCAAGTTCTTAGAGACCTACAAAGAGACTAAGAATCCCATACAATAATACTGGGAGACTTTAACACCCCACTGTCAATATTAGACAGATCAACAAGACAGAAAATTAGCAAGGATATTCGGGACTTGAACTCAGCTCTGGACCAAGTGGACCTAATGGACATCTACAAAACTTTCCACCCCAAATCAACATAATATACATTCTTCTTAGCACCACATCACACTTATTCTAAAATTGACCACATAATTGGAAGTAAAACACTCCTCAGCAAATGCAAAAGAATGGAAATCATAACAAACAGTCTCTCAGCACACAGTGCAATCAAATTAGAACTCAGGATTAAGAAACTCACTCAAAACCACACAACTACATGGGAACTGAACAACCTGCTCCTGAATAACTAGTGGGTAAATACTGAAATTAAGGCAGAAATAAATAAGTTCTTTGAAGCCAATGAGAACACAGACAAAATATACCAGAATCTCTGGGACACAGCTAAAGCAGCATTTAGAAGGAAATTTATAGCACCAAATGCCAAAGGAGAAAGCGAGAAAGATCTAAAATTGACACCCTCACATCACAATTAAAAGAACTAGAGAAGCAAGAGCAAACAAATTCAAAAGCTAGCAGAAGACAAGAAATAACTAAGATCAGAGAAGAACTGAAGGAGATAGAGACACAAAAATCCCTTCAACAAATCAATGAATCCAGGAGCTGGTTTTTTGAAAAGATTAACAGAATAGATAGACCACTAGCCAGACTAATGAAGAAAAGACAGAAGAATCAAATAGACACAATAGAAAATGATAAAGGGGATATCACCACTGATCCCACAGAAATACAAACTACCATCAGAGAATACTATAAACACTTGTATGCAAATAAACCAGAAAATCTAGAAGAAATGGATAAATTCCTGGACACATACACCCTCCCAAGACTAAACCAGGAAGAAGTTGAATCCCTGAATAGACCAATAACAGGTTCTGAAATTGAGGCAGTAATTAATAGCCACACATCTACAACCATCTGATCTTTGACAAACCTGACAAAAACAACCAATGGAGAAAGGGTTCCCTATTTAATAAACGGTGTTGGGAAAACTGGCTAGCCATATGCAGAAAACTGTAACTGGATCCCTTCCTTACACCTTATACAAAAATTAACTCAAGATGGATTAAAGACTTAAATGTAAGACCTAAAACCATAAAAATCCTAGAAGAAAACCTAGGCAATACCATTCAGGACATAGGCATGGGCAAAGACTTTATGTCTAAAACACCAAAAGCAATGACAACAAAAGCCAAAATTGACAAATGGGATCTAATTAAACTAAAGAGCTTCTGCACAGCAAAAGAAACTATCATCAGAGTGAACAGGCAACCTACAGAATGGGAGAACATTTTTGCAATCTATCCGTCTAACAAAGGGCTAATATCCAGAATCTACAAGAAACTTAAGCAAATGTAAAAGAAATAAACAACCCCATCAAAAAGTGGGCACAGGATATGAAAAGACACTTCTCAAAAGAAGACATTTATGCGGCCAAAAAACATATGAAAGAAAGCTCATCATCACTGGTCATTAGAGAAATGCAAATCAAAACCAAAATGAGATACCATCTCACGCCAGTTAGAATGGCAATCATTAAAAAGTCAGGAAACAACAGATGCTGGAGAGGATGTGGAGAAATAGGAACACTTTTACACTGTTGATGGGAGCATAAATTAGTTCAACCATTGTGGAAGACAGAAGACATTATGTGGTAATTCCTCAAGGATCTAGAACCAGAAATACCATTTGACCCAGTAATTCCATTACTGGGTATATATCCAAAGCACTATAAACCATTCTACTATAAAGCCACATGCACACGTGTATTTATTGCGGCACTATTCACAATAACAAAGACTTGGAACCAACCCAAATGCCCATCAATGATAGACTGGATAAAGAAAATGTGGCACATATATACCACGGAATACGATGCAGCCATAAAAAGGATGAGTTCATGTCCTTTGCAGGGACATGGATGAAGCTGGAAACCATCATTCTCAGCAAACTAACACAGGAACAGAAAACCAAACACTGCATGTTTTCACTCGTAAGTGGGAGTTAAAGAATAACACATGGACACAGGGAGGGGAACATCACATACTGGGGCCTGTCAGGGAGTCGGGGGCTAGGGGAGGGATAGCATTAAGAGAAATACCTAATGTAGATGATGGGTTGATGGGTACACAAACCACCATGGCACACGTATACCTACGTAACAAACCTGCTTGTTCTGCACACGTATCCCAGAACTTAAAGTATAATAAAAAAGATATAGATGGTAAATCCTAGCTCAATCACTAATAACTCAAGAAAGTATAGTTAAAAATTATTAAAATAATTAAAATGCCATATTATAAAATACTCAATGCAAAAGAAAGTAATGAGGAACAGAGGAACAAAAAAAGACATAAGACACAAAAAACAAGAGGTAAAATGGCAGACATAAATTCAACTACAGCAATAATAGCATTAAATGTGAATGGACTAAACAATCCAATAAAAAGGTAGAGACTAAAAGTGGATTAAAAACAAGGTCCAACTATATGCTGTGTATAAGAGACACATTTAAGATGCAAAGATATAAGTAACTGAATGTAATAGGATGGAAAAAGATATGCAAATAACAACTGTAAGAAAGCTGAAGTGACAATATAAGAAAAACAGACTTAAAAAAATCTGTTACTAGAGGTGAAGAGGAACATCCTATCATAATAAAAGAGTCAATCAATTAAAAAACCAAGCCATTATAAATATATGTGTAGCTAATAACAGGACCCCAAGATACATAAAGCAAAAACTGAGAGAACTCAAGTAAAAAACAATTCAATAATAATTGGAGAGTTCAATACCCACTTTCAATAACAGAACAACCAGATAGAAGATCAACAAGGAAATAAAAGACTTAATTACAACATAAACCATAAACCAACTAGACCTCCAGACAATCACAGAAGACTCTACCCAACAAAAGCAGAATACACATTTTTCTGAAGTGCACATGGAACATTCTTTGGGACAGACCTTATGCTAGGCTGTAAAACATGCCTCAATTCATTTACAAGGATTGAAATCAAACAAAATATGTTTTCTGACCACAGTGATATGGAATGAAATTAGAAATCAATAACGTAAGAAATTCACAAATATGTGGAAATTAAATAACACACTTGTAAATAACCAATGAGTCAAAGGAGAAATCACAAGGGAAACCTAAAAATGCTCTGAGATGAATTAAAATTAAGATATAAACATACTAGCTAAAGCAGCACTTAGAGTGAAATGTATGGGGGTAGATCTTCTTTACTGATGTAAAGAAGAAAGATGTCAAATCAATAACCTAAGCTTCCACCTTAAGACACTGGGCCAAGAAGATTAAACTAAACCTAAAGGAAGGAGGAGAGAAACATAAAGATGAGAGCAGAAATTAATGAAACAGAGGATAGGAAAATAAAAAACCCAGAAAAACCAATGGAACCAAATGTTCTTTGAGAAATTTAGCAAAAACTGAGAAACCTTTACCTAGATTGATCAAAAAAAAAAAAAAAAAAAGGAGAGAACACTCATGCTATCACACCAGAGACCTCCACTTTCTGTCTGAGCTCTGCCTGCCCCCACAGTCTGGGGTGTACCATAAGCGGGGGAGCCAAATCGATGCAGAGCTCACCAACAGCTAGTTCCTCCTCTCAGCGGCTGAAGCTCTTCCAGTTTCTCCCTGTTTTGGCCACACTTTGGTACCTTCAAATACACGTGTGCATTTTCCCTAGCGCTTACATTGTTATTTGAGGGAAGGTTATTCTGATATAAGCTACTCTGTCATTCAGAACTGGAAACTCCAGATGCTTTCCCAGAAAAAAGAGGGCATCTCAAGGAGATAGAAAGCTCACAGGAAAAGTTTTTAGCATGGGCACACTATGCTTAAACCATGGGCTAGACAAGTTCACAAAACCAGCCTATCATTTATGAGCCACCATGACAGGCCAGCACAACTCTCTCTAGTTGATGCTAACAGAAGTCATAGCAAAACATGGAGGGGGGCAGGGCATGATTCTTCACAGCCAGAATAAACCTGGTTCTCCTGTCCACATTTAGACCCAAACAACTGCAAAAGGCAACTCCACCCCCAAAATCTTCAGGCCTGACTGAAATGACCTTTCTGCCCTTGGTGTAGGCCCTGCCTTAGCCTCTGCCTGAGTCTGTATTCCGCATGGATATTATAAGACTTCTGTTCTTTTTTTCTGTAAATCCAGAATCAATAAGAAGACTAAGAAGTAACGAAACTTTTAGAGTATGAAGAAAAATTAATTAAACAACCATCATGAGTAAAAGATGGCAGTGGATGCAGGCTCCCCAAGCGGCTCAGCTGACCTAGATAAGCTAAGCTCTAAGCAGGATTGATTTCCTTTTCTCACTCCTGAATTCATATCACTGCGTCTAAGTGGCTGCAAAATTAAAATATATATTGCAACATAACATCAATGTTTTCATTATAAAAATCAAATAACTGTACAGAAATTACCAAAAAAATCATTGCATATATATAATTTTAAATTCTACATAAAATTATTTCATAATACTTTTTAATACTAGAAAGCAAAAAACTTTTGAAAACTAAAATGCTTTGGGTTAGGTTAGAAGTTGGGGAAGGTGAGCTATGATTTGTTAGATGAACTGGGACAGCAGCCAGGTTCCTAAGAGTTAAGGAGTCGAGGAGGGATGAAGGCTGGCTGCGTAGGATAATTTACCTTTAAGAAAACTACCAGTAGAGGGCCAGGCACAGTGGCTCATGCCTGTAATCCCAGCACTCTGGGAGGCCAAGGCAGGTGGATCACCTGAGGTTGGGAGTTCAAGACCAGCCTGACCAACATGGAGAAACTCCATCTCTACTGAAAATACAAAATTAGCCGGGCAAGGTGTTGCATGCCTGTAATCCCAGCTACTTGGGAGGCTGAGGCAGAAGAATCGCTTGAACCTGGGAGGCGGAGGTTGTGGTGAGCCGAGATTGCAGCATTGCACTCCAGACTGGGGAACAAGAGCAAGACTCCATCTGAGAAGAAAGAGGAAAGAAAAGAAAAGAAAAGAAAAGAAACCTACCAGTAGAGGAAAGAAGAGAAATGGGACAGTGGCAAAAATGACAGGAAGGCAAATGCCAGCACAATTGGAGGTTTAGGAAGACCTACATTTGTCTGAAGTTATAGAGGAAGGAAATGGCTCTAGAAAGAAGAGGATTAAGAATGGGAGCATAGATGTCTATAAACCAGATAATTCCTTTAGAATAACCCATATGGGGTCAAACCATAAGCTAAAGAAACAGAATGGATGGGATGTTGTTTCTGTGCCAGTGGGACATGATATTGTCTAAAATCTGACTGGACTCTAACCACATAAATGGCCCCCCTGTTGACTGGGCACTAAACCCCACTGGTAAGGGTTGATTCATTTCCTCACTAGGCTCATCTCATTTGGTAGATGAGAGAAGCTATTTCAACATTTTTGGGGTAAAGAAATGAATCCTACCTCCACTAGTGTCAAGAAGTATGAACCTGAGGGCTCCATGCAGAAGCTTCAAGAGCGCTGGGACCTCCTGAATATGGAAACTCAATGAGTACCTCTATGTGTGGAGAGGTATATATATGCATCTTTCTGGGATGAGGGCGTGAAGCTTTCATCTGATATTTAAAGGGGTCAATAGCCAAGCACCACTGATCTAGAACGAGAGTTGGCAAACTCTAACTCTGTAAAAGGCCAAATAAGATATATTTTGGACTTTATGGGCTATACCGTCTCTGTCACAACAACTTAACCTGTCATTACAGTGTAAAAGCAGCCACAGACAATAAGTTGAATGGGTACATTTGTGTTCCAATAAAACTTTATAAAAACAAGCTGTGGGCCGATTTCACCTGCAGACTGGCCATAGGTTGCTCTGATCTAGAAGGGCCTCCTGTGCAGGATTCTGGGCCACTCAGGGCGGCTCCATCTCCATGCACCATCCACCCTTCTAGCTCTGTGCCCCTCCATCCCTCTAGTCCCTTCCTCCTGCTCCTCCAGCCACAGCTGCCAAGTGGATCTTAAAAAGTTCAGTCCAGGAATATTAAATTGATTTTAAAAATTGAAAATGGAAAAAAAAGTTATATAATTATTATTTTTAATTTTCTTTTTCTTTTGAGGCAGGGTCTTGCTCTGTCACCCAGACTGGAGTGCAGTGGTGCAATCATGGCTCACTGCAGCCTTGGCCTCCCGGGCTCAAGTGATCCTCCCACTTCAGCCTCCTGAGTAGCTGGGACTACAAGTGTATGCTACCATGCTCAGCTAAGTTTTAAAAACTTTTTTGTAGAGAGAAGGTCTCACTATGTTGCCCAGTCTGGTCTCCAACTCCTGGGCTCAAGTGATCCTCCTGTCTCAGCCTCCCAAAGTGTTGGGATTACAGGTGTGAGCCACTGTGCCTGGCCTTAAATATTTTTTTGATATCATAAGAACATTAGGTGAGGACCTCCCTCTTGACAACCTTTTTTTTTTAAGCACTTATTGCTACTGTATTTAAATAAACATTTGTGTCACTGCTAAGGTTTTTCTCTTAAGTTACAATGTGAGCTACAGGAGACAGGAAAGGGAAAGGTCTTGTCCACAGCTGTAGGCATGTTCCAGCCTACAACAAGCCCTGACAAATGGAGGTACTCAATACACACTGGTTCAAAGAATAAATACATGTTTTACATAGTTGTAACCCCAGTAGGTACAATGGCTTATTCTCCCTCATGGCAAATATTATACCACATTTCTATGAGGCTAAAAGATCTTATCATTTTTGATGGATATATACTAGGCCCTTGGGTAGATCTACCATGGATTTTTTTAACCTCTCCCTTCCTACACAGCACTGAACTGCCTCCCACTTATTCATAATTATAAAGCATGCCATAGCGTGTTTATTATGTCTCCATTTTTATGGATCATTTCCTCAAGGTACACTCCCAGGAACCGGATCACAGGTCAAAGGATGGTGACATTGTGAATGCTAATGAAATGCGCTACCCAAGAACTTGGAAAAGGCCAGCACCACATCGCCTGCCCTCCCCAGCAGTGGCCAGGGGCACTGATTTCATCACAACTTCACCATTACACATCATGCTTTAAAACTTTGCTAATGCAATACATTTAAAATGAACCCTCATGGTTTAATTTGCTTATTTTGATAGCTGAGGGAACTAAAGATAATTTAAAAGTCCTGTTTGGGGACTCTATTTTTTGCTCACTTAGAAGAAAATCTTTTCATAAAAAGAAAAAGGTAGTGAGAGCCTCTGAATATACCTGGTATCTTGTGATGATTTTCAAAGGAGAAAATGTGTGTGTGTGTGTGTGTGTGTGTGTGTGTGTGTGTGTGTGTGTGTGTGTGTTGTGTGTGTGTGTGTGTGTGTGTGTGTGTGTGTGTGTGTGTGTGTGTTTAATGAACCACAGAGCCTAGCCCATAATTAACTAAAATGACCACTTTCCAGCAGGGAGGTCCTGGGTGGACCCTGAACACTGAGTTTGTGAAGTGGAGCTGGTGGCAGCTGTGGTGGCTGCAGTGAGCCTGAGTTAGACTCTACAGTGGAGTCTGGACTCCACAAAGGTACCCACCCCCAATTCTGCTCACCAGCCCTCTCAAGGAGAAGTTGCCATCTTCCTGCTGATAGAAACTTAGCCAGGAAAGTGATTACAATGAGTTTACTCATGATTAGCCACTGATCTGGCTCAACCCAATGCAAATTTATACAAATACATGAATATTGATCACTCAAGGTGGTATTCAAATTCAGCTCTGACTACAGGAAGGGCTAAGTGTGCAAGGGTGGGGGAAAATAAACAAGGGATCTGAAGAATCTCATTCTGGTATTTTTGAAAGAACACAGTGTTTTTTTTTTTAAAAAAAGAGTATCTGGCCGGGGGTGATGGCTTATGCCTGTAATCCCAGCACTTTGGGAGGCCGAGGTGGGTGGATTACTTGAGGCCAGGAGTTTGAGACCAGCCTTGGCAACGCAGTGAAACCAAGTCTCTACTAAAAATAGAAAAAATTAGCTGGGTGTGGTGGTGCAAGCCTGTAATCCCAGCTAGTCAGGAGGCTGAGGGTGTAAAACCGCTTGAGCTCAGGAGGTGGAGGTTGCAATAAGCTGAGATCGCACCACTGCACTTCAGCCTGGGGGACAGAGTGAGACTCTGTATCAAAAAAAAAAAGTATCTTAAAGTATATATATTTGTATAAGTTAAGATTCTTGAAGCAATTCATTTGGACACCAAGCCCAAATGAAGGGTGTGTCCAATCCACGTTCTCCAACCTCTCACATGTCCTCATGGCTCCCATAAGCTGCTAGGTGGATGGTCTCTAGGTAGCCCTCACACCCTGTGTGTTCCTTCACTTTTAGGGGCTCCTTTGACATTGTCCACATCTGGAACCCAGAACCTCCTTCTGCGTCCTCTATCCCCCATCCCACATTATCTGCCTCTCCTGCTGGAGGAGGCTGACACCAACTGTGCAAGTCTGTTTTGCTACAGGTCACATTATGAGAAGACCTGGGCATTGGTTCCCCATCACCTGGGCCAGGACTGATCCTATGGACCTGCTCCCACTCCTGGGAAATGCAGAGATAGGATCGTCCAGTATGCCTGCTAAGGCTGATGTTCAGATTAAATGAGATCATAGAAGATGGGCAGCTGGTTGCACTTAAAGGAGCTGGGAAATGGAGCCCAGTCCGCTGGGATGGGTCCTGGATTACCAACGCACCTGCTGTGGACCTGGGGCAGGCAGCACTTCAACTCCCTTGGCTTCAGTGTCCTGTCTACAAAATGACAGGGTTGGATTAGATGGTTTTAAGTCTCCCTCGATTCTGAAATTCTGGGATTCTATGCCATGCAAATGTAAATGTATCTTTATAATCAAATGTATCTTTATAATTAAATGTGTCTTTGTAACTTTATCCCCATTGGTAAATAGTATAATTTTGGCACAGAGCAAGCACTCACTTGTTGCAGAAACTAAATTAACTGCAAGTCCAAATCATAGTGAAAAACACTCCAAAAGCACGTAATAAGAGAGGTAGTGTTTATGGATGTACATGTGTGTATATTCAGAAAACACTCTCACCAATTATAGATACAAGCACTTTGCATCCTTAGGTTATTCATACACATCTATGTGAAAATGGCTTATCATCCTCTTTCCTTCTGAAAATTCCCAGGAAGCTATCATTCTAATGTTGCCCACCACTAGGGTTTGCCTGGAAACTCCCTGACTAACCTGTCAAGTTCAATTTTTCTTTTTCTTTTTTTTTTTTTTTTGAGATGGAGTCTCGCTCTGTCACCCAGGCTGTAGTGCAATGGTGCGATCTCAGCTCACTGCAACCTCTGCCTCCCGGGATCAAGCAATTCTCCTGCCTCAGCCTCCCGAGTAGCTGGAATTACAGGTGCGTGCCACCACGCCCAGCTAATTTTTTTATTTTTGGTAGAGATGGGGTTTCACCACATCGGCCAGGCTGGTCTCGAACTCCTGACCTCAGGAGATCCACCCGCCTTGGTCCCCCAAAGTGCTGGGATTACAGGCGTGAGCCACTACGCCTAGCCCAAGTTCAATTTTTCTAGTCCCAAGCTTGCTGATGAAATGCACATACTCTGTCACACATGTAAAGCACTCTAAGACGTCTTAGAGGTCTGCTCCATCTTCAGGAAAACTAGAATAAGAGTTGGGCTCCAAAACTGAAATTCTAAGAAAAACACCTAGCAGCAGGGAGGACTGACAGGCATCTTTTCCTAGACAATTTGGCAAAAGGAGCAGTGGGGATGTAACTTCTTTCACATCTTTTAATGGCAACAGATCGATCTCAAGTTGGGCTTCTCCGGAGAGAAGTAAGGACGAGATTCTAGTGATGATGATGACGCCCACCACAGCAGCTAATTAGCAGTAGAAGGGATAGTACCAGCTACTGCCACTTTGGTGCTTACAATATACATAATGGCTTTTATTTCACAGATCTCACTTAGTTCTCATAAGAATATCCTAATAGGATAGGTATTATTCTGAAGCTCCATGTTAAAAAGAAACAGAGGCTAGCCAGTACCTGGCCTCATAGGTCCCCCAGCTAGCAAATGGCAGGGCTGGCTTCAACCCCACCTCTGCCCTCACAGCATGAACTCGGTGGACTTGTAATTATAACAGAGTCATGGCCTGGGAGGGGCAGCACTGGCAAGGGCACCAGGTGGGTGGCCTGTGTCTCCTGAGGGCCCAGCTCACACAGGCAGCTTCTCAGGCAGGCACTGGTCTCAGGCTGGGTCAGCCAGTGGTCCGCCCTCTGGTCCTACCACGGTCCAGCTGGAATGACCGGCCAAACTATTGTTTGTGGCTTTGCAGGAAGCCATTTGAAAGGGTCATTGAAAAATGATCTTTCTAAATCAAGCTGTACCAATATTTTTATTTCCTTTTTATGAAATGCCACATTTAAAGGCATTAGATGGACCTGTGTTTAAAGCCTGGGAAACAAGTCCCTGTGACTTAAGTTCAGAAAAACAGAAGTGTCTCATTCTCAGAGCAAAAACAACAGAGAACTGCATGACATGTATCCTTCTTACAGCAAGTTCTTGCTCTTGGGACCTAATGGATGTTTGACAAAAAAAGCACATCTAAATCCAAAACACTTTTTCAGACCAATATCACATGCACTGACACTCATAAATCTTAGATCATCTGCTCATGGTTCTAACCATTTTTCGAAACAAGAAATTGGTTGAAGAATTTAGATTGTTAATTGTATGGTTTATAACATTTTAAAAATAAGTGACAAGTCACTTTTACTAGTCTGGGAACTGGCTCTGTGTAGTGTTAGGAGAGAAGAGAAACTCAGAAGCCTGATCCCATAAGGGTCCCCCACCTCCTACCTAATCTACTGCACCTAAATGAAGACAAAAGAATAAGAGGCAAAAACTAGAACCCTACTGATCTATGTCTTGGGGGTCTCTGTGTATCTATGTACTGGGCTTGTGTTCACCATTCACCTCTTCCCAGAACACGTGATTTGATGGTAAGTAGGGTAGGTGAAACAGGAAAGCCCCCAAGCACAGTAAGGACCACTGGAGCAAGGAAGTGGAGAAAATACTAGAAAACTGAGTACACAAGGGCAAAACGTCCCCCTCTTCACAATGTGATCAAGAATCAACTCTGTGGCCAGGCGCGGTAGCTCATGTCTGTAATCCCAGCACTTTGGGAGGCCAAGGTGGGTGGATGACCTGAGGCCCGGAGATCAAGACCAGCCTGGCCAAATGGTGAAATCCCACTTCTACTAAAAATACAAAAAAATTAGCTGGGCATGGTGGCAGGCACCTGTAATCCCAGCTACTCAGGAGGCTGAGGCAGGAGAATTGCTTGCATCTGGGAGGTGGAGGTTGCAGTGAGCCGAGATCATACTACTGCACTCTAGCTTGGGCAACAGAGCAAGACTCCATCTCAAAAAAAACAACAAAAAAAACATTAGCCGGGCATAATGGCAGACACCTATAATCCCAGCTACTCAGGAGGCTGAGGCAGGAGAATCGCTCGAACTCAGGAGGCGGAGGTTGCAGTGAGCCGAGATCACACCATTGCACTCCAGCCTGGGTGACAGGGCAAGACTCCGTCTCCAAAAAAAAAAAAATCAACTCTGAAAAATGAAGCCCAGGTATTGAAGAGTGGGAAGGAACCACAGAGAGCAGTTTCACAGACGAGGAACGGGGCCGGGGCCTTCAGGGAGGATCCTCTGCCAGACAGAGCAGCTCAGCAGAGGCCACACCGGGATGAGAACTCAGCTCTGCCAATTGGGAACCTACTCAGAGCTGGCTCTGGGCTCTGCAGAAAACAGGAAAACCTTGGCACGTCTAAAAATGGGAAGGCTGTCTACCTAAAACCAAGTAATGTTTAGGCAAATGGCTGGTCATTTTAAGTTAAAATACTAAGATCCTAATAACAAGGCCTAATATTAGCAAGAGAAAGCACTTATTTTCTATGAGACCTTAAAAGACTGCTACTTCATTTTAGCTTTTTATATTAGGTTTTACATAATTTAAATCTTTTATTGTTCAAATTTAATCTACAGTACTTGTGAAGGAAATGGCCCTTTTAGAATAGCTTCCATCTTAAAAGAGGAGGCCTGTGCAGGTCCCCACTGTTGGGACTGTCTGGCTAGAAGCCACCAGTTCTATCACAGCAGGGTGTCGGGAGTTCAGTGATTACAAAACTCAAAGGCAGGTTGTCATCTGAAGCTCAGCTGCATGACAGTAAAAGAGGTTTGACGTTTGCAGAATGTGTGTCTAACTAAGCCCTTTTTTGCTGGCTCTACCTATTGAATTAAGACTATTTTCTTAATGAAAGGAAGACGCAGGTGAACTAAAAATAAAAACTGGGTTCTCAAAAATAGAATGACAGTGTTTACTTCTTCTCCTTTGGTGCCAAAAAAAAAAAAGAGCTTAATTGGCCGTAAAAGTCAAATTGACAACTCAGATTCTTTCTGACTAGTTAATAATAGCGATGGTGATAATAAATGATACTCTACAGCAGTGTTCTTGAACTTTCAAGCACATAATCACCTGGGGGCTTTTTAGAATGTAGCTCTGATTCAGGGGGTCTGAATTCAGGGAGCTGAGATTCTGCGTTTCTAACAGGCTTCTAATGCTGCAGGTCTGTGGGCCACACTTTGAGTAGCAAAGCTCTACATTTGACAAATAACTTTTCTTGGTGGCTCTTTAATCAGTCCAGGTGGAAGGGAATCTATAAGTCACGAGGCCCTTTAGGAACTCATCTTATTCCAGCATATCAACTGGACCAATCCTTTTTTTTTTTGAGAGAGAGTCTCACTCTGTCGCCCAGGCTGGAGTGCAGTGGCGCGATCTCGGCTCACTGCAACCTCCACCTCCCGGGTTTAAGAGATTCTCCTGCCTCAGCCTCCTGAGTAGCTGGGAGGCACCCGCCACCACATCTGGCTAATTATTTTTTTTTTTTGTATTTTTATTAGAGACACAGTTTCGCCATGTTGGTCAGACTGGTCTCGAACTCCTGACCACAGGTGATTCACCCACCTTGGCCTCCCAAAGTGCTGAGATTACAGGTGTGAGCCACTGCACCTGGCCTCAACTGGACCAATCTTGATGCATAAAATAGCACTATGCCAGGTAATATATCATATGTCACTCAAAATGTAACTGGCTATCAAGCTCATGATGACTGTTTGCTTCTGAACTTTTCAAGAAATGTTTGCCACTTGCCTGGCACACTGGAAGCTCAACAAATGCCTGTAGCATAAGGGAATGAACGAATGAATGAACAGAAGGGAGGAGGAGGAAACTCAGCGAATGTGGCTCCCTGCTGGCCCCTGTGCATATTCAGACCATCTTGTAAAGCTTCTTACTGGTCATATTTTGAGATGAGGGGAACAATACAAAATCATCAGCAGACTCGGGGAGAGAGAATCAGAGTGGGGGAGGAGGAGGAGGAGGAAGGGGAAAGAACACGGTCAGCAGCTAACTGTTGGAGATCACTGAGTGCCAGGCACAGTGCTGAAGTCCTTTACATGAACTATCTAATTAGTCATCTTAAAACCTCTGTGAGTTAAGAATTAGAATAGTTTCTATTTTATAAACTGGGAAACTAAGGCACGAGAAAGTAAGTAATCCAAGATAATCCAGTTAGGAAGGTGGGCTTAGGGCCTGCTCCACCGCAGCCTCAGCATCAAAATCAAATCCTCAGGGCAGCACAACTGGCTCCGCCACCAGCCACAGTAAGCCCTGACCCTACTTCTCTGTTAGGTTTTGCAAGTAGTTAATACTCACAGATTGGGTTGGCTCTGCAGCCTCTCTAAATCAGGTGTACACACAGCTCAAAAGACATAACTGTTATTTTTTTTCTTTTTTCTTTTTTTTTTTTGAGGCAGGGTCTTACTCTCTCACCCAGACTGGAGTGCAATGGCACGATCTTGGCTCACCACAACCTCTGCCTCCCAGGCTCAAGCGATTATCCTGCCTCAGCCTCCTGAGTAGCTGGGATTACAGGCATGCGCCACCATGCCTGGCTAAATACAAAAAATAAATATTTGTATTTTTAGTAGAGATGGGGTTTCACCATGTTGGCCAGGCTGGTCTCGAACTGCTGACCCCAAATGATCCATCTGCCTCAGCCTCCCAAAGTGCTGGGATTACAGGCGTGAGCTGCTGTGCCCAGCCATAACCGTTATTTTTGGCACCTGCATTTTTATTATACTAATATACCCCAGCACTAGGCTCCACATTTGCTAGCTTTGTCTGATGGTTATTTATTTATTTATTTATTTACTTTGAGACAGAGTCTCACTGTGTTGCCCAGGCTGGAGTGCCATGGTGTAATCTCAGCTCACTGCAACCTCCGCTTGCCAGGTTCAAGCAATTCTCCTGCTTCAGCCTCCTGAGTAGCTGGGACTACAGGCGCACACCACCATGCCCAGCTAATTTTTTGTATTTTTAGTAGAGATGGGGTTTCACCATGCTGGCCAGGCTGGTCTCGAACTCCTGACCTCATGATCTGCTTGCCTTGGCCTCCCAAAGTGCTGGGATTATAGGCATGAGCCACCGCACCCAGCCATCTGATGGTTTTTTTAAATTGAGAAATAAAACAAATAACCATGATGAATACTAAGATGACAATTTTTTGAGGGAGGATACTAGAAGTTTCAAGAACATACAAGAACTCACATACCCCTTTACACAAAAGGATCAATTGTTTGTATTTTGCCTCATTTACTTGATGAGTTATTCTCATGTTTCTCTCTCTGGCTCTGTCTGATATATATATACATCACTATTTCTTTTTCTTGAATCATTTGAGAATAAGTTATAACCATGCCCCTTTATTCCTAAATACTCCTGTGTTAATTCCTAAGAACAGGGGTCCCCAGATTGTGTGCTCCTTACAAGAATCTAATGCCTGATGATGATCTGAGGTGGAACAGTTTCATCCTGAAACCATCCCCCCAACCCAGGTCTGTGGAAAAATTTTCTTCCAGGAAACTGGTCCCCGGTGCCAAAAAGGTTGGGAACTGCTGCCTAAGAACAAGGCCATTCTCTTACATGATCACAAGCCAATTATCAACTTCAGGAAATGTTAATGTTAATACAATACCTTCATCTCATTTACTATCCACATCCAATGTTGCCATTTGGCCCGGTGATGCCTTTTATAGCCTGACCCACTATGTTTTAATGGCTGAATGCATATTAAGAATTAATATAAGTAATTAAGAATTAATATGAGTAGAGTGCTTTGGCATTTAGAAAGCCCTTTTGCTGCATTAACTCATTTGCTTCTCGCTTTGCCTCTCTGAGGTCAGGCAGCAGCTCTATCCTTGGTTTACCCAAGACAGAAATGAGGTTGAGGGGACATCACATCCAAAGCAGTGCTCAGGCCCCATTCTCCCCTCACATCACTGGTTGGTGTTCATTTTAAAGACTTTATTTGTCTTAGTGCCAACCAGCAGACTGACTACTAATCCAGACATTTTATTTTTATTTATTTATTTATTTATTTATTTATTTATTTATTTATTTATTTATTTTTTATTTATTTATTTATTTATTTATTTATTTATTTATTTATTTATTTTGAGACGGAGTCTTGCTCCGTCCCCCAGGCTGGAGTGCAGTGGCACGATCTCGGCTCACTGCAAGCTCCGCCTCCCGGGTTCACGCCATTCTCCTGCCTCAGCCTCCCGAGTAGCTGGGACTACAGGCGCCCGCCAACACGCCCAGCTAATTTTTTTTTGTATTTTTAGTAGAGACGGGGTTTCACCGTGTTAGCCAGGATGGTCTCGATCTCCTGACCTCGTGATCCACCCGCCTCAGGCTCCCAAAGTGCTGGGATTACAGGCTTGAGCCACCATGCCCGGCCTCAGACATTTTATTTTTTAAGACAGGGTCTCTTGCTCTGACTTCCAGGCTGGAGTGCAGTGGCATGATCTTGGCTCACTGTAGCCTCAGCCTCCTGGGCTCAAGTGATCCTCCTGCCTCAGCCTCTCGTAGAATTGGGACAGCAGGTGTGCACCACCACACCTGGCTAATTTCTTGATTTTCTGAAGACATGAGGTCTCACTATGTTGCCCAGGCTGGTCTCAAACTCCTGGGCTCAAGCAACCCTCCAGTCTCCCAAAGTGCTGGGACTACAGGCAGAGCCACCTCACCTGGCCCCCTCAAATATTCTAAATTCCAAAAATAAACGAATATAGTTCAAGTGCTTGTCTCTCTAACCAAAAAGAAATGAGTATCGTTTGGGTGCTGTTGCTTCATGTTAGCATCACAGATTGTAATTATCACCTGCGACTACACATGCAGGAAGAATCCTGAACTCCCCAGAGTCTGAGAGCTTGGTATCAGCTAGGAGGCCCCTGATGGGCAAGTAGGGGGGCCTGGCTTCCTTGGTGCCCACCCAGCCTGTTTTGTGGAGCCCACCCCACGACACATGCCAAATGTGAACCCACAACTGGCAAAAAATCCCCAACCCCAGGCTTGACTTGAACATAGAAAGCCGAGACACATTGGGGGTCTCTTCCAGGGCACACTGAAACGTTAGTTTGGGGGCAGGGAGGCAGTTTCCCAATCCTCAGTAGTAGCCTAAAAAGAGATAAAAACTCATGAACTTGACTACTGGATAGAGAAGTACTGGTTTTGGAAATGGAACTATTGGGATTCAAATCATCACTCTTCTACTTAGTTCATTTGCCTTGGGCAAGTTACTGGGTCTCAATTCTATCATCCCTACACCCAGATAATAACACACAGCAAGCAGAAATGCAGTGAGGTGGCCAGCACAGACTCTGGCACGCGTGAGGCCTCTGGCTCCTAATGGCTGAAAGCACAGAAAGCCTCCTCCAGAGCATGGCCCCCTGCAGCGCCAGCCTCTGCTTTCACACAACCCGCACACAACCCAGAGGGAGCCACGTTTGTAGGCGTGAACACAATGGCAGCAAGGTAGGGGGCTGAGGTTAAAATTCTGCACGATTCGCTGTCAGGAATACAAAATAACTGACCATATTTTTAGTAGGGGCTGTCTCTGGTGACAGGGAGCTGAATTTTTCTTATGTGTGGCCCTCTGTTCTTGGTTTGTGAATGTGGAAGGAAGAGTAAAATATTTACCTTTTCCAAGGCCTCTCTGTCAAGCAGTTCTTGCACAGCTAGAAGCTTGATGCTGTAAGAAAAAAAATCAAAACCACACTTGAAAACAAATCCTTTCATGTCACCAAGGATCATCAAACAAGTCCCAAGAACAAAAGGCTGACATTTCATCCTGCATTTCTATGTCACCTGCCACCTCAAGGTGACCTTTTGTTTAAATCAAAATGACCGTTTTGAAAGTATTTAAAATGTTTCTAAATTTGAAAGTAATTTTTACCATATGATCCAGCAATTTCACTTTTAAGTATATTCCCAAAAGAATTGAAAGCAGGAACTCGAATAGGTAATTGCACACCAATGTTCATTGCAGCATTATCCACGATAGCCAAAAGGTAGAAACAACATAAATGTCTACCAACAGATGAATGAATAAGCAAAATGTAGTACATACTTTTAATGGACTATATTACTCAGCCTTAACAAAGAACATTCTGATACATGCCACGCCACAGATGAACCTTGGAGACATGCTAAATGAGATAAGCCAGTCACAAAAGACAAATACTACACGATCCCACTTATATGAGATATCTTAGTCAAATTCACACAGCCAGGAAGTAGAATTGTCAGGGGCATCTGAACCACAGCGATTCCATCTTGAATAGGGGCTGGGTAAAATAACACCGAGACATACTAGGCTGTATTCCCAGGAGGTTAGGCATTAAGTCACAGGTTAAGATAGGAGGTCAGCACAAGATTCAGGTCATAAAGACCTTGCTGATAAAAGAGGGTGTGGTAAAGAGGCTGACCAAAACCCACCAAAACCAAGATGGCCACAAGAGTGACCTCTGGTCACTCTCACTGCTCATTACATGCTAATTATAATGCATTAGCATGCTAAAAGACATGCCCACCAGTACCATGACAGTTTACAGGTGCCATAGCAATGCCAGGAAGTTACCCTATATGGTCTAAGAGAGAGAGGAACCCTCAGTTCTGGGAATTGCCCACCCCTTTCCTAGAAAACTCATAAATAATCGACCCCTTGTTTAGCATATAATAAAAAAAAACCCATAAAAATAGCTAGCCATTCTTTTTTTTTTTTTTTTTTTGAGACAGTCTCACTCTGTCACCCAGGCTGAAATGCAGTGGAGTGATCTTGGCTCCCTGCAACTTTCACCTCCCGAGTTCAAGCCATTCTCCTGCCTCAGCCTCCCGAGTATCTGGTTTTACAGGCATGGGCCGCTACATCCAGCTAATTTTTGTACTTTTAGTAAAGACAGGGTTTCACCATGTTGGCCAGGTGGGTCTTGAACTCCTGGCCTCAAGTGATCCACCCACGTCAGCCTCCCAAAGTGCTGGGATTACAGGCGTGAGTCCACTGTGCTTGACCTTAGGCAGCCATTCTTTATTCCTTTACTTTACCAATAAACTTGTTTTCACTTTATAGACTTGCCCCAAATTCATTTTTACGCAAGGTCCAAGAACCCTCTTTTGGTGTCTGCATTGGGACCTCTTTCCGGTAACAGAATGGTGCTTACCAGGGACTGGGGGAAAAGGAGAATGGAGAGGTATTGTTTAAAAGGTATGGAATTTCACTTTGGGATACAGAAAAAGTTCTAGAGGGCCAATGCAGTGGCTCATGCCTGTAATCCCAGCACTTTGGAAGGCCAAGGCAGGAGGATTACTTGAGCTCAGGAGTTCAGGAGCAGCCTGGACAACATCCCAATGTGTCCAGAATTGGTGGGTTCTTGGTCTCGCTGACTTCAAGAATGAAGCCGTGGACCCTCGCAGTGAGTGTTACAGTTCTTAAAGATGGTGTGTCCGGAGTTTGTTCCTTCAGATGTTTGGAAGTGTCTGGAGTTTCTTCCTTCCGGTGGGTTCGTGGTCTTGCTGACTTCAGGAGTGAAGCTGCAGACCTTTGCGGTGAGCGTTCATAAAGGTAGCACGTCTGGAGTTGTTTGTTCCTCCCAGTGGGTTCCCGGTCTCGCTGACTTCAGGAATGATGCTGCAGACCTTGGCAGTGAGTGTTACAGCAGCGCGGACCCAAACAGTGAGCAGCACCAAGATTTATTGCGAAGAGCGAAAGAACAAAGCTTCCACGGTGTGGTACGCGAACTGGTTGCCACTGCTAGCCAGGGAGGCCTGCTTTTATTCCCTTATCTGGCCCCACCCACATCCTGCGAATTGGTCTATTTTACAGAGAGCTGATTGGTCCATTTTACAGAGAGCTGATTGGTCCATTTTACAGAGCGCTGATTGATCCGTCTTGACAGAGTGCTGATTGGTGCGTTTACAAACTTTTAGCTAGACACAGAGTGCTAATTGGTGTGTTTACAATCCTTTAGCTAGACAGAAAAGTTCTCCAAGTCCCCACCCCATTAGCTAGACACAGAGCGCTGATTGGTGCGTTTACAAACCTGTAACTAGACAGGAGACAGCTAGAAAAGTTCTCCAAGTCCCCAACTCCCAGAAGCCCAGCCAGCTTCACCTCTCACTGGCACTCAGAGCGGGACTTTGCGGCACCTAGCCTGGGCACTAAGGCAGCCCAGAGGGAGCTCGTCCCAGACAATCAAGAGGAAAAGAGGGAAAGCGAGAAAGAGACGGAGATCTGCTATCGTGGCCAACGATCCTGCGAAGAGGGAACGGCGGTCCACGCACGGGATTCAGCCTCCGATCAAGCCTAGCAGGTGCCGGCCTGCGGCGCCTAGTGCCAGGCTTGCCGAACCCGCGCTCACGTGGAACCCGCGCCGGCCTGTGAGCTCCGCTCCCGCCCGCGCCTCTCTCTTCACACTTCCCGGCGAGCAGAGGGAGCCTGCTCTGGCCTCGGCCAGCCCCAGAGAGGGGCCCTCATAGCGCAGCGGGGGGCTGAAGGGCTCCTGGAGCGCGGCCAGAGCGGACGCCGAGGCAGAGGAGGCGCCGAGAGCGAGCGTGGGCTGCTAGCACGTTGTCACCTCTCAAGAAGACCTCATCTCTACTAAAAATACAAAAAATTAGCCTGGTATGGTGGTGCATGCCTGTGACCCCAGCTACTCAGGAGGCTGAGGTAGCAGAATCTCTTGAGCCCAGAAGGTCGAGGCTGCAGTGGGCAGAGATCACGCCACTGCACTCCAGCCTGGGTGACAGAGCAAGACTCTGTCTCAAAAAAAAAAAAAAAAAAAAGAAAAGAAAAAAGTTCTAGAGACAATGTTAGTGATGATTATACAACAATGTAAATGTACTTTATGCCATGCCACTGAACTGTACATTTAAAAAGGGTTAAAATGCTAAATTTTATTTATAAACATTTTGCCATAAAAAATTCTAAAAGTATCTGATAGCCACTTACTGTGAGGAATTTGAATACATTCAGAAGAATATAAAGAAAAACAGTCACCCAAATAGCTAAAGCCATTGCTTGCAAAGGGACCCTGCTCAGCCACTCATTTGTTTTCCAAACATTGACAGTGCCCTACTGTGTGCAGGTGACCAAGGATCCATGATGGCTATGGCATTCCCTGCCTGGAAGGCACTCACAGCCAGTCCAGAATATGATGTACTGTATGCCAAGTTGGCACACAGAGATGCAGAGGGGAGCCGAGCCCAGCCAAGGCCAGAGGATTCCTGGAGGGACCAGGTTGGCTTTGTCAGGTAAGGAGGGCTGGGAAAAAAGGTCATTGCAGAGGAGGTCTATAGAGGCACCAAGGGGAGAGATGACTCACTGGTTTCCAGTGCAGGTGCCTGAACTGAGGCTACAGCCAGCAACCAATGTGACAGAATTGAGAACTGCATGCAGGTTGACAGGGGAGGTATTTTCCCCTTTTTGACATGTTGCTTTTGAAGTGTTCATGGACACAACGAGCAGGTGGTCGATGCTGTGGGGGAGGCCTGGGCTGGAGGCTGTGGGGGAAACCTGTGCTGGAGGCTGTGGGGGAGGCCTGGGCTGGAGGCTGTGGGGGAGGCCTGGGCTGGACTCAGCACACAGTAAAAGCATGAGAGCTCCAAGGGGCTGTTTAGGGAGTGGGTCAGCTGTGGATGGTGTCAGGACACTCCCTGCCTACCCAGAATGCTCACTGGTCATTTCCTCTCCACCTCCAGCAACCTGCACAAGTCTACGGAATAGAAATAGGCCCACTCTGAAGCACATGCCTCCCTCCAAAGGGATTAGACGATTTTTCTTTTTTTCTTTTTTGGGACAGGGTCTCATTTTGTCACCCAGGCTGGAATACACTGGCACCATCTTGGCTCACTGCAGCTTTGACTTCCAGAGTTCAAGCGATTCTCCTGCCTCAGCCTTCCAAGCAGCTCGGACTGCAGGCACACGTCACCACACCAGACTAATTTTTGTATTTTTAGTAGAGATGGGATTTCGCCATGGTGCCCAGGCTGGTCTCAAACTCCTGAGCTCAAACGATTCACCTCCCTCGGCTTCCCACAGTACTAGGATTACAGGTGTGAGCCACCACATCTGGTCAGAATTAGGCAATTTTGAAGTTCACCTTAATTTATAGAATTCTTCATACCCTTTGTACAACTAAGCAAATACTGTCTCACCAAATACAATGGCTAATTTAATAGCAGCTTCAAGAAATGCAATAAAAGTTTTCAAGGCTTATAAGAAACCGCCAATACCAACAACAAATCAGGCCGGGCACGGTGGCTCACACCTGTAATTCCAGCACTTTGGGAGAACAAGGTAGGTAGATCATTTGAGGTCAGGACTTCGAGACCAGCCTGGCCAACATGGTGAAACCCTGTCTCTACTAAAAATACAAAAATTAGCCAGGCATGGCGGCGGGTGCCTGTAATCCCAGCTACTCAGGAGGTGAGGTGGGAGAATCGCCTGAGCCTGGGAAGCAGAGGTTGCACTGAGCTGAGATCGCACCAGGCACTCCAGCCTGGGTGACAGAGCGAGACTGTCTCAAAAAACAAACAAACAAAAAACAAAAAAACCCACCAAAAAACAAAACAAACAACAAATTGGCAAACATCCAGGCTAATGGACAGGAGTGTGGGCGTTCTCTCTGCTCCAACCCCGTTGGCTTTTGTTCCATCTCTTAGGCAGGTTTGCTTTTGTTGTTTCTCTGGCTTGGAGGGGTCTTCCCCAAGATCTTTCCAACACCATCTGTCTCATCCCCTCATTCCAGTCTAACTGGGAATGCCATCTCCTCCAAGCAACCTTCCCTGGACACCCGAGTTAAACCAGCATCCCAGGTCACAATATGTTATTTTCTTCAGTGGTCTTTGTGCTACCTTGAAGCCTGAGTATATTGGGGTGCTTTTGTCTGTCTCCTCTCAACAAGCGTGGAAGCTCCTTGAGGCTGCGGGCTGAGACATTCTTGCTCATAACTACATTTGTGGTGTCTACAACTGGCACATGGAAAGCGCTCAAGGAATTTATTTGCTGACCAGGCCTGGAGGCCTTCAGGCCAAGTTGCTATCATAGCTCATACATTCCAGCCTGAATGGGTAATAGCAAAGGCCATGCCTCGGTTTCTCCTTCTGAAAAGAATGCCTCAAACAAGATGACTGGGTGGATCCTCCCTTGTTGAAAGGTGCTACATGAATTATGTAACTGACTGCCATTCATGAAATATGCCTGGTGGCAGGTCACGGCCATTGGCCACTCCTCAGCACATTCTGATTCCCACTGTGCAAATCTAGATTCCAGGTTACCAATTTGGACAGCAACTTATATGCTAAGTTAGGACTATCCAGTTGTAGCTGAAATTTCAGAAGCCTAATCTGCCTCTGAAATAACCATGATAAATATTTACACTGGAGGGACTTTTCAGATAGTCTCCCATTCCTGCCCCTTTTATGGTCATGAAGTCCAATTTAGTATCAGGTATCAAATGGCAACAGCTTAGAGAAAAGATCTCAACACTGTTAAAATATTCAGCTCTATTTTTCTCCCTACTATTCACTAAGATACTACATTCAAGCCACAGCAGAACAAGATTTGAAAACCAACAATTTCAGGCTCTAAAATGAAAATGACATTAAAATAACTTCAACTGACTCTGATTTAAGTCAAAACCTGAAGGATGCCATGTCCTGCTCTCATGAGTTACTGTCCACTAGAACACACCTGGCACAGGCCTGGCATGCACAGTGCTACCCTCCAACCCCCTAGCCTCCACAGAACTCTCCCCCACTGAACTTAGATTCAGCTTCCAAATTCTTCTCAACACTCCAGTAAGCCACAACCAATCTACTGAAATTGGCATATGAGATAAAAACCCATTTATTTTCTGCTCTAAAACCAATATTAAATAGTATTAATGCATTAGGAGTAGGGGGAGGGGCAAAAACAAACAAACAAAAACCAGAGACATTCTTATACTACTAAAACCCAGCAAGGGCTGGTGCGGTATCACGCCTGTAATCCCAGCACTTCAGGAGGCCGAGGCGGGCGGATCACAAGGTCAGGAGATCAAGACCATCCTGGCTAACACAGTGAAACTCCGTCTCTTCTACAAATACAAACAATTAGCTGGGCCTGGTGGTGGGCGCCTGCAGTCCCAGCTACTCGGGAGGCTGAGACAGGAGAATCGCTTGAACCTGGGAGGCGGAGGTTGCAGTGAGCCAAGATTGCGCCACTGAACTCCAGCCTAGGTGACAGAGTGAGACTCCATCTCAAAACAAAAACAAAAACAAAACAAAACAAAACAAAAAAACCCAGCAACATAAATGGAATAGCTTTAGGGGCAGAGGGAGAGAAGATGATAAGACACTCAGATCTACACAGTTTAGTGTTTCAAAATGAGAGCAGTGCATATTAAGAAGCTACTGCTAGAGCTGTTCATAACTTTGGATTTCTTCAGAAAGCTGTTTTGTCCTCCTGAGAGTTGCAGTTCTTAAGGGTATTCTGAGATGCTTCCTGTTATATAACTGTCCTGATTTTATTTCTAACCTTATTGGAAACCCTTCCAGTTTACGTTATTTATTTCAGTATTTATGATATCAGATTCTTCTAGCATATCAGATACTCCCTGGGAGGAAATTTCAGACATATGAAGGAGCAATAAGCCCATGTACTAAATCCTCCACTTGACACCATCTAACTTTTTGCCCTGGAAGGGAATTTGATATCTCATATTTTCAATTCTGCCCCTTCCTCTCCTCCTTTCTTCTGCTGATTCTGCAAACTTATACTGAATACCTCCTATATTTTAGAAACTGCCATGTGTCTGGGGGACAAGATGAAAACACAGTTCCTGCCCTCCACAAGGGCCCACAGGGGTTAGGAAGCTGCTTCAGCAAATGTCCGAGGAAGAGGGAGGTGTCTCCCTGAGACTCTCCTGGGTTCCAACATGGACCAGTAGAGCTGGGCCTAAGAGGTTGATAGCGGCTTGGAGCTTGGTCCTCATCCTCTGAGAACAGCAGAGCCCCAAGGAGATGAAAGCTGCAATGAACTATAATTTCTTTTTCTGTACCCTACTTTGAGAAGAGTGGCAAATCACACAAAAGCAGCTGATAGCAGTGATTTATTTAGATAAATGACAGCTTGAAGGGCAAGTTCTGAAGTCAGGATGAGCAACACTTAGAAAGACCTAGAATGCGTGCAATTAAGATCTACAATGGGATTAAAGAGGGTGATGGGGAAAGTGCCAGGCAGACACTGACAGCACAGAAGACAAGCAGCAGCATTGAGGAGACAGAAGCCAGAGGGCACCCCTGCAGTCCAGGACGGCATGGGACACAGACAGCATGAGTCTCGATGGCCCCCAAAAAGGCAGATATGGGATAATTCTATGGATGCTTCAAAAGCAGTTAAAGGATAAACCCTCAACTATAGAGACACTTATGCTTCCAGAATAGATTATAACCTAAAGGATGCTAGAGTCAGGATTCACCCTGGCTCCCTTTCTCTGAGGATTCTGGCACTTTGAGTTCCCATTGCATTTATTAAATGACATAGTACAGTCCATGAGACACAGCAGTAAGTAACAGATAGAGAATGAATGCTATATGATGGATCCATTCATTCACTGTATGGATAAAAGATCTAAGGTTATGCAGTATGCATGAGGCACTCCTGGGTGCTAGGGACACACTGATGAGCAAAAGTAGCCTCTGCCCCTAGACATCTGAGTCTAATGGAGGAACCAGGTAAGTGCATCAGCCGCGTGATGGGCACTCTCAGGAGGCAAACACATGGTGCCATGTGCCTGCTGGAAGGGCACTGCCCAAAGCTGGGAGGCTTCCTGGGGCGTGGCCTGTCAGCTGACATCTTCAGGCCTGCATAGCAGAGGGGAGGAAAGGAGTGCCGACCAGGGACACGGGGAGGGGAGGCTGAAGGTAGGAGGTAGGAACTCAAGGATTATTCTGCAGAAACAGGTGGGGCTGGCCCTGCTCAGAGGATTTGTCAAGCCACGTCAAGGAGTCTGGCAAGGAGTAGTCACAAATAATTTAGGGCAGTGATGTGGCAGAGGCCCAGGGGCACAGAAAGTAACTAATAAAAATATGGCCATGGTGTAGAGAATGGATGGGGATGGGGTGGGGGTGGCAATGCTGGAGGTAGAGAGACCCAGGGTGGGTCTAGGTAAGAGATGAAGGTGGCCTGTGCAGGCAAATGGCACTGGGCTAATTCTACACAGGTGAGCAGCTGATAGGGCCTGATGAATGAACAGATGAGGGGAACAAGAAAGAAACATCACCTCAGTTTCCACCTTGTGAAACTGGGTGCTGAAGGGACCATCTACTTAGGGAGCCAAGCAGGGCTGAAGATGTGAGTCTGGTCTTGGACACACTGGGGTTCAGGGCTTTGGGACCTCTGAGTGAAGTTTGAGGAGGTAACTGGCTGTACCTCAGCAAGTCCTGGGCTATAGATTTGGACATCAGGAGCGGGAGGATGATGACAAAGGGGAGAGACCATCCAGGAGGCTGTGAGGACAGAGAAGACAGTCCAGGGTAGGCACCCAAGGGCCATCAACAATTAACACCCAGAAAGAGGAATGGGAGGCTGTCATGGAAGCAGCAAAGGGACTGCCAGGAAGGTAGAAGGGAAACCCAGAGCACACGGCCGGCAGCCATGGGGGGAGAGTGCTGTAAGAGGGCAGGGAGCCAGTTGTTCAGAACTTACAGAATGCCAGGTAAGCAAAGGCTGGTGGCATTGGAGAGAGCGGCTGCAGAGAGTGGTGGAGATGATGCCAGGTTTCAGTGGGTGAGAAGTGGATAGAAGTGAAGGAGGAGAAATGACGACATCAAAATCTAGGTACAAGATGTTGGGTGGCTTCTCACAGCATGATTTTCCAAGGAGAAAACTCAAAGCCAGCAGGTATTTAGCCTTATCCAAGTGAAGGCAATTATTAAAGCACAAACAGGCCCTCTCAAAGCTGTGCATTCACATTCTCTTTCTCTTTCCCCCATGCTTTCCCTCCCTCCCCAAATGGTATAGTCACGGGACCCAGTTTTTCTCTCAGAGTATAATCACCATTTGCAGGATTTGGAAGAAAACTTAAGGTCATGAAAGTTGTTAATGATGCCTGGACTAGTTTTGTTTTATAATATAATACTTCCACACCCTCCTCTGCAAGAAAAAGATCAATGTGAAGACCCTAAATTGAAGAGCCCACACCAAACCCCAGCACCTCCAGCAATGCTGGCTACACAGGCCCTGTACCTGATGTATCAGCCCACACTGTCTCCCAGACTGTACAGCAAGTGACAGGGAAGGGGTTTCCACATGTGCCTTTAGAAGAGGGGTTCAGCAGCATAAACCTGGGGAAAGAGGGGCTCTCCAGACAGCCTTTCAGTAAGGGAGAGAGGAGGCCCAAGAGGAGAACATGAAGCGAAGGTGTAATCACAGCCAGGGCCCGGAGGCCAGGGGCAACGGCCACTCTCTACTCACATGTCCCTGTGACAAACCTATTAATCAATTTTCATCCTTAAGAACAGCCCTAGTAATAAAACTAGGAATAGTCCCCTTTCATTTCTGAGTCCCAGAGGTAACCCAAGGAACCTCCCTAATGCCTGGCACACTTCTCCTCACATGACAAAAACTAGCCCCTATCTTGATTGTTTCAAATTCTCCCATCAATAAACACGAATATCCTCCTATCTATCACAATCCTATCCATTATTGTAGGCAGTTGAGGAGGACTTAATCAAACACAACTGCGTAAAATCCTGGCAGGCCTGGCCCCACCTGTGTCTGCAGAATAATTTCTTCCTTCATTCACATCACTGATTTGATTTTCCACAGCAATTGTATTTTTTTTTTTTTTTTTTGAGACAGAGTCTCACTCTATTGCCCAGGCTGGAGTGCAGTGGCACAATCTTGGCTCACTGAAACCTCTGCCTCCCAGGTTCAGATAATTCTCCTGCCTCAGCCTCCTGAGTAGCTGAGACTACAGGTGTGTGCCACCACACTTGGCTAATTTTGTATTTTTAGTAAAGATAGGATTTCACCATGTTGGCCCGACTGGTCTCAAAGTCCTGACCTCAAGTGATCCGCCTGTCTCAACCTCCTGAAGTGCGAGATTACGGCAGGAAGCCACCATGCCCGGTCTGTATTTGTTTTATGTGGGGTGGAGTTACTTAAGAAATTTCATGAAAGTCAGATTCACAAATGGCATCAATCCAGATGTCTGAACACGCCTCTTTTCCCTTTCAAGCAAAGTTCCAGGTTAACTTCTGAGGAAATTAATGAAGGAATCCCCCCACCCTTCTTTAATAGAGGTGGGGTCTCACTGTGTTGCCCAGGGTGGTCTCCAACTCCTGGGCTCAAGCGATCCTCCCATCTCAGCCTCCCGAAGTGCTGGGATTAGGCCGGGCATGGTGGCTCATGCCTGTAATCCCATCACTTTGGGAGGCTGAAGTGGGCGGATTACCTGAGGTCAGGAGTTTGAGACCAGCCTGACCAACATGGTGAAACCCCCCTTTACTAAAAATACAAAAATTAGCTGGGCATGGTGGCATGTGCCTGTAATCTCAGCTACTTGGGAGCCTGAGGCAGGAGAATCACTTGAAGCTGGGAGGCGAAGGTTGCAGTGAGCCAAGACTGCATCACTGCACTCCAGCCTGGGCAACAAGAGCAAAACTCTGTCTCAAAGAAACAAAAAACAAAAACCCAAAAAACCCAAAGTGCTGGGATTACAGGTGTGAGCCACTGCGCCTGGCCAAGAATCTCTTGTCTCTTGTTTTTATCACCAAATTTTAGAAGACATCATGGGTGTCACATGCAGGTCTGTTTTCCCCCATGCTTACTTTCCTCCTCTATTGGCTCAGAGCTGAGGAAACACAGGGGCCATCAGCATCTGCACATCCGTGGACACGCCCAGGAGGAGGGACGAGCTCTGGAGAGGGAGGTGCTTTTCCTAAATATGTCCTTGACAGCGTTGCATCCTGTCACTGCCAAGACACCCTTCCTCGCCAAAGCCAAGTGTGGGATTAGGATGTCAGCACAGAACACTCTCCGTGGAATTTAGCTTGAGCAGTAACTGTTCTTAGTGGGTTTGAAAGAATTAGTCTGCAAAACAATCTGGGCAGGAAACTTCTTTGATGACAGTGCCCACGTTTTTTATTCCATTCAGGTTTTCAACTGCTTGAATCAATTACAGTATATTCTATTTTTTAAGAAAATTATCCAATCCATTCAGATTTTCAAATTTTGAGCACAAAATTATACAAGTAATCACTTTAAGCTTAATAACCACCTCTGCATCTGTTTCTGGCCAACCCCCACATCCCTTCTTTAAGATGGGTAGATATTTTTTCTCATTTTGAAAATTAGACCTGTGAGAAATCAGTCTACTTTGTTGGTTTCCTGAAAAATTAGCATCAGGATTTATCAATTGTACCATTCTTTTTCTAATTAAGGTTCACATTTATCTTAATTCCTTTCTCCAATTTTCCATTGTTTTCTTCGGTTTCCCTGTCACCTTCTTTTGTTTAAATGATTTATTATATATATAAAGCCATACTTTTTTCCTCTAAGAATGTATTTATCCTTGTTTCAAATTTCATTATGCAGTCTTCTTGTTACTATCTATGTAGTCTACAGTTGTAGTGTTGACCTCTTATTGGATTCAATGGTTATTTGAATTGTGTTCTTCTATCTCTAAGTAGTTTGGTTTGAAATTTTATTTTCTATAGTTCTAGTGCACTCTTGTTAGGGGAAGCACCCTGTGTATTTATTTCCTGATTAGTAAAGTGTATTGAGACTCTTTTGGGTCTACTTTGTGCTGAGTTCACGTTTCCATTTCCCAAGCATTTGAGTAGTTCCTGAACATGTTTTTGGATCCATCAGTGTTCACTTTAAGTTTTTCATATTAATGTAGGAAACAAGAGTCAGTTCAAGCTGCACTGTCTACTGGCTGCAGGGTCTTAAAGAACCTGAAGAACTCAGCAGCAGGTGGGAAGAGAAAGAGACTGACGTTTGCTTCTGTGGCCGGGAGCAGAGGTGACTAAGGTAAAGTACTTAGCACGCTGCTTCACTCATAAGCCTCTCTGAATGGCGGCTATTAGTACTCATCATTCAGAGCCTTTCTTTAGCCACTAACACTTCTCGAGGATTAGAATAAAGACTGAAACAACTTTTTCTTGATACCATCCCATTTCGGACAAGCAGCATTATAACCCTTATCTCCCCTTCCCTCTTTGATCTTCATTAGCAATACTCTAAGGCTTAGATCCAGAATATAGGCACTTGGTTGTCTCTCCATTACATAGCTTATTGTTAAGAACAATTTTTGACATTTGTATTTGTTTGCTAATCAGACTTATAACAATAATTTAAACTGCTCTCTAGTTTTATGGAATCTGGTGCTTACGTTACCTACTCTTGAGCTCTGTTTTAACTCTTGAGCAGCTATGACATGTCTTTAAAGTGAATTTTAGAGAAAGGAGCATGTTTGTATACTTCCCTAAGCCCCTGCATGTCTGAGAATGTCTTTCTGATTGGCTTCACAGACAAAAGGCAACTCAGCTGAGCATAAAATTGTTTGGGTTGCAACATAACCCCCAAATTCTGTAGAGGGTTCACAGACTTACTTGATAATCGAAGAACTTTTAATGCTTCAGATTCTCAGGCTCCACACGTAGGTTGGTGTTATGGGGCCTGGGAATAGAGCCAATTTTTTTTTTTTTTTTAAATTCCCAGATGTTTTAATCTTCTGACAGGTTCTGTAAACACAGTCTCTTTGTTATACAGAGCAAGTCTAAAGTCGACTTAATTTTTGTTACTTTTTTCTCTGTTTGGATGAAATGCTTGTCCCCCTCTCTTATCCTTGTTATTCTTTATTATTCCTGGGGTATGCTCAGATGTGGCTGTCTCTTTCTGAGTTTGTTCAGAATGTGGTTGAGTGAGGCCTTTGATATTCACGCACAATCCCTCATGAGAACGTGGTTTCCTTCCATTACAGTTTGGATGATGGATCACTGATTTCAATAATTACCAACACCAAAAATCTGAATGTGGGTGGTCAGTTCCATCTTCCACATATATAACCTTGTCTCTTGTTCTCTTCTTTTCTCATATTTTCCAGAACCTTTCTCGACTTTTTTCCCCCGACTCATATCACTGATTTGATTTTCCATGGCATTTGTGTTGTTTTCTGTGGCTGTTCTAACAAATTATCACAAACTTGGTGACTTAACACAACAGAAAGTCATTCCCTCAGTTCTGGAGGCCAGAAGTCTCAGGCTCACTGGGCTGAAATCAAACTATCGGAATGGCCGCGCTCCCTCTGGAGGCTCGAGAGGAGAACCTATTTTTTTTCTTGTCTCTGGTGGCTGCCTGCATTCCTTGTTTGTGGCCTCGTCACTCCAGTCTGTCTCCATGGTCACATCGCCTTCTGCCTTCTCTCCTATCATCACATCTCCTTCTTCCTGTCTCTTACAAGGACACTTGTGATTGCACTTAGGGTCCACATAGATGACCCAGTATAACCCCTGTACCTCTCAAGATCCTTAATTTAATCAAATCTGCAAAACTTTTTTTTTTTTCCATGTGAGGTAACATTCACAAGTGCCAAGGATTAGGATATGGAAAACTTCTGGAGGCTATTATTCAGTTTACTACACATGAATACTTTTCTATACTCTTGCTAATTTGGATTTTAGTTCTGCTATTGGATCCTTAAAACCTTTCCTTATTGAATCCATCTCCTTGCTTTTCCCTTTCTGTTGCTTTTCCAAGTCAAATATCCTTTCTTCACGTTTTACTCTTCCTGTCCCAGGGAGACCATGTGTCCTTTTGCTGTATACTGAGGATGCCACACATTTTCTCAAAACTATCTTCTGGAGTCTGCTGTAGATGGTTTTTCAAAATAGAAACTCCATCTCAGTCTACAGAAGCTCTTGCTTTTACCTTGTTCTGCAGGACTTTTCCACAGCCTTTTTTAAGTCTTTATGCATCCTTAAACAAGGAAACATTTGTCCAGCTGTTATGAGTGGACTGACTGCCGGCCCGTTTTCTTTTTTTTTTTTTTTTGAGACGGAGTCTCGCTCTGTCGCCCAGGCTGGAGTGCAGTGGCGCAATCTCGGCTCACTGCAAGCTCCACCTCCCGGGTTCACGCCATTCTCCTGCCTCAGCCTCTCCGAGTAGCTGGGACTACAGGCGCCCGCCATCACGCCCGGCTAATTTTTTGTATTTTTAGTAGAGACGGGGTTTCATTGTGGTCTCGATCTCCTGACCTCGTGATCCGCCCGCCTCGGCCTCCCAAAGTGCTGGGATTACAAGCGTGAGCCACCGCGCCCGGCCTGCCGGCCCGTTTTCTAACCACCTGTGTAAAGGATTGATCTCTCCTTCTCATACTCACCTTGGGAAGGGACAGAGAAAGAGCTCAGCTTCCAGTCAACTTGAAACCTTTCACTCCACTGAGATCCCACTGAACAGGGGTGATGATGAACAGCAAAAGTCAGGCTGGCTGCTGACCAAAGACTAGGAAACACTTCCATATACAAGCTTTTTTTCCCCAACAGCAAATTGCCTATTTAATGCCACTTTTTAAAAAGCTGAAACATTTAACCTAATTTAAGATCTGAGGCCCCACAGGAAAGTCCATTAGAAAGTTAATGACTTGGCTTAACTGCAGGAGATAAAACTAAAGTAGACTAGGCAATTTTATTCCTGGAAAATTTGGAAGAAAAGGCAGGGGAACAGACTGAAATGTAGAAAGAACTAATGAAGAGGAGAAAGAGGATTCAGTTGAAAGTGTTTTCCAGATGTCGGTACCCTGCTAAGCCTTGATTATATTATTTTACTTACATCTGCAAGTTTCTCCTTGCAGACATAGTTGTAACAAACTGCAGATTCTAAAGCTAAACTAAGTCTTCAAAGACTGACTGTATGATTTGTACACTACAATATTAACTTTTCATCCTTCTCCCCCTGACCCTTGACTTTGGGATATCTTAATCCTTAACTGAAGAGGCAGGGATTTCGATTTCTATTTTACAGCTTCAGAGCAATGAAGTGGCTTATTCAGGGTCCACACAGGGATGAGCCCAAGCTTGTATGATTTAAAAGCATGCACTGCTTTTTATTCATTCAACAAATATTTACTAAGCATCTACTATGTGCCCGGCATAGTTCTCAACACCAGAGATAGGGCAAGGAACAAAACAGAATCTTGACTCTGACGAAGCTTACATTCTAATGAGGGGTGGGGAGTGGTGGCCTGCACAATGTTTAACCACTGGCTCTAGGGGTGGGGGATGCAGAGGAGTTGCCGCATTTGCCAATTTCTGTGGTGTCTTCCATACTCTCACCAAGGCCCATTTCAAGTCACCAATCTGGTGTGACTCAATGTGGAGCTGCGAAGAGATGTGCACAAAAGGCTCCCGAGAGCCCTTGCACACCAGCTCCACCCAGCATGCAATAGTGAGAAGGTGCTGAGGTCTGGATGTCAGTAACCCCTCTTCCTCTCAATTTCTGTGTTAAAATTTATTTCTTATTATTACATTTATTTATTTATTTATTTTTTGAGACAGAATCTCACTCTGTCACCCAGGTTGGAGTACAGTAGTGTGATCTTGGCTCACTGCAACCTCTGCCTCCCGGGTTCAAGCGATTCTCCTGCCTCAGCCTCCCAAGTAGCTGGGATTACAGGCGCCCGCCACCACGCCTGGATAATTTTTGTATTTTTAGTAGAGATGGGGTTTCACCATGCTGGTCAGGCTGGTCTCGAACTCCTGACCTTACGTGATCTGCCCGCCTTGGCCTCCCAAACTGCTGGGATTAGAGGCGTGAGCCACCTGTGTTGAAATTTAATGACCAGTGTGATGGCAGTAGGAGGTGAGGCCTTTGGGAGGTGATTAGGACATGAGGGTTTAGTGACTTTATAAAAGAGGCCCCAAGAGAGCAGCTTTGCTCCTTCCACCATGTGGGGACCCCACTAGAAGATGCCATCTATGAACTAGGAAATGGGCTCTTGCCAGACACTGAATTAGCCGGCACCTTGATCTTAGACTCGCCAGCCTCTAGACTGTGAGAAATAAATGTCTTTTGTTTATAAATCACCCAGTATATAGTATTTTGTTATTGTACTCCAAAAACACTAAGACAGGAAGGATCTGCAACAAACATTATATAATTATCATATAATTATATAATGCGTAATATTTCTGTTATATATACAGTTCACCCTTGAACAATACAGGTTTGAATTGTGTGGGTCTACTTACAGGTGGATTTTCTTCTGCCTCTGCCACCCTGAGATAACAAGACCAACCCCTCCTCTTCCTTGTCCTCCTCAGCCTACTCAAAACATGGAGATGATGAAGATGAAGACTTTACGATAATCCACTACACTTAATGACTAGTAAACATATGTTCTCTTCCTTATGATTCTCTTAATAACATTTTCTTTTCCTTAGCTTACTTTATTTGTAAGAATACAACATACAGTACACATGACATACAAAATACACGTTAGTCGACTATTAGGTTATCAGTAAGGCTTCTGGTCGACAGTAGGCTGGTAGTAGTTACGTTTTGGGGGATTCAAAAGTTCTATGTGAATTTTCAATTGTGCAGGGGAGGGCAGGTTGGCTCCCCTAACCCCAATGTTGTTCAAGGGTTAACTGGATCCTGAATACAATATAAAATAAATTAATGTCACTATATAATGTGTCTAGTGATGATAAATATATTAAAAATAAAGCCAGGTAAGGAAGTATGAGTGACAGGGAGCACAGGTACATGTGTGGTCAGTGTGCTGTGGGGAGGACACACAGGACCTGTCCCATAAAAAGGCATTTGATCAGAGATTGGATTTTCTCATCTGTAAAATCAGGATAATGATTGCAACTATTTAGAAAATCATTGAAATGGCATTTATTATAATATATTGCTTCTAGTATATAATAGGTACACCATAAATGACAGGTATTAATATTTATCTGAATTGAAATGGACATGACCTCATACATGATTCTTACCGTTTTTAGAACTGATCAGAATATAAAGCTTTCATTCCTCAGAATCACACTGGTATTCTAGCCACTTAAAAAAACAGGATCTCAATGATTGACCCACAACCTGAAAATGTCCCTGTAAAGGTGGAATTGCTGAGTTCAGATTTTATGGCGCCAGGCTGGGACATGCAGTCCTGCAGTGACCCTGTTATTATTATTAAATAATCTGATTACATTCTTTAACAGTTAGCACTTTAATTCCAGATCAATCCAGGCTCATCCTTATTAAAGAAGTACAAGGAATATTATAACTTTTCTGGATCTGAGTATACAAAACAGTTTTGTTCTCCATCTTCTAAAGCTAAAAGTAAAAAGATACACAGATAACAGGCAAAACACATACCATAGAGCTGGCTCTTAAATACTTTCAAAGCTGTAACATTCATTCAAAATGCAAGTTTCTTTATTAAAAGATGATAAGGAACAAAACTCCAAAAGATAAGGTTGTATAAAATGTTGAAAAGAAATTATATATTGGGTTATTTTAAACTGAAGGATGAAACTCTTCCCTCAAACTGAGAAAAATTACTACCTTGATAATTTACGAATTCAGTGTAGTTGGCTGGACGCAGTGGCTCATGCCTGTAATCTAAACACTTTGGGATGCTGAGGCAGGCTGATCATTTCAGGCCAGGAGTTCTGGGCCAGCCTGACCAACACAGTGAAACCCTGTCTCTAATAAAATACAAAAATTAGCCAGGTGTGGTGGTGTGTGGTAGTGGGCACCTATAATCTGAGCTACTCAGGAGGCTGAGGCTGGAGAATCACTTGAACCCAGGAGGTGGAGGTAGCAGTGAGCCGAGATCGCACCACTACATTCTAGCCTGGGCGACAGAGCGAGACTCCATCTCAAAACAAACAAACAAACAAACAAAAAAAACGAATTCAGTGTAGTTATAAGTTTGTTATGGGCAGAGGGTGAAAGGAGAAGGAGAAAGCATTTTTCTCAGTACCATCTGACACACTCTGAACCACAGACATCGGAGACATTCTCATGTTCTCTGCAGGATATGAGATGGAGTTGATGCCATTAGCTCTGCTTTAGAGATGAGGACAATGGGGCCAAATGAATAGAAAGAGCAAAGTGCCATTTGCCACTGGAGCTCAGGGCTTCTACAGGTACCTCTTTCTTTCATCCCAAACTTCCTCCCCAGTGTCACATCCAATTGGCAAGAGATGAAGCTATGGAACTTCCATGAGGTTCTTTTTGGTTATTCTTAATCCATGTGGTTATGATGATACAAGTCTAGATGTCTCCAAAGCAAGGAGGGCTCTCTGAGTGGTACCATTCACCTCCCTAACCCAAGTGAATTGGGGACTTCTCCTTGGAACTTGAGCCTTTCCCTTCCCCCTTAATTTTTTCAACATGCTTTCACCCAAGAAGGAGCCATCTGCTCAATAAAATCAGAACATGCTGCAAACATCATCTGAAGGTATTTGTTCCTTCAGGAAAAAGTCATTTTTACCGCCCTTCTTCCCAGTTGTTCTTCCTGAATTGTTCTTTGATTATTTCTTGGCTTTCACTGGAGGAAGCATAAGAAACAACAAGATCAAACTAGTTTTCTACATCTACGGTGGGGACAGCATCCCCATCCTCCATGATCTCACCTGGTAGCAGAGGGGACTCTAGCTGGGCCTGTTCCCCTCTGTACTTCCATTTTCCTGTGGTCTTCCTCTCGCAACCTGCTCAGGCCATGTGGGATGGACTTCCAGGGGCCAATCATGTCTGATTTTCCTACCTTTCCTTTCCATTCACTAGCTTCCCCTCAAATACTGTAATCTTTCATGTTTTATATATCTCTTCATGTGTATCCAAGCCTGTGAGAATGAAGTAAACACACACACACACACACACAAACACACACACACACATTCTCTCTTTTTCTCTCTCTCTCTTTAAATGCATGCTGGCCAACTATCAGGTCAGTAATTAGGGGTTTGGGCTGTTTTTGGTCCCCACCTCTCTCTTTCTTCTTCCTTCCTTCCTTCCTTCCTTCCTTCCTTCCTTCCTTCCTTCCTTCCTTCCTTCCTTCCTTCCTTCCTTCCTTCCTTCCTTCCTTCCTTCCTCTTCCTCCTTCTTTTCTTCTTTCCTTCTCTTTCTCTCTCCCCTCCCTCCCCCTCTCCTTCCTTTCCTTCCTTCCCCTTCCTTCCTTCCTTCCTTCCTTCCTTCCTTCCTTCCTTCCTTCCTCCTTCCTTCCTTCCTTCCTTCCTTCCTTCCTTCCTTCCTTCCTTCCTTCCTTCCTTCCTTCTTTGAAATAGGGTCTTGCTATGTTGCTCAGGCTGGTTTCAAACTCCTGGGCTCAAGCAATCCTCTTGCCTCAGCCTCCAAAAGTGCCGGGATTACAGGTATACACCACCACACCCAGCCAGGTCCCCACCTTTTGCATTTTGGAATTCATAAGAGATTCCTTGTTATTTGATTCTTTTTTCCTGTAAAATGTCCACAAGTTTAGGCTTTGCCATCTAGTTGCTCTTTTGTTCCTAACGTTTAAATTATGAATTTTTTAAACCTACAAGAAAGTTTAGGGCACTATATGGTGAGGACTCATAGACACACTCCCTACATTCCACAATTAGCATTATCATTATCACACATCTGCCCACCTAATCAGACATCGATTCATCTTATTTTCTAAGATGGATTTCAAAGTATGTTACAATCCAATTATTTGGTTTTTGATATTTCCCACAAAGGAAAAATAATTTCTCTTATTTTCTGTAGGGAACTTCCTACAGACTTCCAGATACCAACCCAAAACCCCACTTTCTTGCTGTACCTAAAACCCAGTATTTACGCTTCTCCTCCAGGCCTTCCTCCTAGGCTCCAGCCTTAAGCTTTTATTAACCAAATTCCCTCCTCATCTGCACAAAATCGCCATTCTCCCTCCCACCAGCCTACTTCTTTCTCTTCCACCTTCTAATGTTCCCATCCTAAGCTTGTCAAGCCACCATAACATGCCTATTTCTAAGGCCCAACTTTACATTTGATCACATATTTTTAGCAAAAAGAGGGTAATATTTTCAGATAGTGCAGTAGTCACCCCGTATCTACAGTTTCATTTTTTTATGGTTTCAGTGACCCACAGTCAATCACAGTCCAAAAATATTAAATGGAAAATTCTGGAAATATACAATTCACAATCTCACACCGCACCACTCTGTCTCACCAGGGATGTGAACCCTCCCTTTGCTCAGGGTCTTCATCTGCAGATGCTTCCCATCCTTTAGACACTTAGCAGCCTTCCTATTATCTCGCATCAGCACAAGAAGAAGGGTGAGTACAGTATAAGGTGTTTTGAGAAAGAGAGAGACCACATTCACATAAATTTTATTACAGTCTATTGTTATAATTTTTTTTTTTTTAGTTTTTTCCTCCTCTTCCTCCCCGTCCTGTTAGAATTTTTCTATTTTATTATTATTGTTGTTAATCTCTTTCTGTGCCTAATTTATAAGTTAAACTTTACCATAGGTATGTATGGATAGGAAAAAACAATATATAGGGTTTGGCATATCTGAAGTCTTGGAAGATAACCTCCAAGGACAAGGGGGACTACTGTATTCAGTATAAATGAGCCCCCCTCGTGCACTTGAAAATAGAATGATACTGGCTCTGCCCTGGGCCCCTAGGGGCCATTACGCAGCTCTTAATAACAATCAGAGTATCGTTTCTGCCCAGCCAGGCTTACTGCTGCTATTCTCAACCACTCATTGCCACCATCTTAAGAACTTCTTGCTTCATTTCTCTGGGAAAGAGTAAGAGTGATTAACTGAACACACAAGAGAAAAAGAAATTTCTGCTTTCAGAGCATACTGAAAATTAGAAAGTTAGCTAACACAATACAGGGTCTGTGATTGCAAATTAATACTCCAGCCAAAACTCCTCCTTTGGCATTCAGTGCTGACCTTTCACCTCTTAGCAAGGCTTCTCTTCCTTTTAGGCCAGGCGAAATTCACCTCTGGGTTTTGTTAGAGCCCATGGCCTCGCTAATCAGTAAAAAGTAATCCCCCCTCTCTCCCTGTAACACAAACCAGCCAGTTAGGTTCTCTGGGCAGGGAGTTGTTTACAATAGCAATTATAAGAGCACATTTCACAGGAATCTTTTGGTTATTTGTTTTAAAAGTTATCAGAGGCATTTGAACCAGAAAACTCCATCTTGAATAGGGGCTGGGTAAAATAAGGCTGAGTCCTACTAGGCTGCATTCCCAGGAGGTTAGGCATTCTAAGTCACAGGATAAGACAGGAGGTTGCCCCAAGATACAGGCCGTAAAGACCTTGCTGATAAAAGAGGCTGCAGTAAAGAAGCTGGCCCAACACTACTAAAACCAAGATGGTGATGAAAGTGACGCGGGTCATCCTCACTACTCGTTACACACTAATTATATTGCATTAGCATGCTAAAAGACACTCTCACCAGTGCCATAACAGTTTGTAAGTGACAGTTTATAGGAAGTTACCCTACATGGTCTAAAAAGGGGAGGAACCCTCAGCTCCAGGAATTGCCCACCCCTTTCCCGCAAAACTCATGAATAATCCTCCCCTTGTTTACCATAAAATCAAGAAATAACCATAAATATGGGCAACCGGTGGCCCATGCTGCTGCTCTGCCTATGGAGTAGCCGTTCTTTATTCTTTTACTTTCCTAACAAACTTGTTTTCACTTTACTCCATGGACTTGCCCCAAATTCTTTCTTGTGCAAGATCCAAGAACCCATTCTTAGGGTCTGGATCGGGACCCCTTTCCACTAACAAAAGCAGTCATTTATAAAGCATATAGTTACTGCAGAAAAATTTTAAAATACAGAAAAAAGTAAAGGAAACATCAGCCATAATTCTGCTACCTAGGAATTACCATTAAGGTCTTGATATATATCCTTCTAGACCTTTAAAATATGAATGTATACATTTAATAAAATGGCAATCATATTGTATGTGCTGTTGTCTGTTAAGTTGCCACCAAGTAATGTTATAAATTACTGTCATTATTATTCATTGACATATGACCTCATGTCATTAAGTATTATTTGACATGATTTTAATGGAGATATATACACATATATAGATACATGCTATAATTTAATAAGTCTTTTTGAACATTTAAACATCAAGGCCATTTCACATTTTTCGCTTTGGTGAAAAACTTTGAACTCTCTACACAACTTTAATTGTTTCAAACAATATCTTCCCAGGTGTGCCAGGTCAAGAGCTGTGTGCATTTTTAAGGTCTGTAATAACTTTTGCAAAATTGCTTTGCAGATTTAGAATTCCACTAGCAGTTGCACAATCCGCTCCCTTGCTCTGGGTAATTTTGAAAATCCTTACGAATCCAATAGGTGGAAAAGGTGTTATTATGCAGTTTAAATTTACATTTACTTGAGCACTAAACAGACTGAAGATTTTACTGACGATTGCCAATTGTTTCCTCAGAACCAGTGAGCAATGGTGACAGGAGGGGAACAGTTCCAGGGAACTGTCTCCACCACTGTGAGTCACATGGAAAGGTCCTCTAAGCTCAGCAGCCTTGTGCGGGGCAGTCAATAAACAACTTAGCTGAGCTTTGGAACCCCTTCTCTCCTTCCTCTCCTTTGATAATTGGATATACTTCTCTGGATAAACTAGAATACTATGTATACGATTTTTAGATTCCCAAATCTAACTACTATCAATATTTTGCCCCAAAGGTTTTATGTGGGGGCCCACCAGCTGTAATAAGCATGATTAAAGCCCACTCACTGGAGAGAGAGGGAAAAAAAGGTATTTGATAAGATTTACCCATTGGCTCAAAATCATACGGGTAAACTAGACCCAGGAGGAAGCAGGGCTCCCATCCTCTCTTTGTCTTTGGCTGAAAAGGAAGACTTACCCACAGAAGTGTACAAAATGTAAAAGAATTTAGTTGTATTGGATACATGCCTGCAGGGAGGCCCAGAGATTTTCCAGAAGGGGAGCAGGGTCTCCCAGAGATATTGCAGGCACTTGCCTGCTCTCGCCTCCCACCCAGAAACAGCCCTAACTTCAGGGGAAGGGGACCAGCCCTCACTCCCCAAGGATCTAACCACAACGCTGCACTCAACAGTGCAGAACAGACTGGCACAAAAATCCCAGACAGCAACGGCCCCAACACATGGTGCCTACAGGCTTTGAGAATGCGAGTGGGCATCCCTCTTCAGGGACAAATGGGCACTTACTCTGCATTGAGAGCTTTGGCTGGCTGTGAAATTTCAAACCTGGTTTCTGGAATCAGCTTCCGGATGTGTGGGGATCTGGTTGGCCTCTAGATATCTGTGCTTCTGCATTACAAAGAGGAAAACGTTCCACCTACCTCTCCAGCAATTAACATCTGCTGCTGGATGTCCATACTGAGAGCTGCGGTTAAAAGGTTGGGCCCCTTAAAAGCAGCAGCAGCAGCCCCCAGCCCCGCCAAATCGGCTTTCATCTCCTGGGGAACAGGAGGGTGCATTTAGGGGCTTGATGACCCCACGTGGCGCCAAGGCCCCTACTGCCCTGGTGCAGTGCTGCGGGGTGCGGAGTCACAGGGAGGGCAGCAGCGGGTGGGCTCGGGTCTGGTTTTCGTTAAGCAACAACATCTCACCCGTGTCTTCAAAGCTATGTGTCCCAGACGCCACTGCTATGAATTCCAGCTGCTATGCATGAAACTCTATCCTCCAGCCCGCAATTGAGGCCCCTCTGGTCCCTCATAGTCTACAATTTAAAATACCAAATTCAGGGGGGCCCAGGAGCTCCTCACTGGCTCAGAACCTCATGTGCAGATCAGAGTCAAGCCTGGAAAGCTGCCTGGGATCCCAGCAGAAACTGCTGACCCCATAATACCGAGTGGCTGCATGACAGGGGCCTCTAATTATATCGGCTTGATTCTCCCAGTTCAGGGAATTCTAAAGGAGGTTCTGAGTGGAGTCAACTTCAAAAGCACTTCCAAGAAGGCGGCGGGAAGAAACATCCATTCCTGCTGGGAAGCTCCTGTGTCAATGTTAGCCAGCGCTAGTTAGCTTGCGACAACTGCTGGCTTGTATTTCTGGAGTGAGATAAAGGTTCTCCATGTTTAGTGAACATCACCTGGGAATGTTCCTAAAACGCATGGCTGGGCCCCAGCCCCAGAGTTTCCTACGTAAGTCTCTCTGAGGTAGGGCCTGAGAATTTGCATTTCTAACAAGTTCCCAGGAGAGGCAGATGCCACCAGACTGAATGGGGTATAAGACCAAATTAATGATGCCACTTTGACGAAGACTGCACCACAGCCAACTTTACAAAGTATCATTGATGATCTCCCTGACCAGACCTGTTGATGAGGAGCTGCAGCACGCTCTGGGGGATACCCAGTGGCTTTGTGGGGGTGCAAGATGGGACAGCCCAACATTATCTCTCAAATAGGACATCTATTTCCTGTGGATTCTGTCTGAAAAACCAAATGTCAGCCCAGTGGACCCAGAGCCATGATGTCAGTTTACTATGTGAACTTCTTTCCTTCTTCCATATTTGTCCCATCCTCTTTGCTGTCCTGCCCACTCAGAAGAGCTTCTATGGCTTTTCCCAAGACCAGTGAACCCACCTGTGCTCTGGACAGAATTGATCCATTCCTTTCCCCCAGGACCTGCCTCCATCCCTACTCTAAGACAGCTTGCTCTTTCTAGATCTTTCTGGAGCACATCTTTCTTGATCTCTCATCATTGGCACTGGTGTCTGCTCTCTCCTTGAAACTCTTCTCTCAAAACTCTCCTGGACCACCAACATCTTCTCTAAATTCTTATCCAACCTATGGATCCCCCTTAACCATCACTTCCCAGGTTTGGCTGCCACATGCTTTCATTCACTCAGCCTCCCAGAAAACCTGTGTCAAGCACTGCTGTAGACAACAGTGATGAACAGAGGACAAGACAGACCCTGCCCTGCCCCTGCTCTTGTGGAGCTGACAATCCAGTGGGGTACACGCCCACCAATCAATTTCATGACAAACATGTCAGGCCCTCCAAATGACAAGGGGTGCTGAGCCTGCATGTGATGGGGTAAGGGGTAGTCAAGGCTGTGGGCAGGAAAGGTCTTGTGAGTGGAGTCACACTGAAGCAGTGTCTGGAGTCAGAGCTGGCCTGACGCTTCCTTTGCCAGGGCCTTCAATGTTGGTGAACTCAAGGACCTGTCTTCTGTGCTCTTTCCCACCCCCTCTATGCTACTCCTGGGCAATCACGTTTTCTCCCTCACAATGACCACCAATAATCCGAACAATATTTCTGTCCAATCCTCGCTTTGCTTCTGAACTCCAACTCTGTCTTTTCAACATCTGTTGGGCCTCTAACTACAGTGCCTTGCAGGAACTTCAAACTCAACATGGTAAATGAGACTTTCCAAGCAAACTGCACCACATCCCTTTTCCCCATCTCAGACACCATCAGACCAAGCCCGAGCCACACTATTCTTGAACGCCCCCATTCCCCACCTCATCCACCACATCTAAAAAGCCACCAGTGCCAGTTAATTCCATCCACCCAACCACCTCCTGAATCTGTTATATTAGGTTAGCATCTCCATATCCAGAGCCATGCTTTCTATTTATTTATTTATTTATTTTTATTTTTTGGAGTTGGAATCTCGCTGTGTTGCCCATGCTGGAGTACAGTGGTACAATCTCGGCTCATTGCAATCTCCACCTCCCAGGTACAAACCATTCTCCTGCCTCAGCCTCCCGAGTTGCTGGGATTACAGGCGTGTGCCACCATACCTGGCTAATTTTTGTATTTTTAGTAGAGACAGGGTTTCATCATGTTGGCTAGGCTGGTCTTGAACTCTTAACCTCAGGCGATCTGCCCGCCTTGGCCTCCCAAAGTGCTGGGATTACAGGTGTGAGCCACCTCGCCCGGCCACAGCCATGCTTTCTTAAGGTATACTTTTGTTAATGATGATAAAATATATGCTTGTTACAGGAAATTTTGAAAATACAAAGAATAATTTAAAATAACCACTGTTTACATACTGGTATATTCCTACATGTACGTGTGTCTTTGTGTCTTATATTTAGAAACTGCAATCATATCATGAATACATATGGTAGATGGTTACACGGTGGCCCCCCAGTACTCATCCTTTGTGTAGTCGGCCCCCACTGAGTCTGGGCTTGGCTATGTGACTTGCTTTGGCCAATGGGACATTAGCAAGCATGATGCAAACAGAGGTTAAGAACCACTACATTAAATAACCTTAAAAAATATTTTTAAAGGATATATGATATGCTGGCATATATATATACTATAATTTACTGTTTCCTCTATTGCTGGGTATTTAATTTTTTCACATTTTTCTGACTTATGATTAATGAATATCTTTGCATATATATGGGATGCATTTTTGACGATCTCCTTAAGCTGGATTTCCAGAGGTGGACTTACTGGGTCAAAAGATTTGTACATAGTTAAGCCTCTTCAAACTGTGTGCCAGAAAAGCTATTTCTAGCTACACTCCCACCAGCAATTTAGAAATGTATCTTTCTTAACAATATCCCTACCAGGTTACTTGATAGAGGAAAACTGACATTTCATTTTACTTTGCATTTGTTTGATTACCCATAAGTTAAACATTTCCCCTATGCTACTTGGCTGCATGTATTTCTTTTGTGCAGGATCTATATCTTTCCTTTGGCTAATTTTTCTATTGAGATATAAATGAGCTTCCCTTTAGATTTATGTAAGTAATTTCTATATTACAGGCTTTAAACTTTTTTTTCTGTCACCTGAGGCAATTTTTCTACATTAACTTTACATTTTGTTTCTAATGCTTGTGATACACAAAAATTAATTTTTTTTTTTTTTTTGAGATGGAATCTCGCTCTTGTTGCCCAGGCTGGAATGCAGTGGCGCAATCTTGGCTCACTGCAACCTCCACCTCCCGGGTTCAAGCTATTCTCCTGCCTCAGCCTCCTGAGTAGCTGGGATTACAGGCGCTTGCCACCACACCCGGCTAATTTTTGTACTTTTAGTAGAGACAGGGTTTTGCCATGTTCGCCAAGCTGGTCTCAAACTCCTGACCTCAGTTGATCTGCATGCCTTGACCTCCCAAAGTGCTGGGATTACGGGTGTGAGCCACCACGCCCAGCCACAAAAGGTAATTTTTAAAAGTAGTCCAACTCACTGCTCTTTCTTCTTTCTGATTTTTTTCTCAGGGTTTTGTGCTTAAAAAGACGACTCTTCCCTAGAAAAGAAGATACTCTCATATATTTTCTCAGTTTTTCTTACAATTTAATTTGAAATGTCTAGTTGGAATTTATTCTGATATATGTTGTGAGGAGAGGATCTAATTTTTTTTCATTGGTCATTTACTAAATCATCCTTCCTGTCTCTCTACTAATTTGTGCTGCTTCTTCATCATCTATTAAATTCTCATAAATGCTAGGGTTGGCTCTTGAGTTATTATGCTGTTCTTTTAATCTGTATCTCTACTCAGACACCAATTGCTATTTTAACACTGCGCATGTATAGCATGTTTTACTATCATGCTATTCATTCAACAGATATTTACCATGCCACAGAATGTGCCAGGTATAGTTCTGGGCACTGAAGATACTGCCAGTGAACCAGACAAGGTGCTTCTTTCTTGCTTCCCTTTCTGGTGTGGGGTGAATGAAGGTTGAACAAGCAACAACAACAACATCTGTTGACTCTGTGTGACAGGCTCGTGAGGCTCTTTTCATGTCACATTACAACAGCCCTATGACATAGACACTGTTATTCCCATAACACAGATGAGGAAAACTGATGCCTAGACAGGCACACAGCAGTAAGGGGTGAAGCCAGATGCAAATGCAGGCAGCTCAGGTTGGAGCCTACGCTCTCAGCCATCACACTATAAATAAAGTGTGTAATTCCGATGAAAATAGAGGAGAAGAAATGACAGGAACAAGTGTTACAGAGATGGGGTGGTCAGGGAAGGCTTCCTGGAGAAGCCATTTGAGCAGAGGCCACAAGAACATCACAAGAACAAGTGAGTCATGAGAAAGGAAAAGGTCTACGCGGAGGCAGCAGCAAATGTGCAGGTGGGAAGAAGCTTGATGTTTTCTAGGCGGAGAGGGAAGGCAGGACAGCTGGAGCTGGGAGAGCAAGAGAGTGAGGGAGGGGGTGTCAAAAGCCAGCCAGGCAGGCCACACAGGTCCCAGGAAAGGGCGCAGGTTTATTCTAACAGCCGCAGGATGACACAGGCAGCCAGAATTTGATTCATGTTTTAAAGACAGCTCTGGAAGGTATGCAGGGAACAAGCTGAAGGAGACATCATTATCCTCTTTCATGAAAAAAAATCCTCTCGCTATTTTCAGCTGTTATTCTTTCAGAGGAATCTTAGAACCATTTTATCGTGTTCCCAAAAATTCCATGGGGATTTCATTGGAATCATATTAAATACCTTTTGCATTGGTTTAGAAGAACTGTCATCTTTATAAAATGTAGTCTTCTCCACCAGGAATCTGGTTTATTTTTCCTTTTATTCAAATCGTTCAAAAAACCTATCAGTAACAAGTTTGAAATTTTATTTACAAACACTCAACCTGTATTTCTAGGCCCTTATTATCACTTTCCTGCTCTGTTACAACAATTAACTCTTAAAACTGGGGTCTTGCCTTCCCTCCACTTCCCCTACGCACCCACCACCTCATCTCCAGCTGCCTGTCTGTTTTGCAAACTCTTGCTGCCTGCAGGAAGTCCAAACCCGCCTCAACGTCCTCTCCATCCTCCCCCGAGCTCTCCTCCACCCTCTAAGGGAGCTTTTCCTTCCCCTGCACTGGCTGGACTCAGTCACCTCCACAGCCAACCAGCACGAGGTGCCTGACATAGTTTAGATGTTTGCCCCCCAACAGATCTCATGCTGAAATGTGATCCCTAATGTTGGAGGTGGTGTCTATTGGGATACGTGTCTTATATCCCATATACAGAAATGGGATAGTTTCCATATCTGTATTTGGGTCATGCAGGTGGATCTCTCATGAATGGCTTGGTACTCTTCCCACAGTAATGAGTGAGTTCTTGCTCTGGTAGTTCATGCGAGATCTGCCCACAAACCACATGCAGTCTCCTGATAATTGGCCCTAAAAATGTGCAGCCCACATGACTCCTCTGGCCCGCGGTATTCAGTAGTGGCTCTTAATTAAAACCCAGCTACAGGAAAGGATCAGAAATGCCCTCCCATTAAAACCCAGCTACAGGAAAGGATCAGAAATTCACACTAAGTTGACTGGCGAAAACCAACAGCAGCAGAGGAGGGCACACCACACCCCTGCACACCCACAACAGACATCTCTCATCAATAACGGCACACATGTACGTGCCTAGCTCAGGCTTGGCTCTACGGTCCTCCTCACAGGGCACCAGGTGGCCCCTACTACAGAAACAGAGCCGGCAATGAGAAAGGAAACCACCTTGCTAGCCTTGACCTACAGAATAACCTACTTTTTTTTGTTTTTGTTTTTGCAGAATTAGACACCTTAATCGCTAATTGAGTTAGGTTGCTAAGAGACAGTCAGTATAAAATAATGAGTAAACAGCCTTGAAGTTAAACAGACATGGGATCAAAGCTAGTGAGTTACAGCAAGCACTTATGGTATGCTTACCACATGCCCAGTACCATGGCTGGTTTTAACATATGTTGCTTAATGTAATCCCATACAACCCCAATGTTATTACCCCCACTCCATAGATGAGAACACTGAGGCACAGAAATGATTGCACAACTTGTCGAAGGCCAAACACCTGAGGCCTGAGACCAGTCTAGCTCCAGGTCTGCACTCTACCTCTCCAGGAGGGGTTCCCAAGCTTTAGTGTGCATGGGGATCACCCAGGAGCCTGTTAAACCACAGACTGCTGGGCCCCATTTGAATCCTCATTCCATAGACCATGGGCGGGGCCTGAGAATCTGCATTCCTAACAAGTTCCCAGGTGATGCAGATGCTGCTGTCTGGGAACCACACTTGGAGCATCACTGCCTCTAATGAGGATATGCTTAGTTGTGTGGAACTCACAGGAATACACAGGAAAAGTACTTAGTACAGTTCCTGTTACAGCATAGAGGATCCACAAGTATTCTTTCTCTTCCCTCTAAACCAAGTGTGTCTGAGGCATCAGCCAATAGAGGGGTAGGGGGCCCATCTGCCTTCCTGTTTCTCAAACTCTACCAGACTCTCTGCCTCCAGCATCAGGCACCACTGCCGACCACTCAATTCCAGTGACACAGCACACCCCCAATGTCCAACCACTGAGTATTAAACCACTCTCCACCACACTGTTCCAATGCATCAGCATGGAGACAACTGTCAAAGCCACTGGGCCTGAATTGCGTCCACAGACACACACTGAGAGGTACACATGCTTAATTCTGCATTTCTAAATGTTAACATCTAAACTGTGCAAATGCTGCTTACTCTTTGTAAAGGGCTGCTGTGAAGCAAATGAGGGAGGGGGAATACAGGATCCAGTTTATTTTTAGCATGAAGTCCTCCTGGTTTGAAAATTTATCAGTCCAGCAGGCTGCCTGTGCTTCTGGCCTCAGTAAGCCAGCCTACCCCGCCCCCATCCAGTCACACAGGAACCAGCATCCCTGCCACCCCAGCCCAGGGTCACAGCTGAACTCAAGTAACCTGGTCCTGTTGGCCCAGGCCCAGGCAGACAGCTTATTTGGGTCACTAGGATTCACACTTCAAAAGGAGGAACACACTGATGAGATAAAAATAAAAACTGCTGAGTACAGAGGAGGCACCGTTTCTGGAAGGCCGCAGGCTTCAGGCTGGCACTGTCTCTGTTCCGCCCTAGTGGTGGCCAATGGCCTGTGTGAACAAAGGCAGGAGCCCAGCTCCCTGTCTAGGATAAAAAAAAAAAAAAACCAAAAACTCCTGCACTGAGGTTCCAGACAAGCAGCCAGTTCACCTGGGGTTCAAAATGTCCAGGAAATGGTGACTCTTCTTCTAAGACTTGAGGATTACTAAAGTAGAAACACTTTATAAACAGACTTCAAGCACACATCCTTACTGAACTTTAGCATGATGACACAGCAGAATTGTATTCAAAATATTCTGCAAATTTCAAAACCAAAACTGGTAGCTGCACGCAGGAAAGGACCCTGGAATTGAGGTCACCTGATCGAGCAGGTTCTAGGGCTGGAACCCTTCCCACACTTATCCCCGTCCTAAAGACCTTGCATAAAGAACCACCTTTTCAAGACGAATTGTTGCTTGAGGACTGACCAGCTCAAACTCCTGGGTTCCAGCCCCATCTCCTGTGAACACGTGGTAGGATTTCAAGTAGGTGGCCTAACCTGTCTGGGGTCTAAAATGGACATACCAGGGTCAGAAGTTCTGCCCCAAATGGACTATGTTCAGAATGTGCAGTGCTCCTTCCACCCTCACTTATCTGCCCAGCACAGAGCTCCTCATTCTGTATTTTTCTAATCAAATATCCCTCCTTTGAAGAACGTCCCCAGATATCATGGGCAGATTAAAGGTTTCTCATGTGTTGCTGCAGCTGCACTCATACTCCCACTACCATTCGAACCACGCTGACATGATTTGTTTTCCTCTTCCACTAGAATCCAAACTCTAGGAATGCAGGAGTTGTATGCAAATTAGGGCCTAGCACCTGGCAGACCCTCAATAAATTTTTGCCAAAAGAATGATATCTGCCTGCCTCCCTCATAGAGTTTTGTTTTTGTTTTTGTTTGAGACAGAGTCTCACTCTGTTGCCCAGGCTGGAGTACAATGGCACGATCTCAGCTCACTGCAACCTCCACTTCCCAGGTTCAAGCAATTCTTCTGCCTCAGCCTCCTGAATAGCTGGGATTACAGGTGCACGCCACCACACCTGACTAATGTTTATATTTTTGGTAGAGACAGGGTTTCACCACGTTGGCCTGGCTGGTTTCGAACTGCTGGCCTCAGCTGATCCGACTGCCTCAGCCTCCCAAAGTGCTGGGATTATAGGTGTGAGCCACTGTGCTCGGCCTCCTCATAGAGTTTTTAGGTGCACAGGCAAACATACCAAAGTGTCCTGTAACTGGAAAGGGCCTGTGAAAATGTAAATAATTCTTATTACCTATAACTTATGAAGGTGTAATGCTTTTGTTTTTAATGGCAGATGAATATTAGGAGGACTCTACATGAGATGCAGGGATTTCATGTGCCCGGACAGCATCCTTGCAGCTTTCCAGCCCTACTCTGTAAGGTGCTGAGTGATACAGCTTCTAGTGCTGGTGTCCAATATGGCAGCCATAAGCCACATGTGGCCACTGGGCACCTGAAATATGGCGGATCTGAGTTGAGATTTTGAAGAGCACACAAAAAGAATGTAAAACATTTCCTTAATAGCTTTCATATTAATTATGTGCATAAGTGTTAATATTTTAGATATACTGGATTAAATAAAAATATTAAAATGACTGTCCTCTGTTTCTTCTTGCCTTTTTAAAAGAAAATTTAAAATTGCATATGTGGCTCACATTGCACACAGCCCCATGGCTGACAGTCCACTGAGAACTGTTCTCTCTGACCTAGCCCTGGAGCCCAAGGAGATTCGCTCGTTTCTTGGGATTATTACGATAAAATCCTATGTCTTAGCCAGTGTTTCTGGTCAGGATTTAGCCCTGTTATCACCCAATCTTCAACCAAGCCCTTTGAACCACGAAAGCTTCTGTGGGCGGGGCTGGGGCAGTCTGGCTGGCATGGGACAGTGGCCTCCATGTCATCTGGGGCCTGAATGCACACAGGGCCGGTGTGTGAATGGAAGACACAGCACCCTCAATTCAGCCTGTCCTGCAGCCTGAGCTCATTGTACTTGGCAGATTCCTATCCTTATTTAGGTCAGTGCCCCCATTACCCCAGAGTCTGAGAGAGAGTTTCTATGGGGTTTTGTCTGTGCCACCCTTTGCTATCCTTGTCTCCTCTTTGCAGAAAACTCCACTTTGCTGAGGCAGTCACACTTTAAAAATAGCCAGAGACCTGGTTTATGCTTGCTACTCACTCCCCACCTCCCTGCTCACTTTGGGAATTTCTTACCATTCTCAAAAGTTAAATATATAATTAAAAATCTAATGCCATTTCACGTGGGGGGAAAATTACATTCTTTGCTTTTAACCTGCTCAGTTTTCCAGATCAACACTTAGCATCACACTTTTACCCCTCCAGATGCAGCATTGGGACCCAAAACCTGCAGGCTGCATGGACAAGAACACATGAAACCTTTGCAAAGCTCCAGAGAGGCCAGAAATACTTTACAGGCCACTCCCTTCTCTCCCATGTAAAATGTGGGCCATATCTTCCTCACTGCAAAATCATCACGTTGCAATGACTTAGGGATGATACAATGTGTGAGGAGATGAATCTTTGAAAAGCCTAGAGAAAAACTGTTTCCTTATATTATTTGTCTATTAAATGATTTTATTTATACAAATAATACATGACTACATTCTCGCTGCAAAGAAAAACCCAATAATACAGAAGTGAGTAACGGACAAAAAGTCTCACATCACTGCCACCTCCAGAACCTCCTTCCGGCTTTTGTTTCTCATGGAATGTGATGCCTGTTTGTGTGTTGTCTCTATCAGCTGGTGCCCCCCCCCCCCCCCGCCCCAGCCTATCTAACACCTCCCTGAGGGCCAGGTCTCTGAACACACCTAATTCCTTCCCGGCTGAAAGTCAGCGTGGTTGACAGCTGGGGAGTAGGAATGAACTGGATACACAGGCCAGTGCTGAGAACAGAAATGAGCCTGGACCACTGTCCTTGGCTTTATGCACAGCTAAGCTTTAGCCCTGTCTTATAAGGATTCCAAGATGGTCTTTTCCACCAGTTCCTAGAGGGCAGTGGCCATAATTTATTCATTCCTACATCTCAGCATCAAGCCCAGGATCTCATACGCAGGAAGTCATTAACAGATATCTGCCACACTGTCCTAAGGCTCTTTTTTTAAAAAACAAACAAACAAAAAACACTGTCACATAGTAATTTCTAGCCACTTCAGAAATTCCGGGAGGCCTTCCAGAATATAGAGGGGGAGGAGGTGCACCCAGGAAGATGGCAGCTCCAGGCTCTGCAGCCCAGGTGAGCCCGGTCTGTCTGCTAGGCTTGGAGTACCTGCAGGCTTCACTCTGCTGGGATCCTCCTCATCTGTCCCGGGGGCAACTGCAAAAAACTTGGAGGGCCCCTAAATCACATTGGGGCACCCTAAGGGAAGGTCAGTGTCTCACTTAGGTGGGCAGACAACCCACACCCACACAGCCCAATGAGTTTTCTGCAAAATGGTTTGGCATAGGGCATGGCTCACAGCAAGTCCTGCACAAAAGTCCCTCCTCCTTCTCCTCCTCCTCCTCATCATCATCATTGCTGCTGTTCTTAGATAAATTATTATGCCTTCATCCAATGCAGCCATTGTAAATGCTACTTAAGAGGGTGTTTATGGGCCGGGTGTGGTGGCTCACGCTTGTAATCCCAGCACTTTGGGAGGCCGAGGTGGGCGGATCACGAGGTCAGGAGATCGAGACCACGGTGAAACCCCGTCTCTACTAAAAATACAAAAAATTAGCCGGGCATGGTGGCGGGCGCCTGTAGTCCCAGCTACTCGGAGAGGCTGAGGCAGGAGAATGGCGTGAACCTGGGAGGCAGAGCTTGCAGTGAGCCGAGATTGCGCCACTGCACTCCAGCCTGGGCAACAGAGCGAGACTCAAAAAAAAAAAAAAAAAAAGGGTATTTATGGCTGGGCACAGTGGCTCCCAACTATAATCCCAGTGCTTTGGGAGGCTGAGGTGGGAGGATCGCTTGAGGCCAGGAGTTTGAGACCAGCCTGGGCAACATAGTGAGACCCTCTCTCCACAAAATTTTTTTTTAATTGGCTGGGTGTGGTGGTGCACACCTGTAGTCCCAGTTACTCAGAGGGCTGAGATGGGAGGATAACTTGAGCCCAGGGGGTCAAGGCTGCAGTGAACTGTGATCGCGTCACTGCACTCCAGCCTGGGCCACAGAGTAAGGCTCTGTGTCTAAAAAAAAAAGAAAAAGAAAAAAGAAAGAAAGGGCATTTGACATAGGAAAAGACTGAAATGTTATTGGGTAAAAAAAAAAAAAGTGGTTTATAAAATTATACATCAGCGTGATCTCCATTCTGTACAAATAAACATTTATTCATGAGCACCGGAGCTAGAGACTGGAAGTACATTCGCTGAGGCACTAACAGCAGCTATTCTGAGTGGTGGTATTTATGGGTGATTCTTCTTCATTATTTTTGCTTTTCTGAATCCACTAAATTTTAACAGTAAATAAACTGTATTCTCTTTATGACACTTTTTCTAACTAAAAAGTGAGAGAATGGCAACTTTCAGCCCACTGCCTAATTTTCATTATACCAATTGGTTGGTTTCTTTTAGCTCCTGCAGACAAGGGTCTGGGGTCTATTTTTATTGCCGTGTTCCTATCCCACTGCAGATAATGATCACTCCCACAAGGCAGCCTTTAAAAATGACAATGCAGTCTCTCCATAACAGCTAATTACCTCTGAGCCTTTCAGCTGAGTCTAAGAGAGAATCGCGTTTTAAAAACACCAGCCTCTCCTGCACTGGAACCCTGAGGAAGAAAGGATAAACTAAACCGGGCAGGTGTTAATTTAGAATTTCTGGTGGTTTTCCGCTTTCCCTTGCTTATCTGTTAGAAAGGGAGGGAGAAAGGAAAGAAAATGAACACAGGACAGGAATGGCGACTGCATGGTGTGGGTGTGACCTGCGGTGCCTTTCTGAGCCACTTCCCTTCTGTGCGCAGCCCACTCCCGGAATGCCCTGGACCCAGGTGAAATCCCACACTTCGAAGCCACTGTGTGCCTCCTGCACACTGGCACGGCCCTGCCACGAGGAGTGGCACCGTCATGAGCACCATTTACCATGCAAAAAGGGGGCATTCTGACCCTGCATCTCCAGGCACAAAACTCTTCCCTCTTTGGGAGCCAGAAACCCAAACCCAGAACCCAACACTTATCCCTGACATGCCAAGAGTGGCCACGAGCACATCCCACCCCACCTGGTTAATCCAGGGCAAGGACACAGACACTGGAAGGAGCCTGCAGGGCTATGACCTCCACCCTGCCTGTGATAAGGCATTGGTTTGACTGTCCTGCTTCAGATGCCAGGCAGGAGCTGGGATCAGTACAGCACAGGGTTCAAAAGCTGGGCTCCAAACTCAAGAGAATTCTGGGTTCAAATCCCAGCTCCACGTACAAGCTACATGACCTTGTGCCACATTAGCCTTTGTAAGGTCCAGTGTTCAGGGCTATAAAATGGGGCTAGTGGTGGTTTCACCTTGTAGGGTCATGGTGAAGATTAAACAAAGAGAAACATAAAGCACATGGCTTGGTTCTCCGGGACACCGAGTCATTCAAGAAACGTTAGCTTAGATTAAAATACAGCCTATTCAGTACCTGAATAAAGCTGAGAGTTATTCAGTCTTGCCACAAGCCTCTTATCATTTAAAAGCAATCTGTACAGTTCATTTCCTGTGGACACCATCGCAGAGCCTGGATGCCAGCTCCACCGCCCTCAGAACCAGGCTACAGTCTTGGTTGTGAGTTGCTCTGGCAGCAAAAGTTTACTGTGTGGAGGCTTCAGGCATGCTTCACCCAAGCTAGCGAACAGGATGAGAAACCTAAGTCCCTGCAGAAAATAAGCAGCACCCCCAGGCAAGATCCTGGCCAGGAAACCCCATGCAGAGGCCCTGGCTGAAATTCTAGGCTGTCGGCAGGATCTCAGGCCCCTGAAATGTCTGGGGAGAGAACTCCACACAACGGCCTGGCGGGGAATGATGCATGTCCTGCAGATTTTTCTAACCCATCTTCACATTTCTCAGCTCTCACACTGACTCCTATTCAGCCCTCCACTGTGGAGGCACACAATGAGAAGGCAAGCTGTTCTTTCACCTGGGCATCAACCTCTATGACAAGTCCTCGAGTAGAAAAAGTCTCAAACTTGAATCATGAACCACCCAGGAATCTTGGATACGTGCAGTCCTGAGTCTGTGGGTATGGGGTGGGGCCCAAGATTCTGCATTTCTAACAAGCTCACAGGTGATGCTCATGCTGCTGGTCCAGGGACCACACTGTGAGCTGCAGGCAGGTAGAACCCTTTGAATGAGAATTCTAAGGGTAGCCAGAACTCACAAAAAGACAGCTGAGGCAGGATGCAGGGCTCAATTTTACCTCAGGCTCCATCCAGCAAGAAACAGAGAAATTTCCTCATCTCAGGTTTCTAGACCTTGGGAGTAAATGCACCTGCAGGCTTTTTTTGAAAACACCATCCAAGAGGGTGCATGGTGAGGGTTGGCAGAGATAAGGGATAGGTCAGGGGAAAGGCTGGAAAGAAGGAAAGAAGAGGAGTTGATGGTTTACAGCTGGGGAGGCAAGGAGGTAGGAAGGGAGTGTCACCTACTGTGAACCAAACACAGCACCTCATTTATCCTTGCAGTAACACCAGGAGGTGGGCAGTTCATCTCTGGTTGCAGATCAGGAAACAGAAGCTCAGCCAGGTAATGGGACCTGCCCCGAGTCACTCAGCTGATAGTCAACAGAAACAAGTTTCAAACCTAGTCCAGACCTTTCCTGCTCCCACACCTGAGCACTTTTCTCCATGCCCTGGTGCAGAGAAGATGCTGGGAATCATCACCCAGCTTCCCCCAAAGTTAACATCTTACAAAACACAGTACATTATCAAAATCAAGAACCTAATGGTGATGCAATACTATGAACTACTCTATAACTTATATTCACATTTTGCCATTTGTCCACAAATGTTCTTTTTTGGGTCCAGGGTCCCAATAGTGTATTTAGTTGCCATCTCTCCTTGTCTCCTCCAATCTGGGGCTGTTTCTCAGTCTGTCTTCCATAACTTTGGAATATTTTAAGAATACTGGTCAGTTATTTGTAGACTGCCTCTCAGATTTGGCGTATTGGTTGTTTCTTTGTGATTAAATTCCGATTACGCATTTTTGGCAAAAATACCACAGACATAAGATTTTACTCTTCTTGGGCAACCTATCAGGAGATACAGGATGACAGGTATGTCCCATTACAGGTGATGTTAACTCGGGTTATCTAGTTAGGTGGTGTCTATCAGATGTCTCCAATGGAAAGTTACTGTTTTCCCCTTTGTGATGAATAAGCATCTTGCAGAAAGAAACTTTGAGATTATCCAAACAAGTGGTTCTGGTGTACACTCATGTTTGAGACCTACTGCTGGGCTTGTGGAGCAATGAGTAGGGACAGGACAAGAGAAACCTGGTGACGGGTTTTTTAACTTAGAGCTGGCACGACAGACAACCTGCAGAAGACTCCAGCAAACCTCTGCAACCACAGCCTCTAGCAGGAATCCAGCCTGAGAAGTGTAATCTCAGTGATGACTGGAACAAAAAGCAGAAACCAAACAAACCCTCCATGTCAACCTCCCAACAGGAATGTTCTGAAGGACAAATCTAACATCCCACAATGTCCTTGAGAGAAAACTGGAATGTGAGGCTAATGATTCCCTGAAAACAAGTTCTTCTTTTTAGAATTGGCCTCTTAGCTTAGGCAAAATTATGCATGCTTAAAGCAATGTGATGCGGGAGAAAATACCCACAAATCTTAGAAAAGAACAGGAAGAATTCAAGATTTATAAGGTAATAAATAACAGCTATCCTTAAAGTCATGTAATCAACCTAAATGCCCATCAATGGCAGATTGAATAAAGAAGAATGTGGTGCATATACACCATGGAATACTATGCAGCCGTAAGAAAATAAGATCATGTTCCTGGCAGGAACATGGACGGAACTGGCGGCCATCATCCTTAGTAAACTAATGCAGGTACAGAAAACCAAATACCACATGTTCTCACTTATAAGTGGAAGCTAAATGATGAGAACTCATGGACACAAAGAGGGGAACAACACACACTAGGAGTTTACTTGAGGATGGAGAGTGGCAGGAAGGAGAAATCAGAAAAACAACAACAACAACAACAAACAAACAAAAAAAAAACGATTGGGTACTACCAGGCTTAGTACCTGGGTGATGAAATAATCTGTACAACAAACCCCCATGACACGAGTTTACCTATATAACAAACCTGCACATTTATCCCTGAACCTAAAATAAAAGTTAAAAAATATAGCTATTCTTTATCAATGCCTACATAGGGCCAGGTGTCCCACGGAGCATGCATTAGAATTCAGGACAAGCCCATTCAACGGGTTGCAGGGGGTGCTCATGACAGTCCATAGGTGCTTTTCCCAACCTGCACCCACAGGCCCTCTGTTCTGGTACTCACGGTGCACAACCCCCAGGGAAGCGCTCCCCACCTCCCTCATTGTTGGGAATCACCATAGCTTTTGAAGGTAGTCTGCACAGTGTCTCAGCAAGGGGTAAAGCAAGAGGTCTTACCCCCATTTTAGGGTCGAAGCAGCTGAGACTCAGAGAGGATGCTGTCACTCAGTCAGAAGAGGGAAAAGGGTCCCTGAAGTCAGGCAGTCTGTGCTCCCCACCCACTGTTGACCTCAAGGCTCTGCAGAGCTAGCCCAGGCTGCCCAGGGAGCCCAAGAAAAAAGCCCGGGGAGTTTCAGATGTCATGACTGCTTACCCAGGACATGAGGCCTCATTCCCAAAAAATGCCATGCTCCTGCCACCCACTCCTGCCCTCTCTCAGCAAGTCCTCATCCTCCCCGCTTCTCAGGCCATGCCAATAATTAGGCAAGTTAAAATTCTAAAGGGGGGCAGCTAATGAGCTTTCCATAATGAAAATCTAAAAATCTCTCTTCCCAAAAAATTCTTATCACCAAGACAGTCCCTACCTGGAAAACTGCGTCAACTCAGTTTCCTGATACCCAAAGGAGAAACTGCTTGTGAGCGCCATCTTGATAAATAGATGGGTCTGAGTCATCTGCGCTGGGTATTCTGCAGTGGCAAGACACCACAACTTCTGAGAACTTCCTTCGGATTTCCCAGAAAGCAAAAGAGTTCGCATTTTCCCATTTTCTGAGTACAAACTGGCATTTCTGGGCCCAGATTCCAGTGGAAGAATGTGTGCATGCAAAATGTGTGCCTCCTGCTTGGACTGGCTGGTTAAGTATGAAATTGACGGCCTGTGGGCAATGTTTAGGGTGCTCTGCCTTAGAGAAGGAGAGGAAGAGGCTCTTTCTGGTTCTCCTCTGTGGTCCACCCCTCCCTGTAGAGGACTGTCTGCATATCTAGAAGAGCACCTCATCCCACCAGCTGCACTGCTCAGGCCATAGCACAGCAGTCAACCAGGCCCCCCAAGACAGGTGGTGGCAGGAGAAGGGGGGCTTCACCAGAGTGACCGTGGCTGGCACACCCATGGAGATGGCTCTTGCTGAGGCCTCCCGGGAAGGAGACAAGAAGGCCAAAGCAGTGATCAATGAAATTGTGTATTGACAGATGGGGTTCATTTCATCCCCATATACCAAGGAATATACAATGTCTAATCATTTAAAACTTTCGATTTTCAGGGAAGAAGGACTTGACATTCCAGCACTGAAGTGCTTTGAGTCATGCATGATGCCCCAAAGAACGCCCTGCTCCCCTAACACATCTTGTGAGCTTATTTATTTATTAATTGACAAATAAAAATTATACGGTCACGTACCACATAATGACATCTCCGTCAATAATGGGCCACACATACAATGGTGGTCCCATGAGATTATAATGGAGCTGAAAGATTTCTATTGCCTAGTGATGCTGTCGTCATCCTAACATCACAGCAGTTACTTTTTAAAAAAGATAAATTTAGTGTAGCCTATGTGTACAGTATTTATAAAATCTACAGGAGTGTACAGTAATGCTCTAGGCCTTCACATTCACTCACCACTCACTCACTGACTCACCCAGAGCAGCTCCTAGTCCTGCAAGCTCCATTCATGGTGCTATATATAGGTGTACCATTTTTATCTTTTATGCCATATTTTTACCGTACCTTTTCTATGTTTAGCTAGATACGTAAATCCTTACCATAGTGTTACAGTTATAATATTCAGTACAGTAACATGCTGTGCAGGTTTGCAGCTTAGGAGCAATAGGCCATACCATATATAGTCTAGGTGTGTAGTGGACTCTACAATCTGGGTTTGTGTAAATGCACTCTAGGATGTTTGCACAATGAAGAAATCGCCTAAGGACACATTTTTCAGGACGCATCCCAGTTGTTAAGGCATGACTACATATATTTATGGTATACAACGTAATGTTTTGAAATATGTATACATTGTGTTATGGTGAAATCAAGTGAATTAATATGCACATCTCACATCCTTACCCTTTTTTGTGATAAGAATACTTATAATCTACTCTCAGTAATTTTCAATTATATAATACATTGCTATTCTCTACAGCCACCATGAAGTACAAGAGATCTCCTGAACTTATCCCTCCTATCTAATTGAAATTTTGTATCCTTTGACCAACATCTCCCCAATCCACTCCACCCTAGCCCCCACCCCAACTCCTTTAACCACCGTTCTACTCTCTGCTTCTATAAGTTTAATTTTTTTAGATTCCACATATAAGTGAGATCAGTTCTTAAATAAAATTGCAAAGTTGCTAGAAACTCAGTTCATAAAGGTGTCGGGCCTTCCCTGATGGCTTTCTCTACTTCTTTTATGAAGGGAACCTTTTTCAGACCCACCTCTATACCATGGAGAGAGGCAGGCAGTGAGGCATTGCCACCACATCATTCCATCAGACAGCCGTCCATCTGCTGGGCTGCTCTGCCCCCGGCACACTGGGTCAGGGAGGCAGAACGCCTCATGTCTCCCATGAGCAAATCCCGCATGCTCCCCCTTCCCCACTTCGGGCCTCAGCATATGTCTGGTCTCAATGAGCATCCCTCCAAGAAGCCTGTTCCCCTCCCAAGTTACTAAGAGTTAACTGCTGTGGAACTCAGAAGGGGGCCTTACCTCTCCTGTTGTCTGGGACCTTACCAGGTCCCTGCAGAGTGAGCACCCATGACACCTGATCACTACCAGAATACATGAATGAACAAAAGAGGATGTGAATCTGAGAGGGATGGGCTGGAAATCAGAGCTCTGTCTGGGGCATTAGGAAGGATTTCGCAGTTGCAAAAGAAAGATTTTGGTAGCTTCCAGGTTTGTGAGTATTTGTGTCTAGTAGTTGTAGATTAGATGAGGACACATTCAATCACCATTGGAATCAACTAATTATTCCTGGCACACTCAGGGACATATGGAGTTCTGATAAAGAAATTTATCCCTCCAAACTAAAGGTTAGGCAAGTGAAGAAGAGGAGGCCCAATGAAGAACCACCTGCTGCCTCTCCAACCACCTCCCATGGCAGAGCTCCATGATCAATTCCCCCACTCTTCTGGGTCCAGCCCAGGCCTGGCCTGGGACTCCTCCCAGATCCTAGAGTCACATCCATGGAAAGCCATATGGAGGGCTTTTTCCCATGACTGTAAGATCTGAGATGAATGTTCACAAGTTCTAGGGGGATTTGATTCAGAAGACTTAGGTTCTGATACAAGGGAAATGCAGAGGTAACAAGCCTGGGAAGGAAGGGGGCAGGAGGAGGAGCCAGGATGGGGAAGTCTTCTGTGCTTCCCCTACCTTAAAAGGAAACACACTTATCTTGGAGAGGGTCACAAGGAAGATATGGGGCAGGATGCCAGAATTACTTCAGGGTAAAAATCACTAACTCAAATATCCTGCCTCAGGTTGAAACTGGAATTCATTCATTCACTCATTCATCCATTCATTCAAGATTTCTTCCTCCAACATGTACTTATGGTGCCTGGACCTGGATCTGAAGCTAAAACTGTTCCCACCGAAGCCCTCAGGGCCTGGGGGACATACCAAATGAGAGGACATTCACTGCAAGCAGCATACTACCAAATTCAGTACTGCAGACACCCATATCCTCCTCACCACATGGAACTGGAATTCTGCAGGTCCCTCTCAGATGGACTAGATCTTCTTTTGGCCTCACAAAAGAAGTAGCCATAGCTCTTCTGTGATGAAAAGAACTCAAAATACGGAGTTCAAAGACCACACAAAATAAACCCAGAACTGGCGAGTCCTGGAACTGGTGGGGACCTGCAGGGCCCTAAGGATGCGAATGGGGATAAGAGGCTCCTGAACTCTCAAGATGCTCACATTATGTCCACCGCCTAATTTTACCATCAGCTCTCCCACAGAATGGTGTCAGGGTCCCCTACGCCCTCCCAGAGGGAGGTGGAGACTATCCTGTGGGAGCCGTATAGAGAGGGCACCAGGATGGGTGTGGCTGCTCTGCCGCTGGCCACCTGCTGACCACGGGACCTGACGGCCTGGGTTTCTGAATTCCTCTTGGAAACATAGCCCTAGGAACATTTTCTTGATCAAGACTGCCCTTCACCGAAGGCCAAACAACACCCACAGTGTCCAAAGGCAGGGCCATCTGAAGGCCGTGGTCCCTGGAGCTTTTCCAGACACAGGACTCTCCTAGGACAGGGGACCCAGCACCTCTGGGCAGCACTCCATCAACACACAGAAGATACACCCAGAGGCGAGCCCAACACACAGAAGATAAACCGCGCTTCCCACGGCCTCCCTCTGCCTCTGCCTTCAGGGAACTGCACTCCCCTGGGGGACCTCCCAAGGCTGGCATGAAGTGGCTGCTCTCCCCTTGTCTAGCTGCATCTCTCCTTTGTCCTCCTGTGAGGCATTCTCTCTGCTCTCTGGCCATACCTCATCCCGCCTTCATTCCTCCCCTCTCCAGGCTCCAGGCTTCTGCACACTCTCCCTCTTGGGAACTGTGCTCTCTGGGCCTCTTCTCTATCTAACTTCTGCTGGTTGGCACTTCTAAGCTTGGCATTCCTCATCAGTTCTTCTGGGACCCTTCCCTGCCATCCCACTCACCCCAAGATGTGGTGAGCATGCCTGCTGCCAATGTCCACGGAACCCTGTGCCCCCATCATGACGTACCGCTCTGTGGCCTGCTTGCCTCCCACACTGGGCTAGGGGTTCTTCAGTGCAGACTAGCGCCCAGCAGTATCCAGCTGAGACCATCAGGAGACAGCAGTGAAGAGTCCAGCCCTGAGCTGCCCCTCGCAGCCCATCCCCCCTCCAGTGACCAAGCCCCACCCAGGAAACCGACAGAGAAGGGATGCCCTGCACAGCCTTCCATCTGGTCCAGAGATCTGGCCACCACTCATCCTCATGGAGAACATGCAGCCCAACCAAGCTGCTGGAGCCAAGGACAGAAGACAGAATGCTTCCCACTCGGATGGATGCTCTGCGTTTCTTGATCCAGAAGGTCTCTAACTGCATTCACGAAAACAACATTTAGTTCTAGTCATGGTCCAAGGAGTACCATTTTTGTTACTTCTTAGATGTTAATCTCATTTAAAAAAAAAAAAAAGTAAGGGAAGCTGGCTTATATAATAGGCTATTTCGTAACCCAGGTGTGTTGAGTAAGACACAGGCCTTCGCCGGGTAAATTTCTGTGACTTGATTTACAGGTTGGCTCACTTTGTAATAATACTGCACACTTCTCTGACTGCTGTACTTTTCAGTATGTATGCAATTGTTAAAATTTTTTTAAAAAAAAAGACAGAGAAAGAAGAAATACATGCACACAAAAATAGACAGTGTCACTGTCCTGGAAGTTGGACACAAAGAAAGATGTCTCCCCCAGCGAAGCAGGCACACAGAACTCCCTGCCCCATCCGGGCATGCTAGTGTTCCCTCTGCTGTTGCTCAGAAACGCATCTGGTGGAGTTTTTCTCCTCAATTCACGTGATACAAGGAGTTTGCTGCATCTGTTCTTCTGCTTTCTTCCCTTTTAAAAATAATTTGTGGTTTGTGTGTTTTTACACAATACAGATTAGCTGGCTGTGGATGCGTCACTGCTCACACGCCATCACTTACGGTGTTTAAAAATAAAAATTGCATCTGCAATGCAAAGCGTATGTGCTCCTCTTTTAGAAAAGGGTGAAGGGCTTGGGTGCCCAGTGCCTTCTTTTAAATTCGACTCAGGCCTCTGTGTGCCTGTGCAGGACACACAGACAAGACATTTTAACCTATGGGGTTTCGACAACGCGGGAAGAGTCTCGTAAAGGCTTAGACTCTTCTAAAAAGAAGCCCCTAATCTTTACCTCCTGAAACTGCCCCTTCAAACTTAAGGGCATGTAGCAGGGGTCTCACAACAGTTTAGGATCCCAGACTCCCACACCAGAAAAGACTGCAGTTCCTGGTCCAAGATAAGCTCCCTGAGACTAACAGAAATGAGCAACTTCCTAAAATGAAACATGTTTGATCAGACACCAAGCGCTGCCCGATGGAATGGTCAGGGCATAAGTCTGTGTTTGTTTTTAGTCCAAAGTGCTGAAGATTTGCACCTCCTGGGATGGCTCAAACTATAATACACCAGGCAGCTGAAACATCACTGAATCATTCCCAGTCCGAGCCTTCTTCTCTCTTCTTCTGTGTGGGGTGAAATCTCACTGCGAAAAACCAGTTCTAGTTAGCTCCAGCCAGTCCCACCTTTGGTCTCAGCTGTCACAGGGGCAAGACGCGGCAGCCAGGATGATAGCTGCTTCCAAGCTGCCAGGATGATAGCAGCATCACTGGTGGCTCCAGAGTCTACCACAGCATCTCTGCCCCTCTCCTGCACTCTCTCGTTCTGTCTGAGCCTCGTCCTCTCCCTTCTCTCTTCCCACCTCTCCAGTGTGCACACACTCTCCTCCATGCTTATCTGTCCAGCTGCTCTGAAAGGCTTCAGCCTAATTTTCAGTTCTCAACAGAAGGCACTCTGACCTAGGAATGACCAGGCTAATCTATCTCCTTGTCCTATTTACTCCCTCTTGTCATTTTAAGCACATGCTCAATTTCAGGACCAGGACTCAAGTCATCCAAGATAACAATGCTTGGCACAAACCAGGACTTCTCAGAAGAATGTTTCTCTGACAGAAATGGGGCACACTTCATGACCTGATACCAGTGTGGTCACTTCAAAGCACCATTTGATTTTATGCCACCTGGCCCAAATGAGCAAACAGAAGTTCCTGAGTAAGAGTGGACATAGAAATCATTGCAAGTCTAAAGACCTCTTAAGCCTTTTTCTGGGGAAGAGGTCAGTGGCCGATAGTGACTTAAGGGAAGGTGGCCTGCAAGAGACCAAAATGAGGAAGGCCGAGCATTCTGGGGGTGCTGCCTGCAAGTCATGCCTGAGCCTGTCCTGAGACATGTCCCAGGAAGGATAATGACCCTTACCCCAGGGTGGGCTTCTCCTTTCTAACAGTAACCTGGGATAACCAAGCTACATGCTTTATCCCCAACTTCCCCCACTTTGAAAGAGTCATTTGTTTTACAGCTGTACCTGGATTCGTGTTATTTTTGTGTGCCAGGCTTCCACTAGGTATCAGAGACTCAGAGGCCTAAAATAAACCCATAGGAACAAATGAAGCTGCCAGATGTTTCCCCCTCTGCAAGTCTGCCAAGGTGGCCCCAAGTGCTGGTTATCACTCCCACAGATTCACCTGCGTGGTGGCCCATGTCTAAAAATGGACTTACAGCTTTGAAAAGTCAGGCAAGGACTGTTTCTTGGTCAGGATTATGTTGATTTTTGTTTTTTTATTTATTTATTTATTTATTTATTTATTTTTTAAATTATACTTTAGGTTTTAGGGTACATGTGCACAATGTGCAGGTTTGTTACATATGTATCCATGTGCCATGTTGATTTCCTGCACCCATTAACTCGTCATTTAGCATTAGGTATATCTCCTAATGCTGTCCCTCCCCCCTCCCCCCACCCCACAACAGTCCCCGGAGTGTGATGTTCCCCTTCCTGTGTCCATGAGTTCTCATTGTTCAATTCCCACCTATGAGTGAGAACATGCGGTGTTTGGTTTTTTGTCCTTGCGATAGTTTACTGAGAATGATGTTTTCCAGTTTCATCCATGTCCCTACAAAGGACACGAACTCATCATTTTTTATGGCTGCATAGTATTCCATGGTGTATATGTGCCACATTTTCTTAATCCAGTCTATCGTTGTTGGACATTTGGGTTGGTTCCAACTCTTTGCTATTGTGAATAGTGCCGCAATAAACATACGTGTGCATGTGTCTTTATAGCAGCATGATTTATAGTCCTTTGGGTATATACCCAGTAATGGGATGGCTGGGTCAAATGGTATTTCTAGTTCTAGATCCCTGAGGAATCGCCACACTGACTTCCACAATGGTTGAACTAGTTTACAGTCCCACCAACAGTGTAAAAGTGTTCCTATTTCTCCACATCCTCTCCAGCACCTGTTGTTTCCTGATTTTTTAATGATGGCCATTCTAACTGGTGTGAGATGGTATCTCACTGTGGTTTTGATTTGCATTTCTCTGATGGCCAGTGATGATGAGCATTTCTTCATGTGTTTTCTGGCTGCATAAATGTCTTCTTTTGAGAAGTGTCTGTTCATGTCCTTTGCCCACTTTTTGATGGGGTTGTTTGTTTTTTCTTGTAAATTTGTTTGAGTTCATTGTAGATTCTGGATATTAGCCCTTTGTCAGATGAGTAGGTTGCAAAAATTTTCTCCCATTCTGTAGGTTGCCTGTTCACTCTGATGGTAGTTTCTTTTGCTGTGCAGAAGCTCTTTAGTTTAATGAGATCCCATTTGTCAATTTTGGCTTTTGTTGCCATTGCTTTTGGTGTTTTAGACATGAAGTCCTTGCCCACGCCTATGGCCTGAATGGTATTGCCTAGGTTTTCTTGTAGGATTTTAATGGTTTTAGGTCTAACATTTAAGTCTTTAATCCATCTTGAATTAATTTTTGTATAAGGTGTAAGGAAGGGATCCAGTTTCAGCTTTCTACATATGGCTAGCCAGTTTTCCCAGCACCATTTATTAAATAGGGAATCCTTTCCCCATTTCTTGTTTTTGTCAGGTTTGTCAAAGATCAAATAGTTGTCTGATTATGTCACGGGAATGAGAGTGGGGGATAAGACGCAGGAGTCAAATCAAGAGTCAGCCCAAACTGGAAACCATGGTTAGTATCTCACCATGTGTTATATTTGTTTGAGACAGGGTCTCGCTCTGTTGCCCAGGCTGGACTGCAGTGGTGCAATCATAGCTCACTGTGGCCTCTGACTCCTGCATTCAAGTGATTCTCCTGTCTCAGCCTCCCAAGTAGCTGGGAATACAGGCATGAACCACCATGCCTAGTTAACTTTAAATTTGTTGTTGAGACAGAATCTTACTATGTTGCTCAGGCAGGTCTCAAACTCCTGGGCTCAAGTGATCCTCTCAACTTGGCTTCCCAAAGTGTTGGGATTATAGCTGCCAGCCACCACACCCAGCCTTCACTATGTGTTTTTACATGCCAAGCACCATGCTAAAGGAAACTTCCACGCTTTTCCACATGCCATCAAAATCACGTAATTGTTATTATTATTATTTTAAGATACAGGGTCTCACTACATTGCCCAGGCTGTCCTCAAACTCCTGGGCTCAAGCAATCCTCCTGCTTCACCCTCGTGAGTAGCTGAGACTATAGGCACATGCCACTGTGCCTGGTCATGTTATTTATTTTTATTTTATAGATGAGGAAACTGAGGCAAGGCAATGCAAGGCAAAATATTTTGCTTAAAATGTCAGATCCAGTGTCAGACAAAGGAACTGAACCAAATCCATTTGCAGGCCTCTCCTCTTTACCACGGTGTTGAATACCCTCAGCAAGAAAATGGGGGTAGCTCATTTCTTGGAAGCTTTCCTTCTCAGGCATCTCTGGACAGGGACAGGGCCATGTACTTTCTTTTATCCCCATAGCACCTACACCAAGTGCAGCTCTGTATCCAAGGCAGGTGCCCAACAAAAACCCCTTACTGATCGGATTTCAAGATTCTGGCATTCAACAAAATTCTACCTAGAAAAGATAATATGGTCAAAGAACTTCACAAAAGATTTAGGAAAACTAGTATCTATGGATAACATAAAGAAGCTTAACATGTTATACCATAGTTATTGCACATTTAATAATAATGTTAGTTTTAACATTTCAAGACCAAGTAAAATTATTCACTGATTTGTTTTTCTTAGGATTTGGAATTTTTTTAAAATCCCCATTTTTCAACCAGACAAATGTTCTGTCCTTCAGAATTTAGATCAACACTCCTCTTGAAACTTCTGCAAATTGGATTAACCAGCCAGCAAACAGTTTTTGGGGACTACCCTGTGTCAGGTGCTGGGTAGTACTCTCCCAGCCCTTGTGTGGGCTCTGCTTGTGTTTTGTGTCCCGTGGGGGCCGGCAGCAGGGTCTGACATCTACAGACACCAACTGCGGGAGCCCTGACAAAGGGCAGGAATGTCTCGATGGTGCTGGTTACAGCATCAGACTATTCAAAATTTCCACTGTGTCTGTCAAATTGAACCCACTGAATGACTCAACTGGTTATCCAGTAAACAGATATTTTTAAAATGTAGAAATCAATATTCACTAATAACTTATAATAAAGCATTCCCAAATATGAACTTATATCAACCCATAGCAATACTTAAACACTTCCATAATGAAACACCAGAAGTAACCCATGGGCCTCATAAGCATTCATTTACTCATTTTCTGAACATATTTAAAAATAAATATCTGTAATTAGCCATTCACATAGTTCAGAGCTCAATTTTTTTTTAATGCAAACCACTCATTTCAGCAGATGACTAGGAATCAGAACAAGAGAAAAAGGATGAAGAATTAATTTTCACCATCTATTTACTGGATGAAGCAAAGGCCCTGATTGAAACTTTATCGTTATGGAATTTGATTATTGATTCATAACCTTTGGGATCACAGGACACCCCCACCCCACGCCTGCTTCCAACACACAGTAATCCCTGCAGGACCCACCCAGCCTGTGTATCTCCATTGGTCACAGCGCCGCTGGCTGCAGCTGGCCGCCTCCTGACAGAATGCTTCACACATGCATCAAAGGTCATGACCACAGCACACAGGCTGACCCCAGCACAGAGCCAGAAGGTGCCAGACACACACAATGACCCATGACAATACATCATTATATCTTACTGATGGCAGTGAGAAGAGGAGGTGCCTCTTTCTACCCATTTGTGGCCTCATCATCAAATGCAATCATTATTGCTATACTGATTATCAAAAAGGATACACCTTCAAAAATGCTGTAGTAAAACTAATAAGGCTTATGGAAAGCGAGAGAGAAAAAGAGAGAGTAAGATAGAGAAAGAGACTCATAGACCAACCATTGAATATTGGTGTAAATTTGTACCCAGAGAATTAACAAGAGAGTAACAACTACAATTTTTAAAAAATACCAGCACAGGCCAGGCACAGTGGCTCACACCTGTAATCCCAGCACTTTGGGAGGCTGAGGCAGGCGGATCACGAGGACAAGGGTTCAAGACCAGCCTGACCAACACGGTGAAAACCCGTCTCTACTAAAAATAGAAAAATTAGCCGGGCGTGGTGGCACGTGCCTGTAATCCTCAGCTACTCAGGAGGCTGAGGCAGAAGAATCGCTTGAACTCAGGAGGCAGAGGTTGCAGTGAGCTGAGATCGTGCCACTGCACTCCAGCCTAGGTGACAGAGCAAGAATCTGTCTCAAAAAAATAAATAAATAATAAAAAAATACCAGCACAGTTAAAAACTGGTTAAATTACTAATAAGTAAAGAAATAGGACTTGCAGGGACTCAAACAGATATCTGTACACCCATGTTCATAGCAGCATTATTCACAACCAAAAAGTGGAAGCAACCTAAGTATCCAACAACACTTAATCAATAAAGAAAATGGGGTATACACACAATGAAATATTATTGGGCCTTAAAAAGGAAGGAAATCCTGACACATGCTACAACATGGGTAAACTCGGACAACATTATGCAAAGTGAAATAAGCCACACTCAAAAGGACAAATACCATAAAACCCCGGTTGTAGGAGACATGTAGAGTGGTCAAATTCACAGAGACAGAAAGTAGGATGGTGGTTGCCAGGGGCTGGAAGATGGGGAATGGGAAGTTAGTGTTTAATGGGGGCACAGTTTCAGTTTGAGAAGATGAAAAGAGTTCTGGAGACGGATGGTGGTGATGAGAACAATGTGAATGTACTTCATGCCACTGTATACTGAAAAATGATTAAAATGGAAAATTTTATGTGAGGTATATTTTACCACCATTTAAAAATATTTTAAATGGAAAAAGGAAAGTGATGTCGCTTGATATTTTAAAAAGGTAATACAAGCTTAATTGAAGAGGAGGTGAAGAGGAGTTGAGGCAGCTGAGTTGTAACAAGGGCAAAATGCACAGAGCTCAGAGACAGCCAGGCAAAATCACTTCTGGAACACAGCCACGGCCAACGCAAACCAAGAAGGACAAGGTGAATGGGTCCTGTGTTCCTCCACAGCTTACAGAATTCTGCTGGCTTTGTGCACCACTGCAAAATATAAACATGCTGGGGAAACACTGGTTTCCACATTATTCTGACATCATTCCCATATTTACAATTATAACAGTAGATGAGCTAACCTGTGTTACAGAAACACGTGTTGTGGCAAAATCGGTTTGTTATTTAACATTTCCAATAATAGTTTGTAAGACTACTGAAAGAATGCTTAGCTTGCTAAATTTTAATCAGTCCCAATTTTGCATATACCCTAGTGGCAGCAACGACCCTGTGTACAACTCCACCCACGTGAGTACACATTCACGCAGCCTTAGCTACACATTTATTTTGAATTACTTTTCATTGCTTCCCTTCAATTATTCTATTTCTACTTACATCAGTGTAGAAACTTTTGATTTAGTCATGAAGGAAAAAATAAACAACTATTGGGATCTTCCAGTGGGCTGCTGCTGTATTTTCACAAGATGACTATATAGGAGAATGTGGCGATGCATTTTTGCTGTCCTTGAATGAGCCTGACAGAATCCTCTAAGACTCCCATGGAAGGTGCGAAGTTGGGGCCAGAGAAATGAACCCTGCTTTTCCCTCTGGGAATCACACTTAGAACTTCAGGTTGACCCCACTTATGAAAGACTTCCAAGGGTCAGAAGAGCAGCCCTGACTCAAAGCCCTTTCCCCACTGGCCATTCCCATCCTTTATTGTAAACCCTGGGGAAGTGACTGCAGAGGTAGATTTTGAGGAAGAGAAGTGTGAAAGGCAGAAGGAAGGGAGAGGCAGGAGAAAGCATTGTGCCACTACCCAGCGGAGAGTGGGCCCAGAGGGGTGTGCTGGGAGGGCCAGAGTGCCAACAAAGTCTAGTGTGCCCATTTGGCTTCTGGATCCGGGGGAATGCAAAGCTCATATTTTGCTAGTTTTCTACAAATGCCACGAAGAAGCCAAACCTGCAAAAGAAATATACCATGTGAAAGAAATATAAGCTCCAGAAAGGAAAAAGTGAGGGTAAATGCACTTCAAATATGTCGACATAGTAGATGAATCACAGCCAGTTATACTTGTTCCAGTGTTAAATGGGCCCTTTCAACAGTTGGCAAAGAAGATATTTTGATTTATGCTGTACACTTTTGTGACAAGGTAAGGGCCTTCTATTGAGCATAAAAGAAACTTTATATAGAACACACGATGTCTGCAAAGCTTAACGACACACCAAATGAACACACTGTCACCAACACAAAGGGCACAAAATGAAACCTTAAGCCTGCTTAGGAAGCATGAGAAGATGTAGAGGCATGATTTTCCTCACCTTATAGGAGGCGTCTCTAACTCAGGATGCCTGAGTTGGAAAGGGCAGCATCTTCCTAGGGTAGCAACGCGGTGGGCATTAGCGCCAGGGACCTGGAATCCACATGCTCAGCAATCACTGGTAAATCACGTCTACCACATGGATGCCTCATACCAGTGTGATCAATGAAGTAAAAATTCAGAAGCTGGCCATTCTATTTCTAATATATTCCCAAGAGAAATTTTTGCCCCCATACACCAACAGACAAGTACAAGAATGTTAAAAGCAGCACTGCTTGTCATAACCAAAAACTGGACACAATCTAAATGTCCCTCCACCACAGAATGAATAAGTAAACTGTGGGATACCCACACAATGGAATAGAGTACCATGGTGAAACTGATAAATTACAGTTACATGCAACAGCAGGCAGGGGCCTCAGGAACCAGAGGTTGAATGAAACAGAAAGCAAGCCGCAGATGAACACATGGCATGCTATTCTATTTATGAGAAGTGCAACGATGCCTCTTTCAAGGATACAGACACCTGTGGTGAAACTTTCCAGAAAAGCAATGGAATGGGGAACACAAATTTCCAGCAAGTAGCTATCCCTGTGTGGGGAGAGTGCAAAGGGAGCTTCACAGTAATGGTGTTGGGAGGCAGGCATATGGGTTGTTCATTGGATCATTAATTCTTTATATTTTAGCCCAGGAGCGGTGGCTCATGCCTGGAATCCCAGCACTTTGGAAGGCCCAGGCAGGCAGATTGCTTGAGGTCAGGAGTTCAAGACCACCCTGGCCAACACGGTGAAACCTTATCTCTACTAAAAATCCAAAAATTAGCCAGGTATGGTGGCACGTGCCTGTAGTCCCAGCTACTCGAGAGGCTGAGGCAGGAGAATTGCTTGAACCCAGGAGGCAGAGATTGCAGTGAGCTGAGATCGCACCACTGCACTCCAGCCAGGGCGACAGAGCGAGACCCTGTCTCAAAAAATTTTTTTTAATTAAAAAAAATTCTTTATATTTTACACATATTTTATGACAGTGTTGGACTAACTGATTTAATAAAGATGCTTTCTTAAAAGGGGATAAACAGTCTACTGCCTAGTTACGAAAGAACTGTAAGGAGACATTCATGCCTCAAACTGAAGGGACTGCCACTCTTCAGGAGAGATAAGAAATGGAGATTGGTTGCTCCAGACCTTACTCCTGCCCTCACATAGTCCCAGGGCTGGTATTCCCAGGTGCATGTGAATCTTGACTCTGACTGTCACTCAAATAAGACAGATGCTGGGTTGAGCACTGGCTGTGGCTGATTGGAATGCCTCCTCTTTCTTGGAAGTGGCCAAAACACAACAGTACTCTGGAGCAGGCATCAGCAAACTGCAGCCCAAGGGCCATAGCCAGCTGTCCACCTGATTTTGTATAGCCTGGAAAGTAAGAATGGCTTTGGCATTTTTTTTTAGTGGTAGAAAAATATAAAAAATAATAATACTTCATAACGAGCAAATTATAATTATATGACATTCAAATGTTAGTGGCCATACAATTTTGTTAGAACACAATCACCTTCATCTATTTATCAGCTGTAGCTACTTTCACTTGACAATAGCAAATTGAGTAACTGTAAGATATTAGGTGGAAAAACCTGAAATATTTACTATCTGAGCCTTTGCAGAAAATGTTTGCTGATCCCTGCACAAGAGAAAAGCTAAAAAAATCAAGTCCAGAAGAACCTAAGATACAAAGTTTGCTCCTTTGCTTATATTGAGATTCATTCCACAAAGAATTTGTGGCTGTTTGTGAGAAAACATAATAAACAATAACACACATTTTTTTAAAAAAAAAAAAAAAAAAAAAGAGGGCTAGGAATAATCTGGATAAAACAGAAAGGCTGTGGGCCCAGGGAGAAACACCATCAAGAATACAGAGTCTAGCCGGGCACGGTGGCTCATGCCTGTAATCCCAGCACTTTGGGAGGCTGAGGTGGGAAGACTGTTTGAGACCAGCCTGGGCAACAAAGTAAGACCCCATCTCTAAAAAAAAAATAAAAAAGAATACAAAGCCTCCACAAGCATCAACACTGGAATACAAATCTGTGTTTTAAGACAGCCAAAGCAGAAAGGTACACAATTGTGGAAAACTTTTGAGTCTGAGGAAAACAAACAAAAACATAATAGTTATTCAGAGCAAAGCAGTTCTCCCATCAGGTGTGAAGCTCACAAACACATTGGCAGTTTTGACAACATCCCTACAGCACAAGTAGCAGCAGCTTTGGGGTTTCCTGTGACAGAAGCCGGGCGTGCAGTTCTCCAATATGCTGGGAAAAAGCAGCTCAGGGAGCCCTCTTGTCAGGCTGATCTCACAGGGAGACGTGACCACGTTTAGCAGAAAAAGACCATGCTCAGACTGACCGGGTCCTTATTATGTTCTACTAGGAGCACAACTAAATTTTATTATCCAAGTACACAACCTGTGCCAAGAGAGCTGGGTTTCGGTTCTCATGGAGAACATGATGATACATGCATGCCATCTGCGCAGCAAAGACACTCAGGAACACTACACAGTCAGCTGCTCAAAGTCGGTGGGTGAACAGTTAGAACAGTTGGTCTTTGAGCTGCCTCAGGAGCCAGGCTTAGGGATGAGGCCGCCCTCCTGGCTCTCCACTCTGAAGCCTGCCTGAGCCCTGTCCGCCTGAGCTGCCCTGACACCCAGGCTGGCCCTGCTCACCTGACCCCAGAGCTGCAGGGCGTGCATGGCTACTGCTTTCCACAAAGGGAAGGGGTCAAAGGTCACATGAGATGACCACTGGGTCCTAACTGGATGCAGATACCCTAAAGAGCCTGAAGACATGAAGCACAACTTTACAAAGGATGAAAAGACCCAAGATACTGGGCTTAACTTCACAGGGGCAGTTTTAGTGCCTGCATCTGTGAACTGGTCCTGTGTCCACCACTGAAAGGAAGTACCCTTTGCTCTGCTTCCGTTTTATAATCCCCAAGATGGAGATCAGGAGTTCCAATCCTGACTTGCCTGCTTTCCAGCTGTGCATTACTGGGCAAGTCCACACCCTGCTTGTAGAGGTGAAATGAGAAGCTTGTGATGAAAGCCATGCGGGGCCCCAGGCAGGGCAAATGCTGGCGAGTGGCTTGGTGTTAACGACAAAAGAATGATCAGGTTATTTATGTAACTTTAAACTTAAAAATCATACTTTATATATTGTTTTTAACCTCTGTATAAGTTTCTGAAAGGTAAGATATTCACATGGTTCAAAAAAATCAAGATACTATAAAGAGAGGCACACTGAGAAATCTGGCTCCCACACTGTCCCAGCCCTCCCCATGCCCCCACCATGGACTGCCATTGTGTTGGCTCTTTGGTGTCTACCCAGGATCTCTCAATTATTTACAAATAAACACAAATATATATTCTTACTTTTCTCTTACACAAAAATGCAAAGAAGATATATATTGTTCTGTACCTTAGTTTTTGCTCTGAACACTATAGAACAGAAATTTTTCCATGTGGGCCTTCTCTTCCTTCTGTTCCAGCTGCAGGATGTCCCCCTTTGTGGCTGGACTACAGTTTAAGTGGACACACAGACTGTTTCCACAACCAGCACTGCGATGCACAACCTTATCCACGCTGGTAAGACAAATTCCCAGAAGCATATTGTAGATTTTAATTTCCCCCATGCTATTATTTTATCAGTCACTTTTATTCTTGTCAATGGCTTTCGTCAATGGTAAGAAACACAAGAGATGGGAACTGGGATGGCAAAAGTCTGGGGGATCCTGGTTTTCACTGGTGATATTGGAGAAGGAGTAACAGATGGGGCAAGGCTGTCCTGTCGTCCTGCCCTCTCTCCTCCTCCTCTTTGTTAACATTGCCACACAAAGAGTTGAAGAAAGAACAAATAGGGACATGGGACCTAAAAATAAATGTGCTTGTAATTTTCCATGAAAAAGGGAGCCTTGAACTTCATATAACCCACTGCTCCGTGATGCTGAGGTCTTGGAAGCACCAAGACAAAATCCAGACGGTTCCTAACTTCAATAATGTTGCCATATTTCTTTATCTCCTACACCTTTTTATCCTCACTTGCCACATTTCCCTGTAAAATGAGGGCAGTGTTTGGGGGCTAGGCACATGAGGGAGCCACAGAACACAGGCCAACTCAAGGTGCTTCTCACTTTGGCCACCCTCACCTTGCACATCCAAAACTGTTTTTTCTGCCTCCTAGGTGTCAGGCTGTGCTAGACAGATGTTAGGAGTGCAAAGATATAATCGCTTGTCTTAAGTCAAAATGATTGACTCTGGGATGGGCATTGAGTTCCACAGCTACCAAACACAGAGGTGAGCACAGGACACCAGGAGGGAGTCACAGCCAGGAGGGCTACCCAATGGCATCTGTGCACACTGAGAGCACAGCCACAGCCCTCTGAGTGTGAAAGGGAACAGAGGCATGTGAGGGGAAATTAAGGCAGTGGGGTGTGGTGGGTGGGGTGTGCAGGGCATGAGACAGGGTCATGAGATGTAGAGAGCACGTGGACAGGAGACTGTGAACCGCCTGGTGGACCCTGCTCAGTAGTCCCTAAACTTCTGCCTTTGCCAGCATCACCAGGGAGCTTGTCAAATGCACATTCCCCAGGCTACCTACGATGGTCAGCCCTAGCAGGTCTTGGGTAAGCTCAAGAAAGCACCCCGGGGAATCCTTCTGCAGATCCAACCCAGCTTTAAGAAATGCTGCTGAGGGCAGTGGAAGTGTGGGGTGGTGGTCCAGGTCACCCTGGAGCCGGCAGCAGGGAAGAGGTGAGAGGCCAGAAGCCAACTGAGGGGGACCCCGATGCAGAAGTCCAGGTGCATGATGAGGGGGTGGGGGGCCTGAGCCTGCAGAGCAAGGGACAGATTTGGGGTGGAGCTGAGTGGATGTATGACTGAAGCCTACTGTCCCAGCAGGCACACAGCAGGGAAGGAGCCCGACCGGTCCAGAATTAGAACCGGCTTCCCAGAGGAAGGGATTTTAAGTTGGGATCTGAGGATGAGCTGGCATTCATGAGGTAGCCAAGCAGACATGTGCGGACTCCTAAAATACTCAGTCACCTAAACTTCCCAGGGCTGCCCTAAGAGCCACAATCCCCACCCCCAACCACGAATGTGTTCCAAGCATGTTTAATAAAATTTCTCCTGCCTACCTCCCTGCTTTAGGACTGCAGCTGTGGGTACAGTCACAGGATTCCCAGTATTCCAACAGTAAGGCCAAGGAGGGGCACGATGGCCCTGGTTTCTGGGAAGGGAGCAGCAGCCTTTCCTTCCACTACCCCCAGAATGGAGAATGAAAGTGTGGGCAGGGCATGAAGGAGACAGGAAGAAAACAGCTGCTGCCTCATCCCCTTTGCCTCCCCAATAAGCCAAACAGAAAGGATACAAGGGGATGGGACATCTGGTACCAACGAGGACAAATGGGGATCAGATAAGTGACTTTCATGCCCACGCACAGGGGGTGAGTTACCCTTCCCCCGCATCGCTTTCTCCAAGTATCAGCTAGTTATTCTAAACATCCCACGCCAATTACCTAATTCCTTTATTAATGAACTTATTTTGGTGGAAAGAGTCTTCTCAGAGTCTTTCTTACTGCTCTCTAGCTCCTGCATGCTGTATCCAAGTCCCTCAGGTAGGTGTCTGGGAGCCGCGGCTCAGTTTGCTGGGGAGAAGCCACGCTTGGAATCAGCTGGGGAGCTCAACACCCACCCCGGCCCCACTCAGGGCAGCGAAGGGCATCCTGAGAGTGCAAGCCAGGGGTGGGGGACACATGTAAGGCTCCTCGGGTGACTCAGGTAACTGTGCTTCACAAACAGCATCCAGCAACACTGCTGAGGAGGCCGAGCCGAAGGGCCCAACCCTTCATCCCAGAGAGCTCATGCTGATTTCTACAGTCTGCAAACCACTGCACAGATACAGTTCTACGTAATCATTATCCCCACAGGCATGTGCCACCACGCCCAGATAATTTTTTTTTTTTTTTTTTTTTTTTTAGTAGAGACAGGGTTTCACCATGTTGGCCAGGCTGGTCTCGAACTCCTGGCCTAAATGATCTGCCCACCTTGGCCTCCTAAAGTGCTGGGATTACAGGCATGAGTCACCGTGCCTGGCCTCTTTTTTTATTTTTAAGACTGCGTGGTCCTTTCTTGCCATCTTGGCCAGGCTGGTCTCGAACTTCTGGGCTTCAAGCAATCCTCCCACCTTGCCTCCCAAAGTGCTGGGATTACAGGTGTGTGCCACTGTGCCCAGCCCTATTCCTAATTTTAAAATAATGCATCACAACTTCAACCATCTTTATAGCACTTGAGCATGTAACTCCAATATATATATATTACTTATTGATAAATCATGTAGAAGTACTAACATAATATTATACACCTTATAAAATGCAGCCAAACTAGAAATCTTTAAAGATGGGATAACATACACACAAATAGAAGTTGTGGGAACCACCAGCTCCCACCAGCCCATCAGTGGTCAGGGAAAGGAAAGGCTGGTTACCACTGGGGGTAGTAAACCACTAAATCCCGCAGATTAAAGCCAGGACATTGCTTCATTCAAATGTATCTTCTAAATACATGTTTGGAAAAATAAAGAGGAACTCTGTAAGAAAAAGTTGGTTTGCAAGTTAATACATGGTTCACAGTAATTTCTTTTATTATTTTCTTCCCCTTGGAAAAGTACCATCCCGCCAAATGCCAAGGCCATAATCTCTTTACAAGTTTAAATCAAATCCCCAGAATTCATAAAGGAACATTATCTTGAACAAAGACTCAGAGAAAGGGTTCTAGACTTTAGGCTTTTCTAAATTAACTGAACATGGCCTTGGATTAAGTTATCTCCCTGGAGCAATTAAGACAGGAAGGCAACTCATCACTTTAGAGACACAGTTTACCTTCGAGGGCTCCTGACCTTGTGCCAGGCACAGTTGGAAGCCACACCAGTGCAGGGCAGGAGAGCAGGCCCTGCCTCATGGGACTCATGGTGGTGCACAGGTGTTCATGGTAATTACAATTCTGGAGGGCTCCTGAGGGGGCACAAAGTAGACAGGGCCTATCATGCACTCCTGGCTGGCTTTTCCAAGAGCCACACGATGCTGGCACCTAAAGGAAGAGCAAGGGTTGGCAGAAGAGAGGGAAGACTGTCCCAGGCAAAGCCCATATGAGATCTGGAAGAATTTCCAAATGGCAGGAGAATAGAGGGCTTAGAGACAGCTGGAGGAATCATGAGATGAGGAGACCAAGAAGGGGCCCAGGTGTGGGGGGAGGGCCCCGGTGGCCGAGAGGAGTCTGAACTCACCTAAAGCATAGGGGAGCCCCAATGCTTTCAGAAAGATTCAGCTCTCATTCAGAATTCCACCTTGACTGCAGCATGTGGCTAGGAGAGGCTGGGCAGTGAGCCTGGACTAGAGACCTGGCCTTGGCCAGGCTGGAGAAGAAAGTGACAGTGAACAGTAACCACGGGGATGGCAGTGGTAGTGATGACACTAGGAGCCAGGTGTGGTGCAAGTGCTTTACACTTATTTATTCTATTAACTGACACAACAGTTTCCTGAGGTAGGAACACTGTCACCTCCATTTTCCAGGGAAGATGATGAGGCCCTGAGGGCTTAAATTACTTACCTTAAGTCAGACACTTGAAGGAATAATGAAACAATGAGACATAAAAACTGTGAAGGTGCCAGGCACGGTGGCTTATGCCTGTAATCCCAGCACTTTGGGAGGCTGAGGCAGGTGGATCACCTGAGGTCAGGAGTTCGAGACCAGCCTGACCAACATGGTGAAACCCTGTCTCTACTAAAAATGCAAAATGTAGCTGGGCATGGAGGTGCACACCTGCAATCCTAGCTACTCAGGAGGCTGAGGCAGGAGAATTGCTTGAACCTGGGAGGTGGAGGTTGCAGTGAGCTGAGATCATACCACTGCACTTCAGCCTGGGTGACAGAGTGAGATTCTGTTTCAAAACAAACAAACAAACAAACAAACAAACAAACAAAAAACAAAACTGCTAAGGCAAATAAGATGCCATGGAATCAGCCTAGATGCCCATGAACAGCGAATTGGATAAAGTGGTTCCTACACACCATGGAATACTACACAGCCATAAAAAAAAAGAAATCATGTCCTTTGCAGCAACATGAATGCAGCTGGAAGCCATTATGCTAAGTGAATTAACGCAGGAACAGAAACCAAATACTCTGTTTTCACTTGTAAGTGGGAGCTAAGCATTAGGTACACATGGACATAAAGATGAGAACAAGAGACACCGGGGACTACTAGAGGGGAGGGAGCGGGGAAAGGGTTGAAAAAAACTCCCTACTGGGTACTATGCTCACTACCTGGATGATGGGATCATTCATACCCCAAACCTCAGCATCATGCAATATACCCATGTAACAAACCAGCACATGCACCCCCTGAATCTAAAACAAAAGTTGAAATTGCAAAACATTTAAAACCGAAAAAAAAACCCCAAATAAGATGTCATTTAAAGCACACAGCAATAACTCCGTTATTGCTTCAGCAATATAAAATTAACATATAGAATTTATCCACTGGAAGTGTAAAATTCAATGATTTTTAGTAAAGTTATAATTATGCAACCATCGCCACAATCCAATTTTAGAACATTTCAATCATCCCAAAACATTTTCCTTGTGCCAGTGTGCAGTCAATCCCTATTCCCAGCCCCAGCCCCAGCCCCAGCCCCAGCCCCAGCCCCAGCCCCAACCACAGATCTGCTTTCTGTCTCTAAAAATGTGTGTGATAACAGTTTAAGTCCAAATACATTTAATCATGTTTGGATTTATTATTTTTCCTTCCACTGAGGACATTCAAAGTACCTAAGAGCTACTTGAGGAGAACCAGGCAGCTTTATTTTTAGTTTGTATAACTTTATGCCATATGTTATTTCCCTCCCACTTCTTTTTCTCACCGTAAAGGATTTATTCTGCTTTTGGCATTGGTGGTTTATCTAGGATCGTATTTGTAATAGAGTCAAATACATATCAAGTTAGCATGAACTGAAGTCAATATACTATCTTTTTAATTGTAGATGTTTCTCTGTACACAAAAAGAACACTTTATTCCAGTGAAGCTTTCATTTTTGTTTTATGGAGTCATTACTAAGGAAAAATTATAATCTCCTCCACAGAAGTACAAACAGCAGTCCTGGAGTATCACCAACCCTGAGAATACTTTACCTGCATGTTCACAGTTATCATAGCACTATGACATAGCATCTGAACCAAAATAACTTTATTCCGACATCCGTTGCATGGGAGAACTTGCGGAATTCACAAGGCTCCCATGAGACCTGATTTTCCTACCCTAAAATGAGGCTCAGGGGTAGGAAACCCTGCCTCTTCTTTCCTTCTTCCAAACTGCTGCTCTTCCGCAGACTGTGAGGGAGAGGGTTGTCTTCAGGCCACTCCTGGAGTGATTTGCTGTCTTCCAAACGCACTGAGCATCCCGCCCTAGCCACCACCAGCAGGCCTGGCTTTATCCTCTCCAGGAATCTTCCTTTCCAGGGGCCTTTCTCAGAGGTTCTGCCCTGAGAGGCCAGGCCCCACCCTTTCCCCCACTGCATCACCAGGGCAGTAGATCTGTTTGTGGCTCCCAAGTTCCTCCTTTACTCAGGAAGTCCCAGCGAGAGGCAGGGGAGGGCGAGGGTTCCCTGGGCCTCCCCTCCTCAGCCCTGCCTTCTACTCACACCGCACACTCAGGGCTGAAAGGGCCCACGCCACAGCCTGCAGCCTCCCAGCTCTCCCAGAGAGGCCACACACAGTCATCACCTCACAGGGACCCGGCAGTGGCCCGCTCGGCCCCTCTGGCTTCACCTCCTCCCCGTTCAGCCGAGGCTGCAGGGTCTGAGGCTTCTACTATAGCCAAGGAAAATCTGTCAGGTCCAGCTGCGGTCCCCACAGTGGTGGCACCGCTCCTTGTACCTTTAAAATGGCTCTGGAGCAGCGGCTCTCAACTGGGAATGATTCTGCTCCCAAGAGCATGTTCATCTGGCAATGTCTGAAGACACTGAGCTGCCACACCCAGGAAGGGAGGTGGGGGTTCTCATGGCATCTCGGGAATAGAACCAGAGATTCACTAAACATCCTACAAAACACAGGCCAGCACCCACAACAGTCATCTGGTCCAAAATGTCAACTAAATGTGACTGAGATTTTTAAATGTGATTTGAGATTTTTAAAAAATCTCAAATTAAAAAAAAAAAAAAAATCAGGGCCAGGCACGATGGCTAACCCCTGTAATCCCAACACTTTTGGGGACCAAGGTGGGAGGATCGCTTGAACCCAGGAGTTCGAGACCAGCCTGGGCAACATAGTGAGACCTCATCTCTACAAAAAAAATTAAAAAATTAGTCAGGCATGATGGCACGCACCTGTGGTCCCAGCTGCTCAGGAGGCTGAGGTGGGTGGATCACTTGAGCCCAGCAGTTCGAGACTGCAGTGAGCTATGATCATGCCATGGCTGACCTGCTGCAAAGCACATCCTACTTTATCTGTAAGGGCTGTTAAATCAAGTTTAGTGTAAAGCTGACTCCTTACGTATTTTAAGTTCAGCCTAAAGGTTTCTCTGTGCACAGTGAACTATATCCTATGTAGAGGTGTCAATAGACTGTAACTAGTCTTGTGCCAATCACTGAGTTTTTGCCAATCCAACCATTTAAACCATGTTCAAATAAAGCAAACCTTGTAACCAATCCAGCTCTTTCTGTACCTCACTAATGTTTTCTGTCTATCACTTTCCTCTTTCTGTCCATAAATCTTCTTCCACTGCATGACTGTGCTGGAGTCTCTCTGAGCCTACTCCGGCTTGGGAGGCTGCCCAATTTGGGCATCGTTCCTCACTCAATTAAACTCTATTAAATTTAATTTGGCTAAGGTCTTTCTTTTAACAGGGCAAATATCAGCCCTTGCTGATCAGTTGACTGCTAAGTTTTTTAATCTTAGAAATGGACTGGTATTTTGAAGAGGACTCTAAGAGGCATGTAATCTCTTTGATCCAGGTATCCACATTTGGGCAGGGACTGTGCACAGGAGGGTATGTCACCATTCACCCAGTGAAAGCAATCAGAACGCAGAGAAGGCCAGTGTCTTGGAGGAGGCAAACAGCACATGAAGGGCCCTAGAAATACACACTGATTTAGAACTAGCAGCAAACATCAACCCCTCCTCATCCAGCAGCTGCCTGGCAGAGACCAGGGCCTATGTAACATGGGCAGGGAGGCAGTAATTGATCCAGGATCACAGAATGTCCAGGGCAATGGATTTCAGCTATGCTTTATGCACTAGCATTCCCTCCAGGGCCCTAATGCAGAGCAGCACCTCTTTTACCAGCATCACGTGTTATGCTTCCTCATAAGATTTCATTTAATGAAAGGCTTCCTTGCCTAAAAAGAATTTTAAAACCACTGGTCCAGCATCTGTGTATTAGGGTGTATCAATTAAGATTCTTAATTGCAAGAAACAGAAATCAACAATGCTTGATTTAAGCAGAGAAGTACTTTGCTAAAAGGATATTAAGGAGGTAGGGGTGGGCAATCAGGAACAAGAGGCAAACATGCTCCAGAACTGGTCGGGTAAGGACCCAACTGCAGCAATCCCAAGCCCTCAGTGCCACAGCCTGTGCAGCCAACAGCACCAGCCCTGGCCACCACTTACTGCCACCAGCCACACAGTCTCTGCCATCCCAAAGACTCAGCCCTGTATAAACTATTCCCACAGCCAGACTGAGCTCTTCATAGTCCCTGAGCTTTTGGTGCCACTGGCTCTCAATCAGAGATCTGGATGATTGCATGGACCTGCAGGGCCCAGACCCTAGCTGCAAAGGATGCTGGAAAGTGAATCTCTGCATTTGTATTTTTCCCACTGGGTGGTGGACTCTGCTGCCCATCATGTGTCATAAGGAAGGACATTTTCCAAGCACAGAAATGGATCTAAAAGGATGACAGTGGGTACATACAGAAAAAAACTCTCTCAAGCCATATTTTTCCTCTACCCTCACACCACAACAATCAACACAGAAGACTTCTGTGACCATATTAGTTCATTTTCACACTGCTATAAAGATATACCTGAGACTGGGTAATTTTTAAACAAAAGAGGTTTAATTGACTCACAGTTCTGCATGGCTGGGGAGGCCTCAGGAAACTTATAATCATGGCGGAAGGTGAAGCCAGGCACATCTTACATGGCAGCAGGAGAGAAGGTGGGGGTAGGGGAACTGCCAAACACTTTTTTTTTTTTTTTTTTTTTAAGACGGAGTCTTAAAAAACTTCAGCCTGTCGCCAGGCTGAAGTGCAGTGGTGTGATCTCAGCTCACTGCAATCTCCACCTCCCGGGTTCAAGCGATTCTCCTGCCTCAGCCTCCCAAGTAGCTGGGATTACAGGCACGCACCACCACACCCAGCTAAGTTTTGTACTTTTGGTTTTTTTTTTTAGTAGAAATGGGCTTTCACCATGTTGGCCAGGATGGCCTCAATCTCCTGACCTCGTGATCCGCCCACCTCGACCTCCCAAAGTGCTGGAAGCCAAACCCTTTTAAACCATCAGATCTCATCAGAACTCACTCACTATCATGAGAACAGCATGGGGGAAACCGTCCCCATGATCCAATCCCCTCCCACCAGGTCCCTCCCTTGACATGTGGAGATTACAGTTCAAGAAGAGATTTGGGTGGGGACACAGAGCTAAACCATGTCAGTGACTGAATGTATAGAGTTTTTTCCACACACACAAGCATCAGACACCAGCTTGGTGTCCTCCAATTCTGTTTCTATACTATTGACCTGGAGGTAGTACCAGACCCCACCCGTTTGGGGCTCAGTTCCCAAGACTGCCCCCAATCTCCCTGCCCTCCCCACCCGCCAGCCTTCAGACACTAGTTACAAGTCTGAGCCTCCAGAACTTCTGACCAACTGGCTTCAAATTGAGGTTTCCACGATCCCCTGTTTGGGTTTGGTTAATTTGCTGAAGCAACTCAGAGAAACACTGACTTAAGGTTTATTGGCTTATTATAAAGCAGAGGTGTACAATCTTTTGGCTTCCCTGGGCCACAGTGGAAGAAGAATTGTCTTAGCCTCACATAAAATACACTAACACTAATGATAGCTGACTAGCTAAAAAAAAAAAACAAAAAAAACAAAAAAAAAACAAACTCATAATATTTTAAGAAAGTTTACAAATTTGTGTTGGGATGCATTCAAAGCCATCCTGGGCTGCATGCAGCCTGCAGGCCATGGGTTGGACAAGCTTGTTATAAAGGATACTGCAAAGGATACAGATGAAGGGATGCACAGGGCAAGCTACGGCAGAAGGGGCATGACCCATGCCCTCCCTGGGTCGCTGCCCTCTAGGAACGTCCACATGTTCAGCCATCTGGAAGCTCTCGAACCCAGTTCTCTTGGGTTTCTATGAAAACAGTCCTTCCCTCAGGGTACGAGACAGGTCCCTCTCAGGGGAGGGTCTTAGGAAAAGACCCACAATCAAAAAGGAGGGGAAGATTAGAGTCCTACCTTGAGGCAGGTGAAAGGAAGGCAGAAGAGAGATTCTACTTTCCTGAGGCTTAACACACCCAACATTATAACAAAAGACTGTAACTAGGGATATGGCAGTTATGAGCCAGGAATCATGGACGAAAACCAGTGTATATCAAAACACCACAGTAAGACAGAAGAGCACTGAGTCCCCAAGAAAGTGAAATACACTGACAAGAGAGAGAAAAAGGGCCCAAGTATTATTTATATTGTATGTATAAATATTTAACATAAACATATATAAACTGTTTTTATGTTTTAAATATTTCATATAAAAACTAAAGTCCCCTACTTGGACATCAAAAATGAACTTCACAGTTTGGTCTTGAACTATGTAAAACACCAAGGTCACGGCACCTGACTCTGATGTTAGCAGCCATCAGTCAGGTTGCTTTGAAACTAAATCAGATGCCAGCTACCAACAAGCTTGGCTGCAGCTAACTACAGAGAAGAGCTTACAATTAATGAGTGAGAAGGCAGTATATGGCCAACTGTATATACAGGTCTTCCCAACTATACTTACTCACTGTGAAAGTGGAAGAAGCAAAGACACAATTAACACCAAAGATAAAGATCTATTTTGAAAGACGGGTATATTTATAATTCACACATACTCAGACACTCCGTGGATGGAGACATGCACAAACATATGTCTGTGGTCAGACACATACGAATCCATGGAGACGTGAGAAGCAAGAAAGATTTACTAAAACAAGATTCAACCAATGATGTCTGAACTATGAAAGATAATTCCAAGAGCCTTGATCTCAAGTTTGACCTCTGATAAAGTCTGACTTATTGCTGGAGTTGTTTTGTATAAGTGAAATTAATTTTAAACACTTATAATTCAGAGTCACTATATATGTTTTTTGGTTTGTTTTAAGCCAGCAACATGTGTTTTGGCTTTTCTGCTGGGTCCACTCATTTTTGTGTTATCTATTCACACAAGAGTATACCTGGAAAATCTGAGGTTTAGAGTACAGCCAAAATTGATTTATGCTTGAAAAATATGAAGCATGGGACTGGGCATGGTGGCTCATGCCTGTGATCCCAGCACTTTGGGAGGCCAAGGTGGGAGGATTACCTGAGCCTAGGAGTTCAAGACCAGTCTTGGCTGCATAATGAGGCTCCCTCTCTACATAAAAAAATAATAATTAGCCAGGTGTGGTGGTGCACACCTGTAGTCTCAGCTACCTGGGAGGCTGAGGCAGGAGGCAGGAGGATTGCTTGAGCCTCGGAGTTTGAAGCTGCTGTGAGTTGTGATCAGGCCACTGTACTCCATAGCCTGGGTGACAGAGTGAGATCTTGTCTCAAAACAAAACAAAACAAAACAAAAGAAGCATGGAAAAAAGTAAAATGAACTAAAACTATTCTACTCTGAGTGAGAAGATAAGATGGAAGGAGACAGAAATGATATGGTAATAAGGACAGTTAAACATTGGACTGGATCTCCATTGCGGTGGGGGGGATGAACAGGTAATCTATGGTGAATGACCAAGCAACATTTAGAAGCCAAAACTAGCTGGAAATCTTAAGAACAGAGCATTTTTATATATTAGACATATTTTTTAAGGTGATGTCTAAGGACATATATGTAATACTTTGTACTTGGAATCTATGGGAGGGGGAAGAAGAAAAAAAGATAATTTAATCTTTCTTGGGGGGAGCCCTGAAAAAAAAAATAGACACTTTTAAAATGAAACCAAATAGAAGCAGGCCCCTGCAATGACTGAAACAGGGTTCCATGAAGAGAAGAGCATAATGACTTAACTCTCCACAACAGAAGTTAAAAAGAACAGGAAATAAACATTTTATATATACAAAATATATACTTTTTTTTTTTGAGACAGAGTCTTACTCTGTCATCCAGGCTGGAATGCAGTGGCACAACCTCGGCTCACTGCAACCTCCGCCTCCTGGGTTCAAGCGATTCTCCTGCCTCAGCCTCCTGAGTAGCTGGGATTACAGACATGCGCCACCATGCCCAGCTAATTTTTGTATTTTTAGTAGAGACAGGGTTTCATCATGTTGGCCAGGCTGGTCTCGAACTCCTGACCTCAGGTGATCTTCAGGTCTGCCTCGGCCTCGCAAAGTGCTGGGATTACAGGCGTGAGCCACCGCACCCGGCCAAAATACATAATTTTTAATGTACATAGAAAATGTCATTTGTGGATGCCGGCAGCAATCCATGGAAGGTGTTCCTTCAAGGTTATTTTCCTGGCGAAAGGGCCTGTGATTTGCAGATATTGTGATGAAATTGCCAGAGCTCACCTCTCACTGGAGTTATTTTGATGAAATTTCTAAAGCTCACCTGGCATACTGTCCATTATATTTTGGGTTTTGATAAAAAAGTGCTAAACTTCCATCAAAAATGCATAACTTAAGTGTGAAAACCAGAGGACACCAAATACTTCTCCAGGACATTGTTTAAGCCCAGTTCAGACAGAACATTCCAGTCAGACTCATGAAGCATCCCAAATGAAGTTCAGGCTCCTTCCCAGATGCGGGGTTTGTTTCTGTAGGATGTTGGGTACTTTTTCCTATTACAAAACAATTATTCCAGGTTATGTCCTGGTACAATGACTCCATGACTAAGGGGCGAGGAAGAGAGGAAGAGGGAGTGAAAGGAAATCAACACAAAGATACCTTGTATTTTTTCAGCTTAGACACAAGTTTGAAAATGACCCACACAGATCTGAATACATTTTTCCAAAGAAGACAGACAAATAACCAATAAACATATGACAAGATGCTAAACGTCATCAGTTATTAGGGAAATGCAATTTAAATCCCCAACAAGATACCACTTCACACCCACTAGCATGGCTTTCATCAAAAGGACAGACAATAACAACTGTTGATGAGGATGTAGAGAAATAGGCCCTCATACATTGCTGGTGGAAACGTAAAATGGTGCAGCCACCCTGGAAAACAATCTGGCAGTTCCTCAAAAAGTTAAACATAAAATTAACATAAAATAAACAAAAAATTACTCCAGCAACTCCACTCCTAGGTATATACCCCAAGAAATGAAAATATAGGTCCATATAAAAACTTGTACATGAATGTTCTTAGCAGCATTATTCATAACAGCCAAAAAGTGGAAACAACCCAAACGTCATTCATTACCTGATGAATGGATAAAGAAAATGTGGTACATCTATATAGTAGAATATTATTCAACTATTAAGAAAAAAAAGAAATACTGATACACGCTTCACCACGGATAAACCTCGAAAACATTACGCTAAGTAAAAAAGTCAGGCACAAAAGGTCACATACCATACAATTTATAAGCAATATCCAGAATCCCGGGACGAGGAGAAGGAAATCTTCAAATTGAATCAGATGACTTCCTCAAGCACTGGCAGGGCAGTACCCCCAAGAGGACAGGGTCCTTTACTCCCAGTTAAATTTGTCTCTTCATACTTTCTAGATCTAGAAAGGCTAGGAAACAACTGTCCCCCCTCCCCCCACCCCCCCCTTTTTTTTTTGGGGGGGACAGAGTCTTGCTCTGTCGTCCAGGCTGGAGTGCAGCGGCACGATCTCTGCTCACTGCAAGCTCTGCCTCCCGGGTTCATGCCTCTCTCCCGCCTTAGCCTCTGGAGTAGCTGGGACTACAGGCGCCTGCCACTACGCCCAGCTAATTTTGTTTTTGTATTTTTAGTAGAGATGGGGTTTCACTGTGTTAATCAGGATGGTCTCGATCTCCTGACCTCGTGATCCACCTGCCTCAGCCTCCCGAAGTGCTGGGATTACAGGCGTGAGGCACCATGCCAGGCCAACTGTCCCCTTTCTTAATCTTTTGGTCCCATCTCCAAGTTTATGGATTTGCTACCTCTGCATCTAAAAGAGTTTGGGCTCTGGGTAATTCCAGTCTCACTAAGTACGTCACTTCATGCAAGTCAGCTTATATTCTTTAAGTTTCCTTATGTGTAAAATGGACATAGTTTACTCACCTCACTGAGGTAGTGTGAGCATTCAGTTAATGAATATCAAAGGCAATAGCATGTGGGGTAAAATAAATACTCAATAAACATTAGTGGTCATTTATTCTTTCCACAAATTCCTGAGTGCTACTGTGGCAAAACTCCACTATATGTGCATGGCTCCTGCCCTTATGAAACCCTCTGTCCACAGGGCAGACAGCACCAACACACAATTACAACAGAGGGATGGTCGTGGCAGAGGAAATACGTGGTGATAGGGGAGCCTGTAGCTGGCGTGCTTAACCATAGAAGTCAGGGAAAGCCCCACTTGGGCTGGCTTCACAGGGGTCACTCTGAATCTCGCCCTTCCACAGCAATTCTTTTTTTTTTTTTTGAGACGGAGTCTCGCTCTGTCACCCAGGCTGGAGTGCAGTGGCGCAATCTCGGCTCACTGCAAGCTCCGCCTCCCGGGTTCACGCCATTCTCCTGCCTCAGCCTCTCCGAGTAGCTGGGACTACAGGCGCCCGCCACCACGCCCAGCTAATTTTTTTTTTTTTGTATTTTTAGTAGAGACGGGGTTTCACCGTGGTCTGGATCTCCTGACCTCATGATCCGCCTGCCTCGGCCTCCCAAAGTGCTGGGATTATAAGCGTGAGCCACCGCGCCCGGCCTTCCACAGTAATTCTAAAGGGCACTATGGGACCAGCCTGGCCAACGTGGTGAAACCCCGTCTCTACCTAAAAATACAAAAATCAGCCAGGCGTGGTGGTGTGCGCCTGTATCCCAGATACTTGGCAGGCTGAGGCAGGAGAATCACTTGAACCAGGGAGGCACAGGTTGCAGTGAGCTGAGATGGCGCCACTGCACTCCAGCCTGGGCAACAGAGAGAGACTCTGTCTCTAATAATAATAATAATAATAATAATAATAAAGGGCACTATGTTCTAAATGGCACTAAATCTCTACCTGAAATTGGTGCCCAGTGCCCAGGGTTTGGCAAACTTATGCATCAATATTACCTGTAGCCAAGGGCAAGCAAGGAACTTGGCAAACTGGAGGCTGCTGCGTGGGGGTGGCAGTGTAGGCTCCAGGTCAGTGCTCTCATTTCAGAGGAAAACTCAGACTAGCAAGTCTGAAGGAGAGAAGTGCAAGGGTCCAGGCCCTAAGAGCTGGACACTATCTACTATGGCCCGATGAGAAAGCCATTCCCCTTGGCAGAGCAGTGTGTCACTCCAGGAACTCAAATGCAGCTTTCTCTAGCATTTAAACTGTGAAACAAGTACTTTGAAATAGTCATCCATCCAGAAAAACTCAGAGGAGCAAGTTGCTCACAAACAGCCCAGAAGGAAACCCCTGGGTAATTTTTCTTAAACCATCTTGTCGGGGATTAAATTGTGTCCCCCCAAATTCCTGCGTTGAAGCCCTAACCCCCAGTACTTCAGAATGTGACTGCATTTGGAGATAGGGCCTTTAAAGAGTTGATTAAGGTAAAAGGAGGCCATCAGGGTAAGCTCTAATCTGATATGACTGGTGACCTCATAAGAAGAGATTTTGGGTACAGAGGAAAGACCATGTGAAGACACAGGGAGAGGACAGTCATCTGCAAACCACGGAAAGGGGACTGAGAAAAAACCAAGCTGGCCGACGTCTTGATCTCAAACTCCCAGCCTCCAGAACTGTGAGACAATCATTTCTGTGGTTGAAGCCCCCCACTCTGTGGGACTTCATTATGGCAGCCCTAAAAACCAAACACATCTTATCTATAGGAACAGCCACTCTTCCTCCTCAGTATTCAAGAGTATTTGGTAGTAACAGTGATCATTTTCCCTCTCTGCGGAAAAAGCCTCAGGATTGGAAGGGACTTTTGTGATTTGAAAGAAATGTATGTATTTAAATATATAATCTTAACCAACAGAATCAATCAATTGAAATACCACAGCAGTTTGAATGAATGCAAATATGGTATTTGAAATTAGGGGTTATGGGTGATCTCACAGTCTCATTTCTCATTCTTCATCCAGTTTATCTTGCCTGGGTTGACCAATGACAAGAAATCTCATTTTTTTGTTTGCTTGTTTGTTTGTTTGTAGAGACGGGTTCTCGCTATGTTGCCAGGGCTGGTCTCAAACTCCCAAGCTCAAGTGATCCTTCCACCTAGGCCTCCCAAAGTGCTGAGATTACAGGCATGAGCCACTTCTCCTGGCCTGATTTTCACACTTAAGTGGTTGCAAATGGTAATATCTTAAACATCCATTTTGTAATTTCAAATGCTCTTAATAAAATTTACCTCAAAGTTTAAAAGATAGAAGCAACTCCTTTTCTAAGCTGAAATTCTAACAATATCTAACAACTACTTGCATTTTTTATTACAAATTCAGGAGACATCCAAACTAACATAACACAAAAAATTACAAATCAACTCCAGTCTTGCCTGGCATTAAACTGAGTTCAGCAAATGTATACTGTAATACCACAGTTTCTTGTGCAGTTTCACTTGTGTGGACATGTATTTAATATTTTAAAAATCAGACTTTAAAATTAAATTCAGACCATTTTTAAAAGACAGTGTGGAGTCATGAACTTGGAAAGGTATTTATAGGCCATCTAGTCCCATCCCCCTGCCTGAATCCCTCTCCGTTTACAGTATTCATCGGTTCTCCGAGCAGTTCATCTGCATCGCTGAAGAAAATGCTGACTAGTACAGGTATTAAATCAAAATAAAAGTTCACTAGGACTTCATTGTTTTTATTTCTAAAAGTTGCAGGAGACTTTTTTAGGGGAAATTGGACAATGTATCAATTTGAGTCAAACTATCAATTTATGAGTCAAATTCTTGACTTCATAAATACAATCATGCACCGTTTAACAATGGGGATATGCTCTAAGAAATGGATCATTAGGGCCGGGCACAGTGGCTCACGCCTGTAATCCCAGCACTTTGGGAAGCTGAGGCAGGCAGATCATGAGGTCAAGAGATCGAGACCATCCTGGTCAACATGGAAACCCTGTCTCTACTAAAAATAAAAAAAAATTAAAAAAAAATTAGCTGGGACGTGGTGGCAGGTGCCTGTAATCCCAGCTACTCGGGAGGCTGAGGCAGGAGAATAGCTTGAACCTGGGAGGCAGAGGTTGCAGTGAGCCGAGATTGCTCCATTGCACTCCAGCCTGGGCGACAGAGCAAGGCTCTGTCAAAAAAAAAAAAAAAAAAAAAAGGAAATGGATCATTAGGTGATTTCATCATTGTGCAAACTTCAGAGTAGACTTTCACAGACCTAGATGGTAGAGCCTACTCCTAGGCTATAAACCTACATGGTATGTTATTGTACTGAAGACTGTAGACAATTGTAATACTATGGTATTTAAACATAGAAGAAGTACAGTACAAATACAGTATACAATGCAAAATATGGTACATCTGTATAGGGCACTTGCCATGAATGGATCTTGCAGGACTGGACGTTGCTCTGAGTGAGTGGGTGAGTGGTGAAAGAATGTCAAGGTCCAGGACATGACTGTACACTACCGTAGATTTAATAAACACTGTGCACTTAGGCTACACTAAATTAAAAGTTCTTTCTTTCTTCACTAATAAATTACCCTTAGCTTACTGTAACATTTTGCCTTTATAAACTTTTAAATTTTTTAATCTTTTTGACTTTTGCAATAACATAGCTTAAAACTCACAGTACAACTGTATAAAAACATTTTCTTTCTTTATATCCTTACTTTATAAGTTTTTGCTACTGTTAAATATATTTCTTTTTTACTTCTTAAACTTTTTTGTTAAAAACTAAGACACACACACATTATCCTAGGCTTACATGGGATCCGGATCACGAAGATGTCACCAGGCAACAGGAATTTTCCAGTTCCATTATAATCTTCTGGGAACACCGTCATATACACTATCCATCACTGACCAAAATATTACTCAGTGCTTGACCGTCTTCTCCAGAGATTGACTTTTTCAGTCAATCTCCTAGAGGAAAGAATGGTGGGTCAGTAACCACCTGCAGTTACCTGTTGGGGTCTACAATAAACATGTAGAGCAAACACTGAATTTAGCTTAAATAAACAACTTGGGTACAACAGTAACCTTTTTAAAAAACATAATAGATGTTATCCTAACCAACCTCCACTCAAGGGACCTACCAAAGTGTCCCCATTCCCTTTGTAAAACAAGCTGACAGATGCCCATGGTGCAATGAGTACACTTGGCTTGATCAGCTGTGAGTAGGGCATCATGTGCTTACCAGAGAGTCAACTGTGTCTGTCCTTAAACTGTTTATGTCAGTTGCACATATTACTATGATCTCCTAAAATGTGATTATCAACTGGTGAAATAGAAGCATGAGCAGAAAGATAAGTTGTTTCTAAGAAAACGAAGATGGATACTTGAAAAGCTTCTTAAAAAGCAAGTTGTTGGGCTGGGCGCCGTGGCTCATGCCTGTAATCCCAGCACTTTGGGAGGCCGAGGTGGGCGGATCACGAGGTCAGGAGATCGAGACCATCCTGGCTAAAACGGTGAAACCCCGCCTCTACTAAAAATACAAAAAAATTAGCCGGGCGTGGTGGCGGGCGGCTGTAGTCCCAGCTACTCGGGAGGCTGAGGCAGGAGAATGGCGTGAACCCCGGAGGCGGAGCTTGCAGTGAGCCGAGATTGCGCCACTGCACTCCAGCCTGGGCCACAGAGCTAGACTCCGTCTCAAAAAAAAAAAAACAAACAAAACAAAACAAAACAAAAAAAACCAAGTTGTTTAAGAAATTACTGTCAAAATAAGTGTGGTTAAGACAATTATAAAAGACAGAAAAGTCATAAAAAATATAGTATCCTGCAATCAGTTTGCTTTGCAAATATCCTTGCTCCACTTTGAAGAGACAAACACTAAGACAAATACATATGTTCGTAGACACATGATGATATCATCATATATCAGTATACTTATGAAAAATCATAACCTAGGGAACCCAAGCCAAGCTGGTTAAGAAAGCATCTAGCCTAGAATGCAGTCTGGGTGATGAATGAAATACAACTACTCTGAGAAGCATTACTGAACAGAATAGGTTTTTTTGTTTTTTTTTTCCTGAGATGGAGTCTCCCTCTGTCCCCCAGGCTGGGGTGCAGTGGCATGATCTCGGCTCACTGCAAGCTCCACCTCCCAGGTTCACGCCATTCTCCTGCCTCAGCCTCCCGAGTAGCCGGGACTACAGGTGCCTGCCACCACACCTGGCTAATTTTTTTATTTTTAGTAGAGACAGGGTTTCACCATGTTAGCCAGTATGGTCTCGATCTCCTGACCTCACGATCCACCCGCCTTGGCCTCCCAAAGTGCTGGGATTACAGGCGTGAGCCACCGCACCCAGCCTGAACAGAATAGCTTTTTATCATCAAACTTTGGAGTCTAACTGCAAAGACTTTGTATTGTAATCCAAGTTCCACCCTCCAAAAGCAGTAAAATTTCTCAGCTTCGCTGAGCCATCTCTTCTGTATCTATAACTTAGCTATGGCCCTCAGCCACAGCAATTGTCAGTGTTAATTATCATTGTTTTTGTTCTAGCACAACCTCTACCACCAAGTGGACACTAAAAGTACACTATCAAGTGAGGGAGAGTAGAGGGACATGAAGTATTTTGCTATCTAAAATGAGTCCTCAAATTAAAACTTTAAAAGATTGGGAATCACTTTGAAAAGGAAAAAAAAAAAAACCTACCCATAAAACAACACAATAATCTGAAGCCACAGAGGCTGCCCACCAAGAAAGGAAGGAAGGAGCCCTGAGACCGCTGGCAGTTAAGACCAAGGCCTAATGTCACCCAAATATTGGCTTTTTCCCATTCAAGAAACATAAACTGCTAAAAAAAAAAAAAATCAGATTGAATTTGCTTAATAGATAATATACTCTAGAGAAGTGTTTTTTTTAAACATGATATTGGATAGATACTTTTTAAAAAACAACAACCCACCTGAGACCTCCCACTTTTAGCATAAGCTGAAAAAGACAAAGTACCAGTTTTATTCTCCAGTTTTGGGGTGAGCAAACAAGACTTCAGATCCGTAGAACATCCAAAGCATGTGCAACCTTAAATGTGGCAATGGGAACAACGTTCTGTCGCTTAAGCACTGCATTTCAGGAGTATACAGCAGCCTCTAGGTAAAACAATTTAAGGCCCAGCTTAACAGCTTAATCAGGTAACCGCTGAACCAAAATAGAATTTACAGGAAACAAGGGCTCGTTGGAAACAAACAACAAATCAATATTCATTGGGGAATTGTAGTCAGTAAAGAAAATCCAGGTTTTTCTTTTTTTCTTTCTTTTCTTTTTTTTTTTTAAGACAGGGTCTCACTCTGTGCTCAGGCTGGAGTGCAGTGGCACAATCTCAGCTCACTGCAACCTCCGTCTCCCAGGCTCAAGCTAACCTCCCATGTCAGCCTCCTGAGTAGCTGGGACTACGGTGTGCACCACCAACCTTGGGTAATTTTTGTATTTTTTGTAGAGATGGGATTTCAGCATGTTGCCCAGGCTAGTCGAACTCCTGGGCTCAAGTGATCCACCCACCTCGGCCTCCCAAAGTTGGTTTACAGGTGTGAGCCACCGTGCCCAGCCAACCCAGGCTTTCTTTATTCAAGAGTCTGCAAGAAGGATTCCACACTTCCCTTTATAATGAAATGTTTACTCTGAGCACACCTCTCCAGGGTTCCCAGCCACTTGAGTTCAGCAATTTGGCTGCTGTCAATCAAGACATTACATAAGAACTTTGGCAAGTGTACACTCATGAGAAGGAGGGTGAGGAAGCTGCTAAGATTCCTAAATATTTGATGAGGACTAACAGCCTGTCAGGTAGAGCAGGACATCTTTGTGGCATTTCCTGGATGTTATGATATGAGAAGTCATCAGTGTGAAATTCTACCCAGCTATAAATTACCACACACAAACCAGGATGTCCATGATGAGCAAATAGAATTTCAGTGAAATGTATCATTTTATTTGTTACTGACAGAGATTGTTATTAGGGAATTCTGGGATAAAATCCTTTGTAAGGTAGAGTAATTTTTTTTTTTTTTGAGAGAGAGACAGGGTCTCACTCTGTCACTGAGGCTGGAGAACAATGGCATGATCACAGTTCACCGCAACCTTGAATTTCTGGGCCTTCCGAGTAGCTGGGACTATAGGCACGCACTACCCCACTCAGCTAATTTTTAAAGTTTCTGTAGCAATAGGGTCTTGCTATGTTGCCCAGGCTGGGGAAGGTCATTTTGAAATAAAAATGACACACACCTTGCTGCTTATAAGCTTGGCATTTGTATACTGGATTCTCTCACTGTGAGGAGCCTTGTGTGGGAGCCTGCCTTGTTCCTGTCTGAGTATTTCGGATCATAAGCCTCAGTGGAGGGCCCGGACCTCCCCCTCCTCAGCCGTGTGTGAGCATGGGGAAGGGTGGGGTGCTGACTTTCAGCCTCAGTTGTCACTATGCCACTATACTCCTTCCTCTCAGACTCCAACCACCCATCCACCTGACTGGTCCTCTCCCCTCATCCCTGACCGAATGCTGAGGTCTCACACACCTGCAGAGCCAAGCAGACAGCGACCAAGTCCCTGTGCTCTCAGGTCTCTTAGCAAGCTTCACATCTTCCCTCATCCCACACATCATCCTGGAAATACCTGCTGAATGTGTATGTCCTTGAGACGGTGAGCCCCCTGACCACAAAGTGGGGTCTTCCTGTGCCCATGCCTCTGACCTCATCAGGTAGTAAGCACAAAGTAGCTGCTCAATGTTGAACTGAATGTATGTGAACCTCTCCTGATAGAAATAGTCACCTAAAGTCCCCAGAGCGAGCCCTGGTTCTATTTGTCATTGATGCTGAAGAGCATATGTGGCCTTGTCAGATGCCCCATCTGCAGAAAGCAGACCATGGCCTCATACTCCATCTGCTATGGACCTAAGTAAGACCCCACACCCAGGACACAGTTGTGGCTGAGGGGAAGGGTAAGGCGAACACTTTGCATCATGTTAAAATAATACAGAGCCATGTGTGTCAGCCCCAGGATTTCTTATTATATATGCCTCTGCACCTATCTCATAGAAACCTCAGAGCATTTCAAACAAGCTACCTGCTGAATCTCACACTATCCACAATATAGGCAAGTCTTGCCAATTTTTACCTCTAAAAGGCTTCTCATCTCTGCCCACTTCCCCATCTCCCCAGAGATTATTGCCTTTATCCTGAATCCTGCAACAGCTTCTTCATTCAACTCCCAGGACCCTCTCCATGCACGCCCCCCCACCACCTCCCAGCAGTCAGACTATCTGGTAAGAGGTCATTTCTTCAGCCTCTGCTTCTAACCTTCTGTGGCCTCCTCCTGCTGTTACAAGAAGTCTTGAAGGCCCCATCTGATCTGGCCTGGCCTTGCTCTGCAGCCCCACCCACCCGCCACTCTAGAACTCTGGCCTTCTGTCTGGAGCCAGCACTCTCAGGGCCTCTGCACTTGCCAATTCCTCCATGGAGCATTCTTTTCCCTGGCTTCTTCCGTGCCTGGCTTCTTCTCATCCATCAGCTTTCAGCTGAGGCCTTCTTTGACCCCCCATCTAAATAGGCTTCTCTTCACCTCACCTCCATCACCCTCAGCATGCACCACTACATTGATCTGTGTGTTGACCTGTTTGTCTTTCCACCTAGAACAGAAGTTCCATGAGTGCAGGGACTTTGTCTTGTTCTCCACTTTATTACCAGAGCCTGATACAGAACCTGCTACCTAGTGAGAGCTCCAAACAGATCTGCTAACTGAATGAATGAATGGATGGATGGGTGAATGAGTGAATAAGAAAGGAATGGATAGCCCCTGGGAAAATCAACACCATCAAACTCCCAAAGAACCTTGAAATCAGACCCACAATGGGCCCAGCTTCCTTGTAAAACAAAAGTCACACCTTTCCCTTTAGTGAAATAAACCCTAAGTTTTGCCTACATTGGAAGTTCCCTGCATTCACACTGTCTTCTCTTACAAATCCACAACACTCTTATTACTGACCATCTTTCAATTTAGAAACAACTTAGAGTTCCTTGGCTCAGAAAACTGGAACTTGATCTTGGAGTCAGGCCCAAGGTCACAGACTCACACTTGAGGGGCTGGGTGGAGGAGCCCTGACGCCCTTTGGATTGGCTCTACCTCTGGCCCCAAGCCCCATCCTTTAGAGGAACAAAAACGGGAAAAAACAGAGGTCCCCAGAGGCCTGACACAATCTCAGGGTTGTAGGGAAGCCCTCCTTCTCCCCAAGACCCTGATACCTGGCCAGCCAAAGGCAGGGAGGAAATGTGGGTGGGCTGGGAGTGAGAGGCAGCGGAAGGGCATGGAGTTTGGGAAAAGACATGCCTAATCTGGCCTAATCCCTTCGCTCTGAAAGCAGACAAACTTCAAATCCTGACTTCAATATCTACATTTCTGAAGGCCACACAGATGCTATTTAACCTCTCAGAGCCTCAGTTTCCAAAAGTGTCAAAATGGATTTCACAATTTCTACTTTAAGAGGATTCTGGGCATTCTGTCCCCAAATGTTATGTCTGGCTGCATCCACCCACCCTTCAACCTCCCAGGGTGAGACTATCGTTCATATGAGAAAAATACAACCATGTATCAATCACTCCTTGTGACTTGCCCCAAAACTCTAGGTTTACTAGACTGTTTTGAGGCTGGGCCACACAAACTAACCTACATTGACTTAAGTTTGGTAAGTAACAGGGCCAAGCTGATCCCTGAAATTAGCTTATATATGCACACAGCAGGTATTTAATACATATTTTTCAATGAATGAATCAAATGACAAGATGGGTTATGTTTATATTGATCCTACTAATCAAGTCTAATAAAGTAAAATCTCTTTTTTCACTATCAGTGCTTGTTGCTAAGCACTAATCCACCTTGTGCTTTGATACCACAGATGTGTGGCAAAAAAACTGATTTAAGCCATTATAGGGCTAAAGACTTTGACACTCAAGTTCTCTTCTTATGTAGGCCACAGGGAAAATGAGCAAGTGGGATGTTAAATCTTCTTATTTCTTTTGGAGATTATCTTTTAGCTCCCTTAGGGTTTATACTTTCAATAACCAAAGAGACTCTCAAAACAGAATGACTTCCCAGCAAAAAATAAATAAGTAAAAATGAAACATCAACCAATTTTCATTCCAGATGTGGACTACCTCCAAATTTTGCAAGCATATTTAGCAGAAACATTCCCCTTTAATCTTGCTCCATAAATACTGAACAAGGAAGAGTATTGCCTAAGACTGAGATTTGGCAAAATAATCTAATGAAACCTGTCAGTTCTGTGCTACCAGCATGGCATCCCTGAAGGCTCCTGGTGACTGTGTGATTATCAAATAATGCTGTCCTACCTCACGCCTCACTTGCAAAACAGTTTCTTATAGCTCACACATGCTGTAAGAAGGTTAAAAGAAGACTCTAACTCCCATCCCATATGGCTACCCTTCAGCCTAAGAAAACACACCTACTAAAGCAAATTCATAGCCAGCTATTCCCTTTGCAAAGGAACTGCCTAAGGGTATCTTTAAAATCCCATTACAATGGATTTAAGAAACTGTGACTGGCTCACAATTTAGCAAGCGCCCTTGATGAGGGAGAGGATGGGTGTCTAACCAAGAGGCAGGTTAAAGGTGTCGGGCTTACAAAACACAGCATGCTTGCAGAGGGCATAGGTCTAAAGTCAGAAGGTTTGGGTTCCAGTCCCAGCTGAGTCACTAATGAGCTTCCTGATAGAGTCATGCCATTTAACTTACTTGATTTTAGTTTCCTTACCCAGAGATGAAGAATCATTAATAAAAGCCAGTGTTACCTACATCTCAGACTTACTAGGAAAATCAAGTAAATGGAAAAGCTGTTAGAAAGCACGAAAGCATACCCAAAAGTTAGGAAACTCTTTTATTACAGGTATACATGGATGTAAATAACGGCCACCCAGAAAATCACCTGCACCCATTCTTGCTCATACTAAATGTATTTCCTCTTACTAATATGGGAACAAATGGAATGGGAGAGATTTCTGTGAATCAGGACGAACACACAGCTCTTGGAGAATGGGTGCTGCCATCATTGAGGACACGAGATCTACTCTGTGACAGCTTTTAATACCCTAGGACAGTCATACAGACAATGCACTCACCCTGCTCTGTAGGGGATCAGGCCCTGAGTCCATTAGTTCATGTTTACCAAACATTAACAATGTGCTAGGAGTGTCTGGAATACTGAATCCATTGTGACCAGGCAAAGAGAACCATCAACCTCCAACACATTTGGCCAAGAGTGAGAATGTGACAGTGCAGGTCACCTTCCCAGTCACTTACAGGTGATCCCTTCTACACCCTGGTGGGTTTGGGTAAGCTTCTCCTGCACTCTTGCCTGACGACAGTAGTTCAATGTCTTCAGCAAATCATCATCTCTCTAGGAAACCCAAAGAAGAAAAAAACAGGACAACCCCAGCACCTTCACACTGGACAAGTCATGAGGGCTCCTGCTCAGTAGGCTGCAGGGTGAGCCAGCGCTGAGGCCAGCTGTCTCTGCTCACTCTCCCATTCTCTATCCTTCACATTCATATGTCCTAGAAGATGAATACGCTCCTCAAGCCTTGGCCAGAAAGAATATCACAAGGCTGAATAACTGTAAGGATGATCAAAACAATCAACGGGGAAAATAAAAAGGACAGTTGCACCTTGGTATCTGCAGAGGTTGATTCCAGGAGCCCGTGATACCCAAATCCACGATTCTCAAGTCCCTGATATAAAATGGCATATTATTTACATAACCTATGCACATCCTCCAATATATTTTAATTCATCTTTAGATTACTTAGAATGCCTAATACAATGTAAATGTTACGTAAATAGTTGCCATACTGGATTGTTGAGGGAATGACAAGAAAAAACTCGACATGTTCAGTATAGACACGACCTTTTTTTTTCCTGAATATTTTCCATCTACAATTGGTTTAATCCATGGATGTGGAACCCACAGGTATGGAAGACCGACTGACTGTACCTGGAAAGTTCTGCATGTATTCACTAACCCTGCCAGGGGAATGGGCTTCCAAGAGACAGAGGGACAGCTGATTGCCTAACACCTAGTACAATGGTTCTCAAACTTTAGTGTGCATCAGAACCGCCTGGAGGGTGTGTTAAAACACAGAAACAAAGTTTCTGAGTCAGCAGCTGATGTTGCTGGTCCCTGGCAGGGACCACACTTTAGAAACCACAGACATAATAAATGGGCAGGGGCTGCCTAGTTGGTCAGTCCCACTGGACCAACTTTTGATCCTAATCCATCACCTCCCTCCCAAATTGAGCCACTAGAAAACATAATAGGAATTAAGCAGCTGTGTCCTTTCCTGCCTCTCCCCTTCTCATTTCCCATTCACACGCCCATGCTGCTATGGATAAAGAGAACAATTATCAAGCAATTTTTTATAAATATCTCCCGGGGCCGAGTCCAGCTCTCACCTGTGCACAAGAAGACTTTGCAAAAGGAGTGAGTTAGGCTGCAAAAGAGAGGACACAGCAGTGCAGGCAGAGCATTCAAGGGCTCCCTAGTCCAGTTCTCTGACCCAGTGTGGAGTCCCTCTCTCAGTGACGAGAGCATGCCACTGGGTCAGTGCCAAGGAAACGTTGTGACCTGCTTTTCTCCTAATTTTCCTGGTGATCTGCCATCATGCACTGTGATTTCCCGCTGAGAGTTCACTTCGTGTCACCAAACTGCCGCCCCCCACCGCCAGCCTCACCAACAACTCAGTGCAAAGGAAATCAACGAGTAGCCATAAACACTGCACCCCTGGTGGGTGGCAGGGCAAAATGCCTCAAGTCCAGGATCACAGCTCTTATGACCTGGAAAGGACCATCACAAATATTTCTTTCCTTCCCACACCTGATTACATTATACAGTTTGTTATTTTACTAACAGCAGGAGTTACTGCCAAAACAATATTGTTTTTGTTTTATGACAAGGCTAACAGAAATTCCTACAGAGAGCAGTACTGTGAATAATGTAAATGCGCTGTGGTAACGGCCTATCCTACTAGACTCTTTTTTTTTTGGTTTAAATGGGGAAAATCCGGCCAATTTTCACACACACACGTCAGCTTGCTTTTTTCTGGCTATGGGACAGAAAAGGTTACACACATTTTGGGCTACAATTTTAGGGCTGAAAACCAACTCCAGGTTAAATAAGGAAAAAGAATGGAGAGTGATTCATTCACAGCATTTTGGTAAATATAGACACTTGTATGTGTTTGCAAATATTCAGCCTTTAAGATGATTTTGTGTGCACAAATAGGCATATCTGATGGAACAAATATGATTTTCCCTCCCATTAATAAACAAAATCCAATGAGCTCTTTCTCACATGCAAAACTGTACCAGTTCCCATGCTCTGAGTGCCTGACTTGGTGTAGACCCAGCATCCTCCAAAGCAGTAACAAGAACACAACCTCTGCTTACCCCAAAATTATGAATCAGTCTCAGATATCTCACACTCAAGACATGGGCCACAAGCCCAGCTGTATTCAGAAAATTCTGGAGCAGAAGGACAACCCATTCTCAGGTGACGGTACTGGCGGAGGCTTCAAGAACATTGATTAAAAACTCTTGCACCCTCCCTACCCGCAAAAGAATCCACTCATTTGCATCCACAGATGAGGTCACGCACAAGTTGCCTTCACACCCAACAACCATGGTGGTTCCTGTCCTCACCTGTTTTCCAGGAGTGTCATGCACACCACCTCTCGCACCCCGGGGTTGTTGGCCTTCTCCACAGAACAGCCCTGCAAGTTCCAGGTGGCCAGCCTCAGCACAGGCCTCCCATCCCTTGTGCCTCCAAAGGCCTCCACGGAGGGCCGAGTGGAGATAATCTGGGTGGGCCCCCCTGGCGGCAGGTCCAGGTCCTCACTCTGCAGGCTCAGGGAAGTGGGGCTCGGGTGAGGCTTGGCGGTGAAGGTCAGTCCCCCGTTCGTGTGGGTAGATGGGGGCCTGGACCTCTCAGCAAACACCTGGTGCCGTATCCTGTCCAGGAAGGTGGCATTGATACCATCCATCCTCACTAGGTCCTCAACGCTGCGAAAGGGCCCATGCTCACGGCGGAAGTCCACGATGCTGAGGGCCATTTTCTCCGAGAGGCCTCGCACGCTCATGAGCTGGGCTGGGGTGGCTGTGTTGATGTTAACACGTGGGGTGAGGGGCACAGCTGTGGCCAGGTGGTGAGGCTGCTGCTCCGCTAGCAGGTCCCGCCGCAGGGAACTGGGAGAATGCTGCGCTGAACTGCCCTTGCTGCTCACACAGATCTCAAACTTGACCTGCTCCAGCTTGGTGGCGCCTACACCACTGACCAATGCCAGGTCCTCCACCTTCTTGAAGCCACCGATATACTCTCGGTACTCCACGATGCTGCGTGCCACGGCACGCGTCACCCCAGGCAGGGTCATCAGCTCCTCCTCCGTGGCAGTGTTGATGTTGAGCCGCTCCTGATTCACCAGGATGTTGCTGAAGTTACAGGCTGCGCTGAATTTGCGGCTATGGGACAGGTCCGAGGGGTCCCTGGGGATGGAGCGGTGGCAGCCCAGGGTGCTCCCCATGGTCCGCCAGGATCCGGCACCCGGGAAGGCCTCACCACTGCAGAAGAGCTCTCTGGCTAGGGAGGAAGCCCAGTAGGCCGTACAAGCACAGAAAAACGGAAGGTGCAGGATTCAGGGACTGAAGAGGTTACTATAGACAAACACCGAATCTTCCACGCCTGGCGTGTCCAAAATTACCTTTCACTCGGCCGCCTAGAAAATAAATTAATAAACATAGAAACCCATTGAATTAGGCAATTTGCATTAGCACCCCCTACCTAGTGCTGGAGTTAGTAACCAGGAGTCGGGGACTGGTGGCTGCCCGTGAACCCCTAAAAACGCAGGCACAATGAGGCTGGGACCATGTGGATTCTCCTCTGGGGACGTCAGGGTTTTCTCACATCGCAGTCCAAAAAAGCTAGGAGCCGCTTCTCTTGGGAAGAGACCTATCCCCATCAGCCTCATGCCTCTCCTCCAGGCCTCTCTCAACTCTGACACTTGGGTCACCCACACTTGGGCTCGCGCAGACGGGGTGGCCACCCCACCTCCCCCACGCTCCACATCTGACACAGCGCTACCTGCAACCTGGGAAGTCCGTGCTCCCCGGAGCGGGCAATGAAAAGGGGCTTATCGACCCCCCACCCGACCTGCCGCGGGTCCCCGCGCCCCACCTCTCGGCCGCTCTGCGGGGCGCCGGTTCCTCTTCCACCTGCGGCTCGGAAGCCTGAGCCCAGCCCGGGACAGCGCGGGCCCCCTGCCTCCAGCCTAGGCGTCCGCGCGGGTGCGGGTCACTGGTCAGGCCCTGGAAGCCGCCTACGCCGCCTCGGTCTGCGTGTCCCGGCTCTTTCTAAGGGAGAAACTCAGCATCGCTCTCCCAGAGTGAATAGAAGCCGCAGGGCTGCTCGGAGGCGGTGGCAGCGGCGGCGAAATCCGCCGCCGAGGCTGCACCGGGACTTGCGGCGGCGCAGCAGTTGTGTTTATCCCGGCAAAAAGTCCTGCGCCCAACTCGGGCGCGGGATCCGCCAGAGCCAGTCCTGACCCAGCACCAGCCGCACGGCTCCCGCTCGCAGTCGGTGTCAAAGCCAAAGTCCCGGACGCGCCGGACGCGCCGCTCGCGCCTCCGCAGGCACCACGGCCACGCCTCCTCCGCGCGGCAACTCCTCCCCGGGACTCCCGAGGGCACGCCGGGGAGGGGCCCGGGCGTGGGGCGAGGCCTGGCACCAGTGGGTGGAGAGAGGAACCCGAGAGCGCAAGGGCGGGCCTGGAGTGCGAGAGGCGGGGCCATGGAAGAGGGGGCGGGATCAAGGCGCAAGAGGGTGGAGAACGAACCTGAGAGCGCGAGGGGCGGCCCTGGCGTGCGAGAGGAGGAGCCATGGGTGTGGGGGCGTGGCCTGGCACAAATAGGTGGAGAGCGGAACCCGGGAGCGCGTGGGGCGGGCCTGGAGTGGAAGAGGCTGGGTCATAGAGTGTGGGAGCCGGGCCAGGGCGCGAGGGGGGTGGGAAACGGGGGGCGGCGCCATGAGCACGGGGGTAGGCCCCGGGGGCGCAGAGGCGGGGCTTAAGGGGCGGAGCCGGCGCCGTGCCGGCGAGGGCGGGTCACAGGGAGGCTGCCCTAAGTCAGCTGTCCCCGGACCATGGTTGCCGCCCGGGGCCTAGGACTGGTAGTGCCTGGTAGAGGCTGTTTAGAATTGCCCGAGGCGAGATCTCCTCAGCTGCTTTTCGTCTGTCTTTGAGGTGTGGGGATGAAGGCCGGGGCAATCCCTGAGAGGGCATCGCTGTAGGTCCAGGATCTCACGGAGTTTTGCAGAACGTTCCAGAGGAGACTGAATGGGATCGTCTTAATTTCTGTCCCCACTTTCGGCTTTTTCTTTTCTTCCACCAGTGTATTACCTTTGCTCTGCTCCGAGAGATGTCCTCTAATAACGCCAGCGACGCATTGTGCTTCTAGCAGAGGGCACGCACCACCTTCCTGTGTGTTCGCATAGGTCAAATACAGATTTGCTCCTTTGCACATTTAGCGCTGTGAGTAAACAAGGATAAGTTTTTGTAATTATTAAGTCTAATCATTACGAAGGAGGAAAATGGGGGCTGCTTTCCAAAACCCAGAAGAGTTTTTGGATCACACTGCTAAATGACAATTTGGTTAAAGATTAAAGAGCCCTCTGCATTATAGTAGATACCCAGAGCTAGAGTATTCGATTAAGCAAATCATGCGGTGATATCGTTGAATACTTTGACCCTGGCCGTTTAGTGTTCTCTGAAGTTTCATCCCCAACCAATGTGACCAGTGCATCTGGTTTCAATTCCAAGTACTGGGTCAGCAAAAATAGTACCTCTCACAGGCGGAAGGTATTTTGGATGTAAAGTGAGCGGCAGCCCAGGTTTGGAAAATGCTACTGCCTTTCTGAGGCACATTCCCCTGCTATGTAGTCAGGAAAACCAAGTCAAACTAGCTTAGACCAAAAAAAAAAAAAAAAAAAAAAAAAAAAAAAAGCCGGGAGGGAGTTTCTTGGTTCTTTGTTGAAAAGTTAAGGTAAGGAATCTTACCTCAGGTCTGGTTGCATCCGACCCAAGTGATGATGGGGTCATCAGGACATGACAGGACTGCCTCCATCTCTGGCTCCACGGTCCTCTTTATTGGCTTTATTTTTAGGCAAGCTATTTGCACTTGATCGCAAAAATGCCTTCCTACCTACCATCCTCTCCCACCCAAACACTGGGCTACATTATGCCACGCACTGAAATCCTGGTGCGGTAAGGAAAAAATAGTTTAAGACGAGCAGGAAAACAGAAAATTCTTCGTTGAGCAGAATGCCTTGATGGGCAATGTGGCTGTGGAAGAACAGCCGTGGAGCGTGGCTACTTGGGCTAGAAGCAGAGAAAACATACATTTTATCATCTAAACCAGGACACTTTGGAGGTGAAGAGAGGACACTATTAATAATATCCTAGAACAACAGAAATAATCTGGTTTTATCCCCCATAAACCTAGCAAATGCTCACCTTGGTATAAATGAAACCCAGCGTTGGCTAACTTTAAAATGACTGATTGTATCCGATGTTGGTGAGGACACAGAGCAATTGAAATGGTCATACATTGCTGGTGGAGGTGTAAGATGGCACAACTACTGGAAATCAGTTTGGAAGTTTCCTAAGAAGTTAAACATATACCTACCATATGACTCAACCAATCGACTTATAGGTATTTACCAAAGAAAAAGGAAAACATGAAACCCAGAGAGTTGAATGTGGATGTTCATAGGAACTTTGTTTGTTATAGCCAAACACACAGACACACACACACACACACACACAGACACACACACACACACACACACACACACAGCAAAACAACAAGAAACTCAAATCCATCAGTGGATGAATGAATAAATTGTAGTATATCCATACAATGGAATGCTACTGAGCAATAAAGGCAAACTATTACACAACATTGAAAAGTCTCAGAATCGTTATACTGAGTGAAAGAAGCAAGGCAAAAAAGAACATACTGTATGATTCTATTTAAATAAAACACCAGAAAATACAAACTGATGTACATATAGAGAAAGCAGATCAGTGGTTACCTGGGGGTGATGAGGAGGGAGGAATGGATTTTACAGGGCACAAAGAAACTTTGGGGGCTGATGGCAATGTAGTTTGAGAGATGATAGTTTCATGGGCATATGAATGTCAAAACTGACAGAATCGTATACTTTAAATATGTGCATTTTGGTGTACTTCAGTGACAACTCAACAGCTTTGGAAAAATCTTCAAAAAATGAAGAAAAAATTCTCTGAATCTAAAAAAACATAGGCCTTGTTTTTGGGGAGAGTGGGGTAGGTGAGCCTGGGTGGAGATGAAAAGGTTGAAGAGGGGGATGAAGGGGTCCAAGAAGTTGAACAGACAGCTAACAGAAGAAAACATTCCCCAGCTTGGCTTGGGGGCTCAGGAAAGTGGGCAATAGAGGCCTTTAAACTTATGGCTAACAGTCTATTTTATCTGCTGGGCTATTTCATGATGCAATCCTCCCACCCCTACCCCATGCACAGACACTCAATCTTTGTAAGATATGTATGTAATGGCCGTCAATAAATTATGTTTAGGAGAGATAAAGTAAGGGAGCTGAATCTTTCTGAGTAAATTAAAGACAGAGTAAAAGGGCAGCTAAAATATGAAAGATGGGTAGGAGAAAGATCCAGGATTCAGTGGAAGCAGAAAATCAGAACGTGAGGAGACCCAGGGAAGAAATATCTGACTTACAAGAATCCTCACTGAGATTGGGAAGTTGGCTGGGGTCCCATTTTACAAGGAATGAGGGTTTTATTTGCATTTTATTATTTAGGGCTCTAGCTGACAACCCAGTTACATGACGATGTCAAAGGGCAGAGATTACATCATTCCAGCCAAATACCACATCCTGTGGCCACTGCCCCTTACGACATAGTTCTCACCTGGGGCCTGGTCAGAGAGGACCAAGGTCATTGGCCTTTTGCTTCTTAGTCAGCATTTTTTAAGTAAATGGGGATTTGGGGGAAGGAGAGGTGGCAGACAGCAAGAAGGGAAAGCATTTGTCAGTCTTCAATTTCAACACCCACAGTGCTAGACACTGGAGGTACAGTGAGGAGCACATTCCTGACTCTTCTATTCCCAGAGCTGATGGGGCAGCAGGACTGCAGACACTAAATCAGTAAGACTAGTGCCCATTGAAATAGGAGAGAGGAAGAGAATATGGACGTGAATCACAAGTAATTTCTGCTAGGGGACTTCCTGGGAAGTGAGGGTCAAGATGAGATTTAAAAGCTGAATAGGGAAATGTTGCCCCAACCCACAAGCCCTCAGTCCTGACAAAGCAAGCCCCGTTTCCCTAATCAATGAGCTTCAGTCAGGCCATTGACTTGGCACCAACTTGTGTGCAGTGGCCAAGCTGGATGCTGTCCTGAATTATATCAGTGTGACAAGGCAACGTCTCCTTTAGTGTGACCTTAACAGTGGATTTGTCCCTCTTTATCAGAGTAGGCTCCCTGTGTTCCCAAACGCAGGAAATTCCAGGCATTGGCAGCCCACTTGCACATTCTACATCAGATCCTGCCTCACTGGGAGTTGTGGCCGAGGACAGACACCATAGACAGACACCATGGAGAGGGGCAATGAACAAACCTTCATCTTCTACATACGGGCATGGAATTCTGCTTTCTCTTCTGTGCCTGTATATAGACACTCAGCCGGTAATCCCACCACCAGGAGCTTTTTCGTATATTACTCTAAAGGATTCCAGTGCTCTGCTGCCTAACAGTGTGTGATAGACTGTACATGGGTGCCCAGTGGGTCCAGCCTCCCCTTATTCTCCTCCCTGTGTGACCTCTTTCTACATTCACTCCAGGCTTAGCCATGTGATTTGTGAGAGTAAGGCAAGCAGAGACAAGTACTAGTCCATTCCTTCTGGAATATTCCCTCCTGGAACCCAGCTGCCATGCTATAGGGAAGTATTAACTCTCCTGTTGTGACTGAGAGGCCACAGGAAGAAGAACTGAGACACCCCAGCCCTCAGTCAGCACCAGGGCCTCCGAGTGTGAGAGAATCCTCTAGGACCTTGCAACCCAGCCTGGTGCCCAGCTGGATGTGCCCAGAGGAGTGAGCCCAGCAGAGACCACAAAGAGCTGAGCAACCACCCAGCTGAGCCCAGCCACCCACAGGACATGAGAGAGAATACACTGGGGTTGTTTTAAGATTATACACAATGGGGAGGTTGTCTCAGAGCAGTATTCATCATACAGATGTCACGCCAGGCCTTGTTTCTCAGCAAGAAGAGCCATCACCACAGCTCCAGGGAAGGCCCCTTTATAGCCATTGACAGTTGTCCCACTCTTGGGATGCTCTTGCAGGCCTTGGTTTCCATTGAGGATAGTGTTTTTGTTATCATTTTTCAGGTGGATCACAAGAGCATTTTCAAGGGTTCAGGACCCTCCCCTTGGACAGTTGTAGACAATTGTCTTGTGATAGCTCTAGTCATAGAGCAGGGTTTTTTTTTTTTTAACTATTGCATTTAAATATAATGAATTGGCATATGTATTTTTGTATCTGTTGATTGTGTTTGTTTATTTCTATGTAACCATCTCCTCTTCCCAGTAAGCACAGAAGACAAGACAGAGAGGAGCACAGGAAGGAAGAAGAGCCCCTGGGGAAGCTGTCCAGTCTCTGCAGTTTCCCCCACTGGAGCAGAGGGGCCACCCTCCTCTCTTGTTCCCCAGGAGTCTCCTGGCCAGCTTTTCAGGTCAGCACTTATCTTGGGAACAATGCTTTTGAAGGCCAGGGAGGTATGGGATTTCCTCCCGATTTGATCTCGCTGAGCAGCTTGCACACCTGTGTCCTCCACTGCATGAGGTCCTCTCAGCCAGGTGGGCCATGCACAGCAGTGCGCGTTTTCTGCTCCCTCCCACCTGCAGCTGTTTGCCTCCAGCATGGCCCATCTCCTGCCCCATCTCCTTGGGCTCCCTGGAGCTCGGGACCTCCCTGTTGCATGGAAAGTGCTAGGAGCCAGCCTGACCTTCCCACACACTTTCCTGTAGGTACAGTGTTCAGTCTTGCCCTGCTGCCCACCACCTGAGGTTTTGCTGTCTACACTCTGCTTTCAGCCTCATGCTGGTTCTTTCTGGCTGAGCTGAAACACAAGTGCCTGCAGAGGAAGGTGAAGAACTTCCCCATGGTCGCCTGCTAGCCCTGGCTGTTTCCATAGAGAAAGGCTGGGTCATACCTCGGGGCAAATTCTACTGGTCCTGCACCTGTCCAAGCTGCCCAGTGTGCAGTTAGTTTCCTCTGTAGGAGACACCCTGGAGGAAGTTGGTTCCATTTGGGGCTCCACCACTGCTGCTGGGGTGTGGGTGGAGGGGAAGGCCACAGGGCCTCACTAGGGGGCCGTGCAGGGGGTGCTGCAGGCTAGGGAGGGGACTGGCAGGCAGGCTGGCTGTGTTGGTAGCTTCTGCCCTGCCTCCTGATCCTCCTCAGGCCTCTGATTTCTTTGTTGCTCCTTTGACTATTCACAGCACAGAGATTTAAAATGGGAATGGCAGGCTCGCTATACTTCTGCTGCTTTGAGTTGGCTGAGATGCCATGCTGCACTTTGTGGATGGGGAAGGAGTGCAGCTGGTGGTGGGATCAGCTGAAGGTGGGGAGGGAGGATTTGGGACTGTGGTATAGTCTCCAGCTTAGATCTCTTGTAGCCTGGGAGCAGATAGGTGGCCAGTACTTCATTGTACTTCCAGTGCTGCAAGGATCCTGAATCCCTTTTCAGGTATGACAGGTGGACAGCATCAATTCAGTCTGCTCAGGGTCCTTATAGCCAGTGGCTGGACACTTGTTTTCCTCCTCGTGCTCTACATTCATTTTTGGATTCTTCATGATTTACTCTAGGGGCCTCTCTTACTTGTGTTGAGGATGAGGAATTTCCTTCTTTCATTTTTTAAACACAGGATTTCACCCAGGCTGGAGTGCAGGAGGATGAAGAATTTCTTGAGAGAAAGTTTTCACACTCCATAGACATATAAGAGTGTTACCATGGGTAAATACAATGGAGTGTGATTGCTAGATCATATGGTAAAAGCATGTTTTGTAAGAGTTTTGTAAGAAACTGCCAACTGTCTTCCAAAGTGGCTACACCATTTTGCATTTCCACCAGCAATGAATGAGAATTCCTGTTACTCCATAGTTGGTGTTGTCAGTGTTTGCAATTTTGGCCATTCTAATAAGTGTAAAGTGCCATGTTATTGTTATTTTAATCTGCAATTCCCAGATGACATGTGATGTGGAGCATCTTTGCATATGCTTAGTTGACTTTTGTATATCTTTTTTCATTGAGGTGTCTGTTAAGTTCGTTTGCCCATTTTCAATATGTTGTGCATTTTCTTTTTGTTAAGTTTTAAGAGTTGTTTGTATGTTTGGAATGATAGTCCTTCATCAGATATCTCTTTTGTACATCCTTTCTCCCTATGTCTTATCTCTCATCCTCTGGTCAGCGTCATTTGCCAACCAGCAGTTTTTAGTTTTAATAAAGTCCAGCTTATCAACGCTTTCTTTCACGGATCATGCCTTTTGTGTCATATCTGAAAAGTCATTGCCAAATCCAACCTAGATTTTCTCCTGTGCTATCTTTTAAGAGTTTTATAGTTTTATGTTTTATATTTTGGTCTATGATCTATTTTGAGATTTTATGAAAGGTGTCAGTTTTGTGTGGAGATTCTTTTTTTTTTTTGATGTCCAGTTGTTCCAGCATGATTTGCTAAAAGACAGTTTTTTCTCCATTGTATTATCATTGATCTTTTGTCAAGGATCAGTTGACTATATTTATGTGGATCTATTTCTGGGCTCTCTATTCAGTTCTACTGACCTATTTGTCTATTCTTATGGCAATACTACACTCCCTTGATTACTGTAGCTTTATAGTAGGTCATGAAGTCAGACAGTATAGTCCTCTAACTTTTCTTTTTCTTCAATATTAAGTTGGCTACTCTGTCTTTTGCCTTTCCATATAAACATTAGACATTAGAGGCAGTGCATTGATATCTACAAAATAACTTGCTGGAATTTTAATTGGGATTGTGTTGAATCTACAGATAAAGTTGAGAAGAACTGGACAAAGTTACTGAGTCTTTCTATTCATGAACATGGAATGTCTCTCCATTTATTTAGTTCCTTTTTTATTTCTTTTATCAGAGTTTGTTTTTTCCTCATATAGCTCTCGTATGTATATTGTTAGATTTATACCTAAGTATTTCATTTTGAGGAGTGCTAATGTAACTGGTATTGTGTTTTAAATTTCACATTCCACTTATTCATTGCTGGCATACAGGAAAGGGATTGAGTTTTGTATATTAACCTCGTGTCTTATAACTTTGCTTTAATTGCTTAGAAGTTCAAGGACTTTTTTTTGTCAATTGTTTTGGATTTTCTCTATAGGAATTATGTCATCGGTGAACAAATTTTTATTTCTTCCCTCCAAATCTGTATACCCTTTATTTCCTTTTTTTTAATTTTTATTTTTTGTATTCGCTAAGACATCCAGTACAATGTTTAAAAGGAAGGGTGAGAGAGGACATCTTTGCTTTGTTCCTAAACTTAGCAGGAAATCTTCTAGTTTCTCAACATTAAATATAATATTATCTGTGGAGTTTCTATAGATGTTCGATATCAAGTTGAAGAAATCCTCCTCTATTCCTAGTTTGCTGACTGTTTTTATCATGAATGGATGTTAGATTTTGTCCAATTCCTTTTTTGTATCTATTGGTATGATCGTATGATTTTTCTTTCTTTTTGTTTTTTTTTTTAGCTTGTTGATATAACAGACTACATCCATTGATTTTTTTTAATGTTGAATCAGCCTTGCGTACCTAGGGTAAAGCCTGTTTGGTCATGTTACATAATTCTTTCTATACATTGTTGGATTCAATTTGTTACTATTTAGTTGAGGATTTTTGCTTCTATATAATTGAGAGATATTCATCTGTAGTTTCCTTTTTTTTTTTTTTTGAGACGGAGTCTCGCTCTGTCACTCAGGCTGGAGTGCAGTGGCGCAATCTCAGCTCACTGCAAGCTCCGCCTCCCGGGTTCACGCCATTGTCCTGCCTCAGCCTCTCCGAGTAGCTGGGACTACAGGCACCCACCACCACGCCCGGCTAATTTTTTGTATTTTTTAATAGAGACAGGGTTTCACCATGGTCTCAATCTCCTGACCTCGTGATCCACCCGCCTCGGCCTCCCAAAGTGCTGGGATTACAAGCGTGAGCCACCGCGCCTGGCCTGTAGTTTCCTTTTTTGTAATGTTTTTGACTGGTTTTGTTTTAAGGTAATGCTGGTCTCATTCAATAAGTAAAGGAAGTATTAACTCTGCTTCCATATTCTGGAAGAAATTCTAGAGGATTGGTATAAATTTTTCCTTAGATGTTTGGTAGCATTCACCAGTGAATCTGCCTGGACCTGGTGCTTTCTGTTTTGGAACGTTATTAATTATTGATTCAATTTCTTAAATAGATACGTGCCTACCAAGATTGTCTATTGTATATATTTTTCAGGGTTTTTTTTTTCAAAAAGAAGTTTTAAAACAGAATTAATCAATACATTTCCATGATAATGAAATAACTAAAAAGAATTGTAAACAAAATGTCCCCATTTAGGTTCCATTTGCCTATTTGCAGTTGTTTCAACATATTTGCTGAGGGGTCGTACAAGCATTTCTGCTAATAGAAATGGAGAAACCTATTTTTTTCTGGTCAGATACATGGATATTGAGGAAAAACAGTTTCCAATTATTCTTACATGCAAACCTAAATCTGTTTTGGTTTTATAAAACGGCTTAGTATCAGCTCCTGAAATAGAGCTTGATACCCGTTAGAAGCAGGCACCTGCATTCACAACTTCCCAGGAGACCCAGGAACCTCCTTTAGAGCTCCTAGTCTACTGACTAATATAGAGTTTCATCTCATGACTGACAGCTGAAGACCTTTATCATTTCCCCAACACCTTATATGCCTTTCCAATTGACACTTTATTTCTTATGGTGCATTTGGCCAGAGATCATTGTGGCAAAGCCCCAACAAAACGAGGTAGCTTCATTTACAGTCACAAAATGGAGAACATTTACCATCAGAGGCGCTGTGTTGTCCCTCCACCTCCAAAACTATTATTATTACAGAAAATAGTATTCATTAATCTTTAAAGATGATGTGATTATCACCATCACACTTAGGAAATTAAACTCCCATTCACTTTATTCATTTCCTCTAAAAAGCAACATTTCCAGTTAGTTTCAGACTTTCACTTTTTCACAGAACAATTTATTCTTTTTTGTTTACTGGATTTGAGGGTTTATGAAATGTTCTTCTCAGTAAAGTCCATTACTTTGGTTTCTGGATGCCTAATTAGGAGCCTTCTCCAAGCACAAAATAATACAGAAGCAGGAGAGGAAGTGAGGCAACTGTTCCTACCTTATGACAAGTCAGGGGAATGTCCTTGGACCTACACTTCTGGTGGTGGGGTGAGGAGGCTCCTTCAGCCCCACCACAGGCCAGAAGAATTGAGCACTGTTGTTGGAGCTTGGGAGTGGAGGCAAAGGCTTTCATATACCTAGGAACAGCAGGTAAACCTCAATTGCTCTGCTTCCCCCTTCACACTTACCTGACAGCAGCTACAGCCTGGACTTTGCTGTTGACACCTGCCCTACTCAATCTCACAATGCCTTTTCTGGTTTCCCCATCTATTCCTTTTCAGTGTTGCCATTGGTGTTCTTTTTTAGCCTTATTTCTTCTAAATATTGGAAGACTGAAGGCCTGGTAAGGCTGGTCCCTGACCCCAGCCCCACTTCCAGGAATGGCTCCCCTAAGAAATGGTCGTGAAGACCTTGTAGGGCATCCCAAGAGTGTGATCTAATGGTAGTGAGAAAAAGGATCTTCGGAGGCCCCAGACACAGCATTAAATACAGTTGAACCACTCTGTGACAAATTTCTCCTTATTTGTGTCTCTGTTACTCTAAAAGCATGAAGGGAAGCTCTCAGTTCGAGGCCACTGTGACCCCAACACATTCACATATGTGTTAATCTGTCTAGAGAAAATGCTGACCTCAGGCTCAGAATTTTGGCAGGCACCATTATTTAGCTAGAATGTAATTATATTATTTTCCTTTTATTGGTTTTTTTTAAAGCTACCTTCTATTAATGGTAAAGGATAGTGTTGTTCCATGTACAGTCACACATTCTCATGTACAGATGGTACTCAGAGGGCAATACACCATGAAGGTGAACAAGAAAGACTGCAATGTGAAGACTGTGTCTTACAAGCAATGGTTCTTAACCTTAGCATCTCATAAGAACACCCCAGGGCACTTGTCAAAATTCCAATGCCAAGGCCCTTCCCCAGACCAATTCCATCAAAAACTTGGGATGGGATCTAAGTGTGAGTGCTTATTAAAGCTCCAGATGACTCCAGTGCATAGCCACACTGGAGAACCAATGTTTTAAAATGATCTCAAGTCTGAGCACGAATGAGACAAAGCATGTTCTCCACACCACGGCAGCAGGAATAGCATCTGGAACATAGATATTCTGATGACCAAGGTCAACTGCCGTCTTAAAATCTAAGTGCAAAGAATTACAGAACTCTAGAGCTGCAGAAAGTCTGAGAGCTCATTTTAAATGAGTCTACATCCTCATTTTATTCACCAGAAAACTGAGCATAGAAAGGTCAAGTGATTCCTCACTGAGAATCACTCCCTAGGGGCCCAAGAAGGGCTCCTTCCCCAAAATCATGCTGCCTCTTTGATGGATGTAATTGCCTCAATTGTGAATTCCTTCTGAAGGAAGCTACAATCTTTTTGAGGAATATGCTAAAGACCTAAAAAGTTAGAGGATTGGCTCTTAATCCACAAAGTAGGTATGAAAGAAGTTGTAGGGAGTCCAGCAGGCACTATGGACATTCCTCAAAGTCTGTTCCATGGTTGGAAGGCATTGGATTAAACACATTGAAATGAGTTTCATCACTGCAGGACTTCTCAGGGCTTTTAATTTACTAATGTGCAAGGGAATCTTCAAGAAGAGGACAGACAGACAGAGCTTATTTGCCCATTTCTGTGAAACATTTCACAGGACTAGCCTTTCTTGGGGAAATACTGGGGGACACAGTTTCTAAAAGGTCTGGCCCACTGTGTCTCCTACTCTGCTTTACTTTTCTTAATTGCATTTATCACTTATATACTTGGTTATTGCCTGTGTCATTCTCACTAAAATATAAATTCCTAGAGGAGAGAAACTTTGGCTTCATTGCTATATCCCTAGCACCTCCAAAAGTGCCTAGCCTTTAATAAATATTTGCGAAAAGGGCTAAATGGGTAGTCTCTTAAAACACAGGTAACCATGACTAGATGCCTAGTGGGACTCCTCCTGCTTCTGATTCCAAGTCTCTCACCACAACTTTTGGCTGAATTTTGGAGTCTGCTTGCTGGGGGAACCTGGTCATACCTTGGGCTAATATCCAGGCTCTGGCACTAATTAACTCCACAACCTTGGGCAAGTCACTTGACTTTGCTGGGCTCCATTTCCTCATCTAGCAAAACAAGTGGACTGGATTAGACAACCTCCAAAGGTCCTTCTCAGGTATTGTATAACAAGCAGTTAAATTAAAATATCTGATATAATTGGGGATTTTTCTATTTCTCCTTGGAGTTCTATTAGATTTTGTTTTGTGTAGTTTAAAGCTTTGTTATCAGGCCCATAAATATTTAAGATTGTTATATCCTCTTGATGAATAGACCCTTTTATCATTATTCAGTGCACTTCTTTGTCCTTGGTAATATTCTCTGCTGTGAAATCTATATTTTCTTATGCTAATATGTCCACTCTAGCTGTTAAAAAAATGGTGTTAGCATGGTATATTCTTTTCTGTCATTTTACTTTTAACCTATTTGTGTCTTTTTAGTTCAAGTGGGTTCCTTGTAGGCAGCACATACTTGGTCCTTGCTTTTTTAAAGGAAATCCCACTGCTCAATCTCTGCCTTTGAATTGAAATCATTTAAATTTAATGTGATTATTGATATTATTAGGTTTGAATTCATTCATTTTGGCTGTTATGAATAATGCTGTTATGGACATTCATGTATAAGTTTTTGTGTAGATATATGTTTCATCCTTCCTGGATGACTAGTGATATTGAGCATCTTTTCATGTGCTGATTGATCATTGGTGTATCTTCTTGAATTAACTGAATATTTTTATGATTCCATTTTATCTTGCTGTTTGTTTTCTATTTGTCCCATTTTCTTCTTTTTCTGTCCACTTTTGGACAGAAAACAGCCTTTTTTTGAGATATAATTTATATACTGTATACTTTTCCCATTTAAAGTGTATAATTCAGTGATTGTTGGAATATACACAAACTGTGGAATCATAATCAATTATAAAACATTTTAATCACCCTTAAAAGAAACTCCACACACTTTAGCTATTACCCCCAAATGCTCCCTTTCCTACTCCTGCCCTAACCCTAAAACATTAATCTATTTTTTGTCTCTATAAATTTGCCTATTCAGGATATTTCACATAAATCGAGTTATATAATATGCATTTCTTTTACTTGGCATAATGTTTTCTACATTTATCCATGTTATAGTATATATTAGTGCTTTATTCCTTTTTGTGAATTAATTCCACAATATGGATATACAGCATTTGTTTGTCCATTCATCAGTTGATGGACATTTGGGTCTTTCCCACATTTTGGTTGTTATGAATAAAGCTGCTATGAACATTTATGTATACTTTTTTGTGTAGATATATGTTTCATCCTTCGTGGGCACATACCTAAGTGTGGAATTGCTGGGTCATGTGGCAACTCTATGTTTAACTGTTTGAGGAACTGCCAGATTCTTCCAAAGTGGCTGCCCCATTTTACATTCCCACCAGCAGTGAATGAGCCTTCCTATTTCTCCACATTGTAACCAACATTTGTTAGCTTTTGCCTTTTTGCCTATAGCCATCCTGGTAGGTGTGAAGTGGTATCTCATTGGGGGATTGGAGTTGCATTTTCCTGATGACTAGTGATGTTAAGTATCTTTTCATGCACTCACTGGCCATTGGTATGTCTTCTTTGATGAACTGATTATTTTTATGATTCCATTTGACCTCCTTTGTGGCTTATTAGCTGTAACTTTTTGTATTATTATTTTAGAGGTTATTTTAGGTTTATAGCATGTATCTTTGACTTCATTTTGTCTATCTTCAAGTGATACTACCACTTCATGTGGATTCAAGTACCTTACAAGATTATATTCCAGTTCTCCATTCTCAGTTTTTGTGCTGTTGCTGTTATACTTCTGGTTAAACTAGATGCTTTCCTCTGTGTTGTGTACTAGTGCTCTGTTATCATGAGGTACCTGTCATGGGCAGCTAGAGAAGGAAAAGTAAGTGAGATAATCTTGTTGGATTTTTCATTGCTCCTGGAGGGCAAGACTGCTCAAGCCGTCAGGATCACCAGAGAGAACATCAAGCAGATTCCAGGCTCAAATGGAAGGAAGAGAGGGGAGGCCTTATAATGCTAAAGATCCCTTAGAAATCCCTGAGGAATCTTCACTAGGTTCCTAATCTCCTGAGAATCCCCCTTCCTATGTCCCTTGGCATCCACACCATTGGATTCATGATTAATAAATTCATTAGTTCCAGTGATTACATCTGAATCAGGGTAGGGCAACAGAGAGTCATGAGTATGGTGATGAAGAGACCTAGAGTCAAATAGAGCAGTTCTACCACTTACAGATACATACCCCGGGGGCAAGATACTAAGCTCTCATGAACCTCAGTTTCTATACCTGCAACATTTTGCAACATTTTTATTCCCATTGGAATAAAAATTCTTACTTTATCATGTTGGTTAAAGGATTAAATGAGGTGATCTCAGTAAAAGTAGCAAGCGTGTGATGTAACAAACACACCATTAGTATTTATATCCCTCTTATATACCTCATTGTCTGTTTTACTTAATTATATTTTTACATTCTTTATGTTTCCCAGGCATTCATAGAGTAACAGGGATTGCATTACATATGAGAGCCTTTGTTCTTCTTCATACTCTGAAGATTCTAGTGAGCTCAAATATTTGTATAGGATTGTCACAAACTCCCTGCTTTTCGATGTGCAGAACTGCCATTTATTGGACTGACTTGATGGCAGACATGTGCTGAGCTCCTTGCATGCCTCATTTCCAAAGCTCATTATCAACTCCAATAAGGATGGGGCAACGTTTCTCAATCTTGGCACTATTGAGACATTTGGGGCCAGATCATTCTTGGTTGTAGGGGGTTGGCCTGTGCATTATGGGATCTTTAGCAGCATCCCTGGCTTTTACCCTCTAGACTCCAGTAGCACCTCTTCAGCTATGACAATCAAAAATGTGTGAAGACATTGCCATATATGTCCTAGGGGGCAAAATCTCCCTCAGATGAGAACCACTGGGATAGGGTTGGTGTCATTCCCATTACCTGTGAGAAAGCCAAGGTTCAGAATGGTCAAGAGCTTTTCTCGGCATCACACAGTTACTGAGTGATGGAGGCAGGATTCAAACCAGAGTCCAAATAGCTCCTAAGCCATGTGTTACGGTAACTCCAGAATATATCCTCTTTCATCTGCACATAAAGCCTCTGATACCTTTGACATCCCTGGCTTTAAACTCTGTCTTTTGTGCCAAAGGTGTCTGGACTCTGGAGTGTCCTGTCTGAAAACCACGAATAGGTCCCAAAAGGAGAGATTAGATAGCCACTGTTCACAGACAGAGCTCAGAAGGCCACACACAACATATTACAGGCAGCTGGCCCCCATATGTGCTTTTCCTTGAAATAAGGGGTGTAATGGGCTGAATTGTGTTCCTCAAAGGATATGTTGAAGTTCTAATGCTCCGTACCTATGAATGTGACCTTATTTGGAAATAGGGTCTTTGCAGACATAATTAAATTAAGGTGAGATGATTAAGGTGGGCCCCGATCCAATATGACTGGTGTCCTTATAAGAAGAAAATGTATAAACACACACAGAAGGAAGGCAACCATGTGAACATGGAGGCAGAGATTGTAGTGACTTTGCCACAAGTCAGGGAACAGCCGGAGCTACCAGAGCCAAAAGAGATAAGAAAACATCCTCTCCTAGAGGCTTCAGTGGGACCACAGCCCTGCCAATACCTTGATTTCAAACTTTGAGTGTCCAGAACTAAGGGAATCCATTTCTGTTATATAGCCTGTGGCACTTCATTATTGCAGCTTTAGGGCAACAGGACAGGAGAGCACACCTCAGATCCCCTGGCAGCCCTGGCCACGTCTGTACTTCTGCATTTGACAGTGTTCCCTTTGATCCCTGTTCTCCAGTCAGTTATAATATCTGGCCATTAATCAAAGTCATGAAAGATATTTCACTTTGCCATGACCAAACTATACATTAGATTGCACCTCCCATTAATTACATTAGTGCAATGATGATCTGGCAGTGAAACAACATAGGCACCTTCCTGGGTAGCACCTGTCCCCTCAGATGTCCTCATTCATGCATGTGTCAGTGGTAGTTGGCAACTGTGCCTTATCTTTCTTGGTAACAGGAGGTACCATATCATTCCCTGAGATAAGCAGAAGCAATTTCATAGAATCTGACTCAGTGGACTTGGCTACCTGCAGTTCATGGATAAACCGAAGGAAACAAACCCTAGACAACCACAAGTGTGATACAGACAGGAAGCAACCAAAGGTAGCCAAGGTCATCTCAAATCTAAACTCCAGAGCAGTTTATTCTGGGCAAGTGAACAAGAATCATCAAACAGACTCATAGGTAGTTTGAGACTCTTTAAAGCTAAAGCAACCCTTAGAAGTTGTGGCGTCTCAAACAGGTTCTTCATCTTTCCCAGCCAAAGGATGTTCTGGGTTATTTAAAGGATTCTGTGGACAGGTGAACTTGAGAAGTGTTCTGTGCATTAATATCTCTCTGGGACATTGAAAAGGCCCATTAGCATATTAAAGACATTGAGACATTTGGCAGTAAAGACACCCCTTCACCTCTTTTTAGGGTGTGGTGGAACATGCCTTAGATCACTGATACATTTGGGCCCATTCCACTGTGCAGAATTTGAGGGGGAGGCTCTGGGCAATTAGATGTTTTTTCAAAGCTCACACAGACTGATTCAACTTGTGTCTTCACATTCCAAATCCAGTGCTTTTCTATTTTTTATTTTTCCTTTCAGTTTGTTAATAAACATTTGAGTGTTACCATGTGGTGACATAGGAATATAAAAATGAAAAAAGTTGGCTTTTGCCCCATATGTCGTTGACTATCTCTGGAGTAAATGAACAACTGAATAACAAATAATGGAAAGGGTATGGGGATAGGGAAGGAAAGGTGCTGTGGTTTGAATGTTTGTCTCCTCCAAAACTCACATTGAAATTTGACTCTTAATGTGGCAGTATTAGGAGGTGAGGCCTTTAAGAGGTGATTGTGTCATCAGTGAAACCCTGTCTCTACTAAAAATATAAAAAATTAGCCAGGTGTGTGGCGGGAGCCTGTGGTCCCAGCTACTTGGGAGGCTGAGGCAGGAGAATGGCCTGAACCTGGGAGGTGGAGCTTGCAGTGAGCCGAGATGGCACCACTGCACTCCAGCCTGGGCGACAGAGTGAGACTCCATCTCAAAAAAAAAAAAAAACAAAAAAAAAACCAGAAGTGATTGTGTCATGAAGGCTCTGTCCTCATGCTTAGATTAATCCATTAATGAATGAATGGGTTAATGGGTGAATGGATTGTCACAGGAGTGGCATTAGTAGCTTTATCAGAGGAGAAAGAGAAATCTGAGCTTGCATGCTCATTCCCCTGTGATATGATGCCCTGAGCTGCCTTGGGACCCAGCAGAGTCTCCACCAGCAAGAAGGTTCTTGACAGATACAGCTCCTCAACCTCCTCAGCCTCTAGAACTGTAAGAAATAAATTCCTTTTTTAAAATAAGTTACCCACTTTTGGAATTCTGTTATAAGCGACAAAAAATGGACTAAGATGGAGAGAATCACTGCCTTTGGGAGTGATATGGAAGCAGTCAGTCTTGAGGAGTCAGGTTAGGTTACTGATGTTCTGCTGAGTCCCATCACAGGAACCCACCATCCCTGCCACCCACTGCCTCTCCTGAGGAGAGCTGGTGGCCAGAGGCCTGCTGACTGGGATACCCCAGGAGGCTGCCACCTCCTGTCTGGTCAAGGGCGGCCAGCCCGCAAGTTTGCCAGGTCCTTGTAGTGTGCCTATTCCCCCAAAATGGAGTGGTCAGTCTGGTTCCTTGAAAATTTGAACTGGAGGCCACAGAGGGGAGGCACTTAGCAGGTGGCTGAAGATGAAAGAATGTCCAAGGAGGTGTGGGGGTATTTTGAAGGGTCCTGGGCAAGCCAGGGAAGAAAGGGGGCAGTATGAGTGAGCTAGAGAACAGCAGGGAAGGAGACCAGCAGGTGGTGTGGAGGGAAGAAGACGGGCAACAGCACAACCACCCCCTTTTCTGGTTTCTGAGGGGAGCTGGCTTCATCATAGCTCCTGATGGTACATTTCTGAGAGGCCCATCTCTCCCAAAGTAGCCACCCCCAACCCCACTCTCCCTACTTGAGCAAGCCTGAGAGGGGCTCTCTTCTTGGTTACTAAAAGAAGCTAACTCTGTTTTTTAAGTTGTGGTAAAATATGTGTATATATACATTATATACATATACATTATGTTATACATATACATTATGTTATACATATACATAACATAAACTACCATTGTAACCATGTTTAAGTGTAGAGTTCAGTGGCATTAACAACATTAATATTGTGTAGCCACAACCGCCATCCATCTCTAGAACTTTTTACGTTTTCCCAAACGAAAACTCTGCACCTATTAACCAGTAACACCCCATTCTTCCTCCCCCAACCCCTGACAGCCATCATTTTACTTTCTGTCTCTATGAATTTGACTATACTAGGTACTTGACTTAAGTGGAATCAAACAGTATTTGTCTTTTGGTGTCCATGTTATTTCCTTTAGCATAAAGTCCTCAAGATGCATGCATGTTGTAGCATGTGTCAGAACCCTCTTTTTAAGGCTGAAAAATATGCCATCATATGCAGAGACCACATTTGGTTTATCCATTTATCCATCAATGGACACTTGGTTGCTTCCACTTTTTGGCGATTTGAATAATGCTGCCGTGAACATGGGTATACGCATATCACTCTCAGACCCTGCTTTCAGTTCTTTTGGACATATACCCAGAAGTCGAATTGCTGGAGCAAATGGTAATTTCTATGCTTAATTTTGTGAGAAACTTCCTTGGTGTTTTCCACAGTGGCCACACTATTGTATCTTCACATCAACAGTGCACAATTTCTCCACATCCTCACCAACTCTTGTTATTTTCTGTTTTTGTTTTTTGATAGTAGAAAGAGTCTCTCTTTTAGTAGAGGCTCTGTCTTCCATGTGGTCACCGTTGTTCTTTTTCTCAGTTTTTCTTCATGCCGAGTGGGCGTCAAGACAGGAGTTCTGCTCTCTTCCTTCTGCCCTCAGGAAGTTGCCCTTGACTCTGAGGCACCAACTTGAAAGATCAGACTCTGTGTTTCTCAGGATAGGCAGAGCTCAGACCTTGATGGTGACGGGGGGTGTGGGGGGGTGGCCCCTGTGCAGCCCCCTGCCCCTGTACTGGCAGGGAGTAGCAGATACAAAAAAGCATGTGATTCCCTCAACCACATCCTTCCCCTTTGCTGCCTGGGGTCTGGTGTCTCCATCCCAGAGTGCCCCTTCCCAGGGCTGTGGCTCAGCTAGGCTTGAGAGTCCCTAACACACCTCCTCCCTTCCCCATCTGCCCTCTAACAGAGTACTGGAAGAAGCAGGGGCTGCTGAGTGGTGAAAATGTGAGCACTAACTGAGGCCTGAGAAGGTGAGGTGTCTGAGGAGCCCTTCTTTGGGGTTTTATCCTGGCTCTCAGCTTTGGGTGCACTGCCATCTCCGGCTTGTGCCACAGGGAGCCTCTCCAGGCAGAGGTAGGTCAGGATTCCCAGGCACTCAGGCTTCCTCTTCCACTCTCCACAGTTTCCAAACAGGCTTTTCAGAATGTAAGCCCCATGGGGACAGTGGGTGTCCCATTCTGTTCAGCGGGTGTGCCAGGCTGAATGCCTGGCACAAAAGGCACAGTTTTAATCAAATGCTATTTGATAAGTCATTAACACATTAAAGTGAGTAAAAATCACTGTTCTTTTCTTCCCTCCTCCTCCATAAATGTCCATCTCCTTAGTTTAGTTATTTTTTTTAATCAACCGAAGTCCATAGTTTACGTTAGGATTGATTCTTGGTATTGTGCATTCTGTGGGTTTGGACGAATGCGTATGTGTATAGTGACATGTCCACCATTGTGGTATCGTATAGAGCAGGTTCACTGCCCTGAAAGTTCTGACTATTCATTCCCCTATTCCTCCCTGCTAACTCCTGGCAACCCCTGATCTTTTTACTCTCTCCACAGTTTTGCCTTTTCCAAAGTGTCATATACCTGAAATCCTAGAGTATTATCCTTGTCATATTGGCATCTTTCACTTGGTAATATGCATTTAAGATTCCTCCATATCATTTCAGAGCTTGATAGCTCATTTCTTTTTAGCACTGAATAATATACCATTGTTTGGATTTATCAGTTTATCTGTTCACCTACTGAAGGACATTTGGGTTGCTTCCAAGTTTTGATAATTATGGATAAAGCTGGAATAAATGTCTATGTGCATGTTTTTGTATGGATAAAAGTTTTTAACTCATCTGGGTAAATATCAAGGAGCACGATTGCTGAATCATTTGGTAAGACTGTGTTTAGTTTTGTACAAAACTACAAAACTCTCTTCCAAAGTGGCTGTACCACTTTGCATTCCCACCAGCGGTAAGTGATGGTTCTCGTTGCTCCATATCCTCACCAGCATTTTGTGTCATCAATGTTATAGATTTTGGCCATTCTAATAGGTGTATAGTGATATTTTGTTGTTTTAATTTGCATTTCCTGGGTTATGTGTAATGTTGAGCACCTTTACATGTGCTTATTTGCCGTTTGTACATCTTCTTTGATGAGGTGTCTGTTCAGCTCTTTTGCCCATTTTTAAATTGGGTTTTTGATTTTGCAATGTTGAGTTTTAAGAGCTATTTGTGTATTTTGAATGAGTCCTTTATATGATGTCTTTTGCAAATAGTTTCTCCAGTCTGTGGCTGGTCTTCTCACTCTCTTGACACTTTTCGTTTTAATACAGCAATAAAATCAACAGAAGGCTCCCTATAATGTGGAGAATCTTATCCAGTGGTGTCCATCACAATTACTTGATAAGAGTTTTGAAAATTTTACGTTTGAGTTCCACCTATGAGATTCCTGTTCAATACATTTGAAATGAGATCCAGGGTACCTTTTATTTATTTATTTTGTTTTTGTTTTTGAAATAGAGTCTCACTCTATCACCCAGGCTGGAGTGCAGTAACACAATCTCAGCGCACTGCAACCTCCATCTCCTGGGTTCAAGCGATTCTCATGCCTCAGCCTCCCAGGTAGCTGGGATTACAGGCGCCCGCCACCACACCTGGCTAATTTTTGTATTTTTCAGTAGAGATGGGGTTTCACCATGTTGGCCAGGCTGGTCCTGAACTCCCAACCTCAGGTGATCCACCTGCCTTGGCCTCCCAAAGTGCTGGGATTACAGGCGTAAGCCACGGCGCCCGGCCTCAGGATACCTTTTAAAAGCTTCCTTGGTGATTATAATGAGTAGCTGCGATAGGAACCATGACATTAAGAGTTGGAAAGACAACCCCATTATGACACGGGGGCTGCCTACTTGGCCTTCCTACATGCCCTGTCCCACAGCTCCATCTGAAGGCCAAATGAGACCCAGAGCTCTGTAATTCACTGCTAATTGGACATAACCTGTCATCTCAAATTTCACCTCTTTTGAGCTAAACCCATAAATGTCCCCATTTCCACCCAGAAAACTGCTCCACCTCTGAGCTTCCTGTCTTTGGAAGGTGGCGATTCTAATCTTCCAGTTGGCTAAACTCTTTATTTATTTATTTATTTATTTATTTTTTATTATTTTTTGAGACAGAGTCTCGCTCTGTCGCCCAGGCTGGAGTGCAGTGGCGTGATCTCAGCTCACTGCAAGCTCTGCCTCCCGGGTTCACACCATTCTCCTGCCTCAGCCTCCTGAGTAACTGAGACTACGGGCACCTGCCACCACGCCTGGCTAATTTTTTTTTTTGGCTAAACTCTTAAAGTCAAATTGGATTCCCCTCTCTCTCAGACAAATCTAATCTATCAGCAATCACTGGTGGCTCCACCTTTAAAATACATCCAGAATCTAACCTCTTCCCTGCTTCCACTGCCTTGGCTACACCAGGTCTCTTGACTTCTGTTTTGTCCCTTCCAATCTGTTCTCATCTCTAACCCAGAGTGCAGTCAGATCATGTCCTTCTCTGCTCACCATCTTCCAATGGCTCCCATTCACTCAGATTAAAAGCCCAAGTCTTCACGATGGCCTATAACATCCCTCACAATCTGCAGTATCCTCTGCTCCACCCCTGTAGCTCTCCTCCTGGGTCCTTCCAGCCACACGGGCCCCTCTAAAGGACCTGGAACACACAAGGCCTTAGAGGCTTTGTATTATTGTTCTCTCCTTCTGGAATTCTCTTCCCCTAGAGAGCCACTGGGCTGGCTTCCTCACGCCCTGTAAGTCTTCAGAGCCACCCTGTATAAAATTTCAAACCTCCTACCCCCTCTGCCAACATTGCTATCTTTATTTTTCTCCTAAGGATGCAACACTGGTTATACTCCATGGTGACTTGCTTGTTTATTTCTGTCTGGCCCTTCCCACTGGATGCCAGTGCCATGAGGGCAGGGATATTGGTTTCCTCTGTTTGCTGCAGAGCCCCAGATCCTAGAACGGGGCCTAGCATATAGTGGGTCTTATCCTCAGCAACTCCTCCCCACCTCTCGGCCTCTCTGTCACATCTTCTCTGTCTCACAAGTCCTGAGGTATCTTCCTTTTTACTCTCTCTCATCTCCATCTTCTCTATTTCGTCTCCATTGGCCAGAACTATTGCTAAAAGCCTGAGGTCTCCTCCCCATTCAGTGCCTTGTCACAGCGGCCAAAGTTCTGCAGGTCTTTCTAAAAGGCAGATCTGCAGCAGTTCCTCAGATACCCCTTAACTCTCAGGATCCTGTTCAAACTTCCTGGCTTCAAACACAAGGTTTCTGCTGATAGAGCCCCAAGATGCTTCTGCAGCCCCATGTCGGGCCCCGCATCACCTCCACACATTGTGACCTGGGCTGGTTTTCCTCTCCTTGCCTTTGCACATGCTGTTCCTTCTGCCTGGCACACCACGCTCACTTCCTGTACTCTCCCCTCCTACTCTACATCCAGCAAGCTCTGATTTAGCCTTCAAATTCTAGCTGATGGAACCTGCTTCAAGCAGCCTCCCCAGACCCCCAGGCATATATATATATATATATGCCCTCCCTCTATATATAAGCAATATATATATTGCTCCCCTTTATATATAAGCCCTCTCTCTATATATAAGCAATATATATATTGCTCCCCTAACTCCCTGGGCCGACTTCAGCAGTACCATCCTGCACCACAGCCAGTTATTTGCTTGTCTGTCTCCATCGTTAGTCCCAGTTCTCTGCATGCCTGGGCCTGGCGCACAATAGAGACTCTGTATATGTTTCCTGGGTGAATAAATCTCCGGAAACATGGAAGAGTGGCCCAACTCTGCAATAATGCTCCAAATGTACATGGCACTTTTGCCAGCTAATGAATTCACTGTTCATTAGTAGCAAGAATGTTCCAGAATGTGTCATGGCAGGAGGGCCTGAACACTGGGACAGAGGAGATAGCTGGCTTGTCAGGGGTCGCCTGTGGCTTCAGGGGGACTGGCTAAACTGCCTCCCACATTTATACTCTGTGTTTTTGTGGGTGTGTGTACATATACGTAAATATATTGTAATATGTCCATGTATTCATATGCATTTACAAATAAATATGTTCTACACACCTATATCTCTATGTGATTGCAGGTCTTAGAGGCATCCTTGGGGCTTGGCTGCTGGCTACTCTCTGCTGGCCTCATAGACTCCTATACTTGGTTGAGCCTTCTGCCTTCAGGCAGGTGAAGGGATTGACCATCCAAACAGATAATGTGGTCACTTTTTCCCAAAGTCTATAGAACTAAAGTCTTTACTCAGATGTATGTTTCTAATATGTGGGGCCATGCCTCAAAATTTCTTTCTTGTTAATTTTACTCCACTTTCCTCTGTAGTCATAGAAGACCCCTGATCAATATTCTCATGGAAAAATTCTGATACATTGGAGACAGTAATTACACATATCACATTAGCCATTTTTAACCTTTCCTCCCAAATTGTCTTTGTGATTTAGAATAATGATTTAATTTGACATCTACTGAGTGTGTAGTTCATTCATTCATTTAGAGACTCAACAGGTCATTCAGCAAATGCTCACTGGGTGTCTACTCAGTAGGGGTGATACATGATGTACATGTAAACAAATCAATAAAATGTTTGAATAATGATAAATGCTGTGAAAAAAATAAAATGTGCCCATGTGACAGAGTGCAAGGACAAGGGGGTTATTGCAAATACAATGGGCGGGAGCACATCTCGGCAGAGGTGACATTAGAAATGAAACCTGATGCTAAAATGAGCCAGCCTCAGGTGCCCTTGCCGAGTGCCCTGTCCCCCATCCTCCTCTGCACATGCTTCACTGACTGCGGCTGTTTATTTGTGCATTTGTCTATTTGTCTCCACGTCACCCAAGACCTGGCTCCCAGGGCCCGGCCCAGATGTGGCCCACCCTTTCACCCTCATATCCACGTGCAGTGTTTGGTAAACGGGTGGAGTTCAATACATGCTTGTAGCGCTGTTGAACAACAATGACTCAACCACAAAGTAGATAGCGGCCAGTCATATGATGGAAGGTCACAGTGCTATGATGAAGAAATGAATTTCTGGAACCAGCTGAAAACTATATTTGAACTATTGGGTTACCAATTAATAATTCTCAGGAAAGAAAAATAAACATACACTGTCAGGAAGGATTTAGAGGACATTACGGGGGGTGGGGAGTTGTAATGATTTGGAACACTGCTAAAAATAACATTTTAATGTCTTCGCTGCTAATTCCATCATCCTTGTTCCAGAAGCTATGGCTGCCCACAGCTGGAAGGGCTTTGTACTCTGAGCACGGTGAGGCTACAAAGCCTTCCATACTTTAAAGTGTGGCCAGAGCTCATCACAGCACCAGTGTTGGCAGATGAGAAAGGCATGTTTATTGAGCCGGCAAAACTGCCAAGTGTGTGACTCAGCCCGTGGGAACCTGGTGTGCCTGCCGGTGCAGCCAGCGTCCAAAGAACAAGCACACTCCCAAAGGGGTCTGTGAAGGCGGACCATTGGTATGTGTCACCTCTGAGGACCCAGGCATCTAACAAAAATTCCAGAAATATAATTCAGTAAATTCTCATCCAAAATCCCATCAGTTGGCTCACCTGGGGAGTTATTTTTGTATCAATAACAAATACCCTTGTGGTAATTCCAGATATCTGAGCCCTACTGGTGGCTTTCAGAACCACCATAAAAAACTTTTGGTTAATATTTATCAAGTGCTGATTATGTGTAGATGCTGGGCTAAGTGTATGTTTTATCCTTATCTTTGTTAATTCTCATGGCAAACCTATGAGGCAGGTATTATTATGAACTTCATTTTACAGAAGGGGCAAAATGAGACTCAGTGAGGTTTAAAAATTTGGCCCAAGGTCTCACAGTGATGGGGCTTGGGGGGTGCATTTATCCTCTGATCAGGGAGTGAATACGCTTAGCAAAGTTGCCTGCTGTTGCTAGGATTCATTCTATACTAATCCTATAGGCAAATGTGAAACAACAATGATGCACATTTATACAGCGATAATATTAACCTATAGTTCTCATTACTGAAATTGAGGCACTGTTTTGAATCCTTCTTTGGGGGATTCCAGACTTTGTGCTTGAAAAATAAAATCCATTGAGAATACACTGAGTATCCTGTTATGATAATAATAGCATTTAACATTTATTGAGCACCTACTAGGGGGCCGAAATGGAATTTGAATCCAGGCAATCTGACACCAAAATACATTTTCTTAATCACTAGGCTAGAGGTCCTCAAAGTTTGGCCTAGCTATTCCCGAGGCCTTTCCAGGGGATCCACAAAGTCAAAACTATTTTCACAATAATACTAAGATATGATTAGCCTGTTTCTCCCTCATTCTCTCATGAGCCTGCAGTGGTGTTTTCCAGAGGCTGGGTGGTGTGTGATAGTGTAACAGATGGAATGCAATCTTCTAGAAAGCCAGACATTCAGGAGATTTACAAAAATGTAAAAGTGATGCTTAGTCAATTTTTTTAATTTAGAAAATAAAAAGGGTTGATTTTCATTATTTTTAGTAAATTACCAAATAAATATTAAAGAATATGTTTAGTTTTAATTTGTGATATTGGTAGATGTAATCCAGGAACGTTCTCTAGGGTCCTCAGTAGTTTTCAGTGGTATAGCAGGCTCTCGAGACCATAAGGTTTGAGAACAGCTGCACCAGGCAGTATTCCCTTCCTGGTATGGCTGGCTCAGGTGCCCACCTGAAGCCCAGCCTTCTTCTAGAGCTCATGGGCCATGCTGGTGCCTCCATCAGGCCTCGCCTCATCCCACCTTGGTGAGGCATCCTCAGGAGAGCTCCTTCTGTGCATCCCAGCTCCATGTGGCAGAGAGGCTGAGAGGGACCTGCTCTTCTGGGTGAGTTGCAGATGTCATTTTCCACCAGAGGCTGAGCTCCACCCTCTGTTCTTAAACCTCTGCGTTTCGTACCACGGCTGCCTATTTATAAATCTCATACATATGATGAGGCCAACAGCTCTCTTCAAGAGCTCTCCATGGAGGGGGCTGTGTGGAAAGTGGTAAGTTCACTGTCACTGGAGATTTTCACAATGAAAATCTGTGACAAGCAGAGTGAGAGCCTGTTGGGAGTGCTGTGGATGAGATTCTGGAAACAAAAGACTCAGCCACATTTTCTGAGATCCCATCTAAGTGAAAGCCCTGACTATTTACAAAGCCAGGGGCCATTATTGCTGATGAAACCAATCAGGCAGTGCTACTTTTACACCCAGTGAGTTCTAGGGAGCAGCATTCATGAAGAGGCTTGCAATACATCCAGACCCTGAAGCATCTGCAGGCTACTGCCTTGTCTGCCGAGGCGTTGGAGAAACCATGGCATGAACACCACCAGAAGTTAAGCCGGAGCCTTTAATAAGCAGATCGGGTGAGTGGAGGGAGCATGGAACTCTGAGATGAGGGAAAGTGAATGCTGCTGGGTTCTTTGCATGGCTGTGGCCATTCTAGCTGGGCTGGGTTTCCTTCTGTGTGCTCTAACTCCTCACGACTATTCATGAGGCCCTGTGTTGACATCACGCTTTGCAGCACACACACACAATACAGGTATTTCTACCTGTATTGGCCATTAAGAATTTTGTGATGATCAAGTGGCACTGAATGGTCCCCAATGACTTGCCCAGTGGAGTGGCAGAACAAGTGTTCAGCAGAGCCTAAATTCGAACCATGCTTCCTGGGTCCAGAACTCTTTCCACCACACCACAGCCTGCTCACTGACACCTGAAGAGGCCACCCTCTGTGAACACGAAGGAATGAATGCTCTCTTGGCCTAGCCCAGGCAAGATATCTCCTATGCCCCCCAGCTCTAAGACTCTGGGCACCTCACAGTGACCCAGCAATCCCCTGGCCCTGGAACCTGTGACATTCTCTGAAAGCCAGTGCCTGGACAAGAGGAAATAGAAAGGTGCATCCAGATACCTGCAAGCAGGCAAAGAGGAGGCAGAGGAGGCAGCGAACTCACATGGTTGAATCCTTTATATTGGCAGGCACTGTACTAGACATTTTATGTTATTTTATTATTTTTTATTATACTTTAAGTTCTAGGGTACATGTACGCAACATGTAGGTTTGTTACATAGGTATACCTGTGCCACGGTGGTTTGCTGCACCTACCGACTCATCATTTACATTAGTTATTTCTCCTAACGCCATTCCTCCCCCAGCCCCCCACTGACAACAGGCCCCGGTGTATGATGTTCCCCTCCCTGTGTCCATGTGTTCTCATTGTTCAACTCCCACTTATGAGTGAGAACATGCGGTGTTTGGTTTTTTGTCCTTGTGATATTTTGCTGAGAATGAGGGTTTCCAGATTCATCCATGTCCCTGCAAAGGACATGAACTCATCCTTTTTTGTGGCTGCATAGTATTCCATGGTGTATACGTGCCACATTTTCTTTATCCAGTCTATTATTAATGGACATTTGTGTTGGTTCCAAGTCTTTGCTATTGTGAATAGTGCCACAATAAACATACATGTGCAAGTGCCTTTATAGTAGAATGATTTATAATCCTTTGGTATATACGCAGTAATGGGATTGCTGGGTCAAATGGTATTTCCAGTTCTAGATCCTTGAGGAATCACCACACTGTCTTCCACAATGGCTTCACTAATTTACACTCTCACCAACAGTGTAAAAGCGTTCCTATTTCTCCACGTTCTCTCCAGCATCTGTTGTTTCCTGACTTTTTAATGATCGCCATTCTAACTGGTGTGAGATGGTATCTCATTGTGGTTTTCATTTGCATTTCTCTGATAACCAGTGATAATGAGCATTTTTTTATATGTCTGTTGGCTGCATAAATGTCTTCTTTTGAGAAGGGTCTGTTCATATCGTTTGCCCACATTTTGATGGGGTTGTTTCTTTCTTTCTTGTAAATTTGTTTAAGTTTTTTGTAGATTCTGGGTATTAGCCCTTTGTCAGATGGATAGATTGCAAAAATTTTCTCCCATTCTATAGGTTGCCTGTTCACTCTGCTGATAATTTATTTTGCTGTGCAGAAGCTCTTTAGTTTAATTAGATCGCATTTGTCAATTTTGGCTTTTGTTGCCTTTGCTTTTGGTGTTTTAGTCATGAAGTCTTTGCCCATGCCTATGTCCTGAATGGTATTGCCTAGGTTTTCTTCTAGGGTTTTTATGGTTTTAGGTCTTACATTTAAGTCTTTAATCCATCTTGACTTAATTTTTGTATAAGGTATAAGGAAGGGATCCAGTTTCAGCTTTCTACATATGGCTAGCCAGTTTTCCCAGCACTATTTATAAATAGGGAATCCTTTCCCCATTTCTTGTTTTTGTCAGGTTTGTCAAAGATCAGATGGCTGTAGATGTCTGGTGTTATTTCTGAGGGCTCTGTTCTGTTCCATTGGTCTATATATCTGTTTTGGTACCAGTACCATGCTGTTTTGGTTACTGTAGCCTTGTAGTATAGTTTGAAGTCAGGTAGCGTGATGCCTCCAGCTTTGTTCTTTTTGCTTAGGATTGTCTTGGCAATGTGGGCTCTTTTTTGGTTCCATATGAACTTTAAAGTAGTTTTTTCCAATTCTTTGAAGAAAGTCATTGGTAGCTTGATGGGGATGACATTGAATCTATAAATTACCTTGGGCAGTATGGCTATTTTCACAATATTTATTCTTCCTATCCATAAGCATGGAATGTTCTTCCATTTGTTTGTGTCCTCTTTTATTTCATTGAGCAGTGGTTTGTAGTTCTCCTTGAAGAGGTCCTTCACATCTCTTGTAAGTTGTTTTCCTAGGTATTTTATTCTCTTTGTAGTAATTGCGAAAGGGAGTTCGCTCATGATTTGGCTCTCTGTTTGTATGTTCTTGGTATATAGGAATGCTTGTGATTTTTGCACATTGATTTTGTATCCTGAGACTTTGCTGAAGTTGCCTATCAGCTTAAGGAGATTTGGGGCTGAGAAGATGGGCTTTTCTAAATATACAATCATGTCATCTGCAAACAGAGACAATTTGACTTCCTCTTTTCCTAATTGAATACCCTTTATTGCTTTCTCTTGCCTGATTGCCCTGGCCAGAACTTCCAATACTGTGTTGAATAGGAGTGGTGAGAGAGGGCATCCTTGTCTTGTGCTGGTTTTCAAAGGGAATGCTTCCAGTTTTTGCCCATTCAGTGTGATATTGGCTGTGAGTTTGTCATAAATAGCTCTTATTATTTTGAGATATGTTCCATCAATACCTATTTAGATTTTTAACATGAAACGCTGTTGAATTTTGTTGAAGGCCTTTTCTGCATCTATTGAGATAATCATGTGGTTTTTGTTATTGGTTCTGCTTATGTGATAGATTATGTTTATTGATTTGCATATGTTGAACCAGCCTTGCCTCCCAGGGATGAAGCCAACTTGATCATGGTGGATAAGCTTTTTGATGTGCTGCTGGATTCGGTTTGCCAGTATTTTATTGAGGATTTTTGCATCAATGTTCATCAGGGATATCTGCCTAAAATTCTCTTTTTTTGTTGTGTCTCTGCCAGGCTTTGGTATCAGGATGATGCTGGCCTCATAAAATGAGTTAGGGAGGATTCTTTCTTTTTCTATTGATTGGAATAGTTTCAGAAGGAACGGCACCAGCTCCTCTTTGTACCTCTGGTAGAATTCGGCTGTGAATCTGTCTGGTCCTGGACTTTTTTGGGTTGGTAGGCTATTAATTATTGCCTCAATTTCAGAACCTGTTATTGGTCTATTCAGAGATTCAACGTCTTCCTGGTTTAGTCTTGGGAGGGTGTATGTGTTGAGGAATTTATCCATTTCTTCTAGATTTTCTAGTTTATTTGCATAGAGGTGTTTATAGTATTCTCTGATGGTAGTTTGTATTTCTGTGGGATCGGTGGTTTTATCCCCTTCATCATTTTTTATTGGGTCTATTTGATTCTTCTCTCTTTTCTTCTTTATTAGTCTTGCTAGCGGTCTATTTATTTTGTTGATCTTTTCAAAAAACCAGCTCCTGGATTCATTGATTTTTTTGAAGGTTTTTTGTGTCTCTATGTCCTTCAGTTCTGCTCTGATCTTAGTTATTTCTTGTCTTCTGCTAGCTTTTGAATGTGTTTGCTCTTGCTTCTCTAGTTCTTTTAATTGTGATGTTAGGGTGTCGATTTTAGATCTTTCCTGCTTTCTCTTGTGGGCATTTAGTGCTATGAATTTCCCTCTACACACTGCTTTAAATGTGTCCCAGAGATTCTGGTACACTGTCTTTGTTCTCATTGGTTTCAAAGAACATCTTTATTTCTGCCTTCATTTCGTTATTTACCCAGTAGTCATTCAGAAGCAGGTTTTTCAGTTTCCATGTAGTTGTGTGGTTTTGAGTGAGTTTCTTAATCCTGAGTTCTAATTTGATTGCACTGTGTGCTGAGAGACTGTTTGTTATGATTTCCCTTTTTTTTTTTGTATTTGCTAAGGAGTGTTTTACTTCCAATTATGTGGTCAATTTTAGAATAAGTGCAATGTGGTGCTGAGAATAATGTATATTCTGTTGATTTGGGGTGGAAAGTTCTGTAGATGTCTATTATGTCCGTTTGGTCCAGAGCTGAGTTCAAGTCCTGGATATCCTTGTTAATTTTCTGTCTTGTCGATCAGTCTAATATTGACAATGGGGTGTTAAAGTCTCCCATTATTATTGTGTGGGAGTCTAAGTCTCTTTGTAGGTCTCTAAGAACTTGCTTTACGAATCTAGGTGCTCCTGTATTGGGTGCATATATATTTAGGATAGTTACCTCTTCTTGTTGAATTGATCCCTTTACCATTATATAACGGCCTTCTTTGTCTCTTTTGATCTTTGCTGGTTTAAAGTCTGTTTTATCAGGGACCAGGATTGCAACCCTTGCTTTTTGTTTGTTTGTTTGTTTTTGCTTTCCATTTGCTTGGTAGATCTTCCTTCATCCCATTATTTTGAGCCTATGTTTGTCTTTACATGTGAGATGGGTCTCCTCTATATAGCACACTGATGGGTCATGACTCTTTATCCAATTTGCCAGTCTGTGTCTTTTAATTGGGGCATTTAGCCCATTTACATTTAAGGTTAATATTGTTATGTGTGAATTTGATCCTGTCATTATGATGTTAGCTGGTTATTTTGCCCATTAATTGATGAAGTTTCTTTGTAGCATTGATGGTCTTTACAACTTGGCATGTTTTTACGGTGGTTGGTACCGGTTGTTCCTTTCCATGTTTACTGCTGCTTCAGGAGTTCTTATAAGGCAGGCCTGGTGGTGACAAAATCTCATCATTTGCTTGTCTGTCAAGAATTTTATTTCTCCTTCACTTATGAAGCTTAGTTTGGCTGGATATGAAATTCTAGGTTGAAATTTCTTTTCTTTAAGAATGTTGAATATTGGCCCCCACTCTCTTCTGGCTTATAGAGTTTCTGCCTCAAGATCCGCTGTTAGTCTGATGGGCTTCCCTTTGTGGGTAACCCGACCTTTCTCTCTGGCTGTCCTTAACATTTTTTCCTTCATTTCAACCTTGGTGACTCTGACAATTATGTGTCTTGGGGTTGCTCTTCTCGAGGAGTATCTTTGTTGTGTTCTCTATATTTCCTGAATTTGAATGTTGGCCTGCCTTCCTAGGTTGGGGAAGTTCTCCTGGATAATTATCCTGAAGAGTGTTTTCTAACATGGTTCCATTCTACCCATCACTTTCAGGTACAGCAATCAGATGCAGATTTGGTGTTTTCACATAGTCCCATATTTCCTGGAGGCTTTGTTCATTTCTTTTCACTCTTTTTTCTCTAATCTTGTCTTCTTGCTTTCTTTCATTAATTTGATCTTCGATCACTGATATCCTTTATTCCACTTGATCAAATCGGCTATTGAAGCTTATGTATGCTTCACGAAGTTCTTGTACTGTGGTTTTCAGCTCCCTCAGGTCTTTTAAGCTCTTCTCTACACTGGTTATTCTAGTTAGCCATTCGTCTAACCTTTATTCAAGGTTTTTAGCTTCCTTGTGATGGGTTAGAACATGCTCCTTTAGCTCAGAGAAGTTTGTTATTACAGACGTTCTGAAGCCTAGTTCTGTCAACTCATCAAACTCATTCTTCCTCTAGTTTTGTTCCCTTGCTGGTAAGGAGTTGTGTTCCTTTGGAGGAGAAGAGATGTTCTGGTTTTTGGAATTTTCAGCCTTTCTGCTCTGGTTTCTCCCCATCTTTGTGGTTTTATCTACCTTTGGTCTTTGATGTTGGTGACCTACAGATGGGGTTTTGGTGTGGATGTCCTTTTTGTTGATGTTGATGCTATTCCTTTCTGTTTATTAGTTTTCCTTCTAATAGACAGGCCCCTTAGCTGCAGGTCAGTTGGAGTTTGCTGGAGGTCCACTCCAGATCCTGTTTGCCTGGGTATCACCAGCAGAGGCTGCAGAACAGCAAATATTACTGCCTGATCCTTCTTCTGGAAGCTTCATCCCAGAGGGGCACCCGCCTGTATGGGGTGTCTGTCAGCCCCTACTGGGAGGTGTCTCCCAGTCAGGCTACACGGGGGTCAGGGACCTACTTGAGGAGGCAGTCTGTCTGTTATTGGAACTCGAATGTGCTGGGAGAACCACTGCTCTCTTCAGAGCTGTCTGGCAGGGACATTTAAGTCTGCAGAAGCTATCTGCTGCCTTTTCTTCAGATATGCCCTGCCCCTAGAGGTGAAATCTAGGGAGGCAGTAGGCCTTGCTGAGCTGCAGTGGGCTCCACCCAGTTTGAGCTTCCCTGCTGCTTTGTTTACACTGTGAGCATAGAACCGCCTACTCAAGCCTCAACAGTGGCAGACACCCCTCCCCTTGCCAAGCTCCCACCTCCCAGGTCGGTCTCAGACTGCTGCGCTAGCAGCGAGCAATGCTCTGTGGCATGGGACCTGCTGAGCCAGGCATAGGAGGGAATCTCCTGGTCTGCCAGTTGCAATGATACAGTATTTGGGCAGGAGTGTACTGTTCCTCCAGGTACAGTCACTCACGGCTTCCCTTGGCTAGGAAAGGGAATCCCCCAACCCCTTGCACTTCCCGAGTGAGGCAACGCCCTGCCCTGCTTCGGCTCGCCCTCCGTGGGCTGCACCCACTGTCCAACTAGTCCCAACAAGGTGAACCAGGTACCTCAGTTGGAAATGAAGAAATCACCTGTCTTCTGCGTCAATCTCGTTGGGAGCTGTAGGTCGGAGCTGTTCCTATTTGGCCATCTTGGAAGCGACTCTTGACATTTTATTTTTAAAGTAAACTTTTAATTCAATCAAACCATAGATGCACAAAAGCATACAGTTCATACGGGAATAGCTTAATGAATTTTCATAAAAACAGCATACCTGTATACAGTACCTAGATCAAGAAGCAAGATATTACTAGTGCCCCCAAAAATCTCCCATGTGTCCCCTTCTAGGAACTAATCCCAAGGACACCCACCACTCTGACCTCCAACAACATGGATTGGCTCCGAGTGTTTTAAAGTTTATATAAATGGACATGCAAAATGCACTTTTGGTGTCTGGCTTCTTTTTCTCTCAACACTGAAATTCATCCTTATTGCCTGCATAGTTTGTTCATTGTTGCCGTTGTGCAATATTCTGCTGCATGACTATACCACGCTTTACTTCTCCGTTCTCTGTTGGTGGATTTTGGATTGGTTCCCAGGGTTTGGCTTTTGCAAATAGTGCTATGAACATAAGGTCATACTTGTATGTGTCTTTCAGCAGCTATATGCACGCCTTTCTCTTGGGTGTATAACTAGAAGTGAAATTGCTCGGTTGTATGGCAATATGTATGTTTAACTTTATAAGAAACTGCCAGATAGTTTTCCAACATGGATATACCAACTCCCACACCCACCTCCAGTGACTTGATGTTCTGGTTTCCCCATAGCTTTACTAACACTAGCTATAATTGCACCAGGCAGTTTGCATGTGTCATTTTGATGCAGTCTCAGTAGTGGTTACAAGTGTGGACTCTGAAGCCAGTCAGCCCAGGTTCTTATCCTGACACCACCCTTTTAATATCCCTAAGACCTTGGCCAACTTCCCTAGCCACTCTGCACCTCAGTTTTCTAGTCTGTTAAGTGGGAATAAGAACAACAGCCCCAGCCAGGTGCTATGGCTCACCCCTGTAATCTGAGCACTTTGGGAGGCTGAGGTGAGTGGATCACGTGGGGTCAGGAGTTCGAGACCAGACTGGCCAACATGGTGAAACCTCATCTGTACTAAAAATACAAAAAAAAAAAAATTAGCCAGGTATGATGGCACATGCCTGTAATCCCAGCTACTTGGGAGGCTGAGGCAGGAGAATCACTTGAGCCTGGGAGGTGGAGGTTGCAGTGAGCCGAGATGGCACCACTGCACTCCAGCCTAGGCAACAGAGTGAGACTGTAAAAAAAAAAAAAAAACCCTATCCTCTTGGGGTGGTGGTGCATTTGTCACAGTGGCTATCACATGGTTACTACTCCACAGATGTTGGCTCTCATAGTTATTCCAGGTGGGTACCAGGAGGCTCCACAGTGATCTTTAGGGGGGCCCTGGGAAGCCCCTGCCCTCAGCCTCTTCCATTGCCCATGGCTGGGCTCTCCTTGGAGAGAGTGCTGTTGGTACCTGTGTCTGTGTCAGATGCCTGGGAATGGTGAGTCCAGGGTCCATTCTGTGGAATGCAAAGATGAATATGTCCTATGGCTGCTGGGGAGGGGTTCACCATCTAGTGGGGAAGGAGATCCAGGTACAAATTGTGACCCGACTGTGACAGAGAAGCTGGTATGGGGCAGACAGGGAGTGGGAGGATGTGCAGAGCTAACTGTGCATGGGGGCATCAGGGATAACTTCTCGGATTTATACCTGATGCACCTGAGGAATGAATTGGGTATGAGTTAACCAAATGTGAACAGAGAAGCACTAGCTGTGGGTTGGGAGTGGGGAGCAGGCTTCTTATCTCAGTGTTTCCCAAAGAAGAAGGGGGCTAAAAAGATCCCCGGGCTTGTATGGACAGTTGCCTTTTCTCTTCTCACAACTTTTCTAGCTCCTTCCCCATACACATGGTCCCTGAATTGCTCTGGAAGAGCTAGTGGTTATGTAGAGGGGGAAAAGGTCTGAAATATTCAGAATAAAGTGCAGAAATTGAATTTCAACAATAGTTGGTCAAATGGGCTATGCTTTTAAGCAAATGAAAGACTAATTGATATTTCTTTTTATTCGTATGTTTAGAAATGATTGTTTCCTATTCCCATTTAGTTTTTCTCTTCTAATTTTTGCCAGAGGAGAGGTTCTCCCATTTTTAAACGGAGCATTGCTGTGAATCATGCTGCGTTAAATATGAAAGTTTATACTCATAGCAACTAATGGTGCTGGAAAATAGAAACACAGTTTTCTATTAAAACTGCATGAGACGAACAGTGCCCGTGAAGAAAGCTTTTTAAAGAAAACCAGTCCTAGTATTTGTTAGGGCCAAAATACACACAAAAGATTCCCTTGGAGTCACGACCAACTGAAATAGAAGCAGAGTCACAGAGCTCAGGAAAGGGAGACCTGGCAAGTCACTTAGACCTTCTGAGCCACTGTTTCCTCCTCTGTAACCAGGGAGGATTAAACCAGCAGGCCTCAAATGGCCCATTCTAGCTCCATCATTTGGAGATTCTAAAAATAACGTGACCATGGGGGATACCTGCCTAATTCTCTCTCCTAATTTCCCTTCAACAGTCTTCTGCTCTGGGCTCCCTGGCTCAGTCCCCTCTGAATCTGTCATTAGAATACCCCAGTGCTCTACCAACCTCTCCTGTCTGCTCTTCCACCGATAGAGGAGAAGCCTGTGAAATGCTGAGCGATTCTGGCCACTCCCAACAGGACAGTGACACTGAAGCCTCAGCCCCCAACATCATCCATGAGAAGTGGACAACCTTCTTTCTAGGCTCTATTTTCAATCCTAAGGCTGAAACTCTTAGTCAGGAAACACTTCATTTCAAAATTTTAATCATCAGCATTATAAAAAATCTGATCTAGAGACCAATCAGTACCTCCTGTTGACAGGAAATAAACCAGGCACCCAGGTGGGTAAAGTAGTTTCCCGAAGTCACACAACTGTTAGTGACAGAGCCAGGACTAAGCCCCAGGCTTTCCTGCCAACATAGTAGTGTTTTTATTAACTAGGGAAGGAAAAGGAACTAACATTTCTAAGGAACCGGTCTGTGCCCTGAATCTCAAATGACCTGGGAAGATTGCTATCACTGACCCCATTTCACAGATGAGGACACTGAGGCTGAGAATCACGTCTTGGTTATTCTTGGTGTCAGGAGAAGTAAAATGTTCCTGCTTCCAAAGCCTTGCTTTCCCTGTCCTGTCCTGTCACTTCCCTTGCCAGCGGTTGGGGTTTTTATGGAACAGCACTTGCAGTTTAGCCTTTGGTTTTTAAAGCACCAGCTCACTCCTCTGACTCATACTTCCTAGGTGCACATTCTGTAGAATGCAAAGATCAATATGTCCTGTGACTGCCGAGGAGGGGCTCACAGTCCAGTGGGGCAGGAGACACAGGGAGCAACTGTGACCCGACTGTGACAGAGAAGCTGGTGTGAGGCAGACAGGGAGCAAGAGGATGTGCAGAGCTGTCTGTGAGGGGATCAGAGAGGGCTTCTTGGAGGTGGTGGCAGGAGCTGAGGTACACAGGATGAGGAATCACTTATCCGGAGCAGCAGGAGAAGAGCTGGCTTTATCTAGGTGGAAAAATAAAAACTTTGGTTTAAATACAGATGTAATTTTGAGGCCCAAAACAACTAGAATAACAGAAAGACATAACCGGGTCTCAGGATAATGGACAAAAGGGCTTCAGCTTCCCACATTCAAAATCATTTTTATCAGAGTTATTTTAACTTATCTTTGCCGCTAATGGCCTATAGCCACCCACTTTCGAGGCAGCTTCCCGGCAACACCAGCTCTCTGATCTAATTTTATCCACAAGAAATTTGAGTTTGGAAGAACATTTGCAGAAGCTTCATTTCGTAGAAGGAGGCTAGAGGGAACTGGCACCCTGGGCCCCTGGAGAGCACACACAGCAGAGGGGCAGATGTCGAGGAGGATTTGATAGTCACAAAACTGCCTATGGAAGGCCGCGCATCTGAGGGACAGCCTCTGGGCCACTGCCCACGCTGTGGTTCCCCAGCTCTGGGGAGGATGACATGAGTCTTTGGAATGTGTATTTTATTTTTGTCCTGCCTGGGTTGATAGCCCTAAAATGAGGTCTCTGCCTTCAGAGCAGAAAGGACCAGATAGTCTGATTGACCCGGGAAGGAGCCCCAGCTACTGTTGCCTGGGATGCCACTCTGTAGGTCATGCAAGGGCACCACCAAGGAAGCCTCTCTGGGTGTCCCTTGTGATAAGCCCCATGTGTCAATGTGTCTGTGCAGAGGGAAGGGTTCACAGCTGTACCAAGAGTGCACAGGGGAAGGCACCACAAGGTTTCTTTATGACTCAGGCTACAGAGTGGGTGGAAGAGGAGAGAGTAGATTCCAATATGAATCAGCTGTCCCTCCTAGCCCAGCAGGCTGCCAGCCTTTGCAACTCCCTTCTGATGCCAGACTATCTCCCAGCCTGTGCTCCACTGATGCCTGGAGGACTGCTCCTCAGTCATCCACTGTCGACACAAATTGATATATAGGTTCAATACGATCTCAGTCAAAATCCCAGCAAAATCAGAATCTTCTGCTCTGCAAAAGACATTAAGAGAATGAGAAGACAAATCATGGATGGTGAGAAACTATTTGCAAAAAACATGTCTGATAAAGGACTGCTATCCAAACTAGATGGAGAACTCTTAAACTTCAACAATACAAAAACAAGCAACCCAACTGAAAAATAGGCAAAAGATCGGAATAGACACCTCACCAAAGAAAATACACAGGTGGTGATACACTTTGGATGTGTTTCTACCCGAATCTCATGTTGAAATGTAATCCCCAACGTTGGAGGTAGGGCCTGGTGGGAGGTTATGGGATCCTGGGGGTGAATTTCTCATAATGGTTTAGCAGCATCCTGTTGGTACTGTCCTCACCATAGTGAGTGAATTCTCATGAGCTCTGGTTGTTTAAAAGTGTGTAGCACCTTCCCCTTTTCTCTCTTGCTCCTACTCTAGCCATGGGATGTGCCTGTGCCCCCTTTGCCTTCCACCATGATTCTAAATTTCCTGAGGCCTCCCCAGAACAAACTGTTTCTTAACATATAATTCAGCAATCATGTGCCTTGATATGTACCCAAATGAGTTGAAAACTATATCCATACAAAAACATGTACATAGATGTTTATTGCAGCTTTATTCATAATTGCCAATAATTGGAAGCAACCAAGATGTCCTTCAATAGGTGAATGGATAAACATTTTTGTATAGTATCTTGATGCCATTTAGGCTATGATATCATTTTGAGACCAATCATTCAGAGCTGTTTTTTTAATTTTCCCAAATTTTATTGAGAGAAGCCAAGCAGATGCCAGCATCATGCTTCCTGTACAGCCTGTAGAACCATAAGCCAATTTAACCTCTTTTCTTTATAAATTACCCAGCCTCAGGTATTTCTTTATAACAATGTGAGACTGGACTAATACAGATGGCAAGTAAGCACATGTAAAGCTGCTCAACATCATGTCATCAGGAAAATGCAAATTAAAAGAACAATGAGGTATCTCTACACACCTATTAGAATGGCCAAAATCCAGAACACTGATGATAGCAAGTGATGGTGAGGATGAGGAGCAACAGGAACTCTCCTTCATTACTGGTGGGAATGCAAAATGGTACAGCTACTTTGGAAGACAGTTTGATGGTTTTGTACAAAACTAAACATACTGTTTCTTACCATATGATTCAGCAATTGTGCGCCTTGATATTTTCCCAAATGAGTTAAAAACTTATATCCATACAAAAATATACCATAGATGTTTATTGTAGCTTTATCCATAATTGCCAAAACTTGGAAGCAAACAAGATGTCTTTCAATGGGTGAATGGATACACGTTTCTCTATAGTATCATGGTGCCAGTTAAGTTTTGGTATCATTTTGAGACCAATCATTCAGAGTTGTGTGTTTTGTTTTGTTTTGTTGTTTTAGATGGAGTCTTGCTCTGTCACCAGGCTGGAGTGCAGTGGCATGATCTCAGCTCACTGCAGCCTCCACCTGCCAGGTTCAAGCGATTCTCCTGCCTCAGCCTCCCAAGTAACTGGGACTACAGGTGTGTGCCACCATGCCCGATTAATTTTTTTGTATTTTAGTAGATGTGGGGTTTCACTATGTTGGCCAGGATGGTCTCGATCTCCTGACCTCGTGATCCACCCGCCTCAGCTTCCCAAAGTGCTGGGATTACAGGCGTGAGCCAGAGTTGATTTTTTAAATTAATTTTTCCAAATTATATTAAGACTATAAACTTTTGGATTGAAAAAGTTCAATGAACCCCTAACAGAATAAACATAAAGTTCAAAAGCACACAAAACCAATCACTGTATTATTTAGGGATAGATACATATATAGTAAAAACAACAAATAGCAAAGGCAAGATTAACAAATTTCAGGATAGAGACTACCTCTGGGGAGAAGATGGGACACTCGAAGGCTTTAGCTATATTAGTAAATTCTTTTTCTCAACTGATCTAAGTAGTAAATAAGTATTTTATTACTATTCTTTAAATTGAATATATAGGAAATATTTTTTCAGGATGATAGATATCATAATAAATAGAAAATAAATTAATGATTCATCCATTCTTCTGTGTTACTTATAATAACAAAAGCCAGAAACCTGGGGGTCACCCTTGGCCACACCCTCACCAACCAAATCCAGTGATTATCATCACTTTCCACTTCTCCCTACTTCCAGTATCACACCTGTCCCAAGCCACCTTGACTCTCACCTGAAACACAGATATATCTTTCTCTCCCTTATACTCTTGCTCTAATCCACTCTCCATACAGCAGCCTAACACATTAAACCTTGTCAATCTGTCTCATCATCCCCTTTGCTATCAGAAGCAATGGAGTGACATGTAAATTGCCCAAGGCCACACAGCCAGCAAATGGCAGAGGCAGGATTCAAAATCTACTAGTGTTACTGGAGAGTCCACATGTCTTTTTCACCCACTATCCTACCTTGGGTGATACTGGGAAAGGCTCAGCCGCTGCTTAGCATGGGGTAACGTCTGGATAAAGGACAGATTTATTTTTCCTCCAATCATCACCTCACCTCCTTTATCTTCCTGACTCCTAATTTTCCTTAACTCTGACTTGAAACCATACTTTCCAAGTAATGGCTTCCTAACCCCCTTGCCCGACTACAGCAAGTCCCTGCTATTTGTCCTTCTAGCACTTTTTCCATTTCTAGTGACACCCCTCCTCCACTAGACTGTGACTTCCACGAAGGCAGGAGTCTGCTTTGTCCCCCATTGTAGTGCACATCACACACCCTTACTCACTCTGGTTCTCTCCATGTCCATTTCTCAGTGAAAGTGATAGGTCACCAGCAAGACCTCTCGCCCTGCATTTCAACATCACGCAAGCTGATCTGGGGACCCTACCTGCAGGGCTGTGTGTGAGCCCTGGTGGGATGGGGAACAGATACCAGCCCTGGCACATGGAACCTAAGATGGCCTATTCCATGCAAGAGACCTGGTGCCTGAGTGGGAATGAAAGAGAGTTTAGGTATCCAAGATTTCAATATCTGGGGCCAGTGAATGAGTAATAAATGAGCCCCTTCTGCCCATTAAAAAAAATCATATCTACTCCACTTACTCAGCTTGGGTGGGGAGCACCTGGGTGTTCACCCCAGGCATGTTGGGGCCACAAGTGAAACAGACCAAGATAACCAAGCAGGGATGGAGTTGGGGTAAGGGTAGGAGGGCAGGAGCGGGCACAGCCCAGGTTGTGGGACTTCCCCAGAGGCCCAGAGAAGGTTGAGAAGGCAGAGGTCTGTCTCCTGTCCTTGGCAGCATTTAGAATTTTTGTCCAAAATCTTTCTGCTCTGCAACAGAGGCAGGGTGCCTTCATGCATCTCTGAATACTTGGTGTCCAGCACAGGGCATGACCAAGTGTATATGTCCAAGAAATGGGAAGTGCAGCCTGCCCCCATGAGTCCTTCAGGTCTGACTCAGGTACCTCCTTGAGAAGTCCTTCTTCCCTGACATTCTCCAGCTCTATCCATGCTCCTCACCATGGGACCCTGCAGCCGTGGTGCTCTTGGTATTGTGGCCTCAAGATAATTTGCTGAATGAATGGAGACTCACAGGCTGACTGTCCTCCGATTAGTTGCCAGGTCCAGTGCTGGAATCTGCCTGGAATCCTTTTCCTTCTTCATTCACCTGCTCAGTTTATGTGAACATTTGAGGGATTACTAGATGCTCTGCTCTCATACTGGGCTCAAGGGTCACCTGCAGAGAAACTTTCTGACCCTTCCCTGTAGTGTCTTCTCTTTCCCACAGCCACTGCACTTAGGTAGACCTTTCAGCTCCCAGATCAAAATGGTCTCTTAAGAACGGAAACCAGATCCAATTCTCTCTCTGTGGCCATTTCCTGGTTGTGCTTGACACCTGACTGGGTTCAGGAAACACCCACAAAAGGCACCATCTCTTAGGGGAGAGAGCACCCCTGAAGGAGACAGATCCTGGTTGCCGTCCCAGCTCAGCACTTGATAGCTGTCTCCCTATAATGGCCTGTTGAGTCCAAAAATGAGGCTCTAAACTACCTGGCTGAGTTGCCAGGATAGTCATTATCCCTTCAACCCCAGAGGAGAGCAGGACAGGACAGGCCCCTTAATAGCTGGTGCTTGGTGGTCCAGGTACCTGGGGAAGGTGGGGGGAGGAGGAGAAGTTACAGTGGGGTTCATCCTTATCTGCCCCAATCTAAGGTTCTCCTCTCCCTCACTCCCAAAGTCACCAAGAGAACAGAGGCTAAAAACAAGAACTAAATATTGATGTTTTATTTTGGGATGTGCAAACCCATGGTATTGGGAGTGAGAAAATGGAAGCAGGCAGGAAGGAATGGAAGGGAACGCAAGGTGATGTGTTACCAGGCTGGGCACTGCTTCATGACAAGCCTTGAGGAGATACAGCAGTTGTGTCCACCGGCCTACCCAGCAGTCTCCTATAGGCTGCACTGTTTTGGAGAAATAGTACCTTGCAGCAATTCATGGAAGCAAGGGAAGAAGGGGAAATTTATCTGCCTGGCTCTTACCTACCTCCCATTTTTCCATTAGCCAAATTTTACCCCATAAGCGTTAACTCCCCCAACTTCTAGGTGTGTTAGTGGGAATTTGGGATGCTGGGTGCCATGCCCTGAGGTCAGGCATTCCATCCAAGTCTGTGAAGTGGTGGGAAGAGACAGAAACTCTGGATATGTGGCCAGTGAGTACCAGAGGGGGAATCTGATGCAGTACATATGCCATGTCCAATACTGTCCAGTACTGGTTTTCATTTCCCAGAAGAGGAAACAAGGTATAGTGACCAAAGACCTTTCCCAAGGTCATGTGGCTATTAAATGAAATTCAGGATTTGAGCAGAGTCTGGCTCTAAAAACTGTGGAAGACCAAGGTAAAGAACTTGGATTTTATGTGCCAGGCAAAGGAGTCACTGAAGGGATTTAAACTGGAGAGGAGCATGCGATAAAGAGGTTTGTAAAGAAGCTCCCAATCTCTACTGTGCTTCACCTCCCCATCTGGCTAAACTCCAGCAGAAGCAGGTGCCCCCAGAGAGGTCAGGGCATCTAAGACAGGTTTTAGAAGTTTTGAGGAATCTTGGACTAGGCCCAGAGCTTTATTTGGGCTTCAAGATTGTCCCATTATCTTTCTGTCTTCGTCTGAGCCTACACCTACCAGAGATGAGCTGGTCAGAGGCAGGCAGGGTCTGGGTGGAGGCCAAAATAAGGAGAAGAGGAGACTGACCTAAAGACTGGGAGCAGGAGGACCATCCAGCTCCCCATCATTGGCCTGTGGCTCTGCAGGTCCTGCCATCTGCTGATGAATCGTTTAGGGTTACCCAAGATGATCAGATCTCATGAACTGTCAGCTGCAGTGATCACATCTATGTGGTCGATATCTGGTATGTATCCACGTATTTCCTCCAAGCTCATCAGAAGGGAAGAAAGACCACTCACAGCCTTCCCACCTGCATGTGTACAGCCATTCACCTGGGTGGCCTGCTGTGCCTCCTGCCACTGGCTCAGCTCCTCAGCCTTCTGCTTCATGTCAACCTGGACATGGAGACTGTGTGGGATTCAAACCCACTTCAGTCCAGACAGGAGATCACTATGGCAGCATCACAGGTGAGTATCCGGACACCAGCCAGAAGCTGTTGGTTTTGTTTGTTTGTTTGTTTTAAGGAACGGAATATTTTAAGTGTAGATATTTTGAGCTCTTTAAAAGCCAAAAATATTTTACAGCTTTGCAAACTAGAAATTAAAAAGCCACTGAAGCATCCTACATGTTATAATTTCTAACAACACGAATATTTGTTCACTACAACCCACATAAACAAATCTTTGAATTCTCCCTCTTTTTGTTTTTTAAGAGTAAAGCATTCTTGAGATCAAAAAGTGAGAAGACTACTGTGAATTATCCTTAGCTGTGATAGGTCTATTTCTTGCAATGACCTCATAAGGAACCAGTTATAGACTTCCAAGTACTGTACCATGTAAGTCCCTGGCTGGGCCTAAATTTCTGGCCTTCCTAGCTCAGGAAGGTAGCTTTTGGTGACCTGAGGGATTTTCACCAAAGTTAGCTTTTTAAATTTCTTGGCTCTGTATCTATTTTTCTTGTTATTTTGTCTTTTTCCCCCTCCTCTATTCTTTTTTTCTTATTTTTCTCTTTATTCTTTCTTTTTTCATTTTCCTTTATTCTTTTCCTTTTCTTTTTTCTGTTTTTTATTCTCTCTCTCTCTCTCTCGACTGAATCTTGCTCTGTCACCCAGGCTGGAGTACAGTGGCACCATCATGGCTCACTACAGCCTCAACCTCCTGGGCTCAAAGGGATCCTCCTGCCTCAGCCTCCCAAGTAGCTGAGACTACAGGCATGCACCACCACACCTGGCTATTTCTTTTTTGTACTTTTTGTAGGGAGGGATCTCACTATGTTGCCCAGGCTGGTCTTGAATTCCTAGACTGAAGTGATCCTTCTGCTTCAGGCTCCCAAAGTACTGGGATTACAGGTATGAGCCACCATGCCTGGCCTGATTTTTAATTTTTTTTTCTTTTTCTTAATTCCTTTTTGTCTTTCTCATTGTTTTCTTTTTCATTTTTTTCCACATTCTTCTTTATTTAATCAGTATTATTAGTTAATATTGGTAATCAGTATCGTTAGCAGTAAGTCCCAAAGACTGTAGGCCCTTCACAGCATCTCTGCCAAGGAGGAGACTCATATTGGCAACGACAGGCTCCTCAAGACCATTGCCAAGGGAACCTTTGCCAAGGTGAAGTTGGCCTGGTACATTCCAAGTGGCACACAGGTGGCTGCAAAGGTCATTTACAAGTGTGGAACTCCAGCCTCCAGAGACTATCTCGTGAAGACATTGTGAAGGTCTTGTATCATTCCAACATTGTGAAATTATTTGAGTTGATCGAGACCAAGGAAACACTTTACCTAGTCATGGAGCAGGCTAGTGAGAGAGAGGTATTTGAGCACCTAGTGGCTCATGGCAGCCTGAAGGAGAAAAAAGCCTGAAGCAATTTCCACCAGATAGTGTGGGCTGTGCTATGTGATAGTATTGCCCCCAGAAGTGTAGTATTGCCCACTGGGACCTGAAGGCAGAATAGTTGCTTTTGGATGTTGACAGGAACATCGAGACTGCAGACTTGGGCTTCTTTGGCAACAAGCTGGGTACTTTCTGTGGCAGTGCCCCTCATGCTGCCCAGAACTCTTCCAGGGCTAAAGTAAGGTGGCCCAGGGTGGAGGTGTACAGCCTGGAGGCTTCCTGTATATCTGGTCATCACATCCCAGCCTTTTGATGGACAGAACCCTAAGGAGCTGCGGGAGTAGTGAGAGCTGAGAGGAACATTTGGTATTTGTTTCTACCTGTCCAGGGAGTGTGAAAACCTGTTCAAGAGAATCCTCATGCTCAATCCAGCAAGAGAGGCCTTCCTATGGGGAGAAACTAAAGCTTTGCATTGAGTAATTTTCTGACTACAAAGACTTGGGCAGGTAGAACTGATGGTGTCCATGGGTCGTACATGGGAAGGGATCCAGGACTAGTTGCAGGACAATGAAGTGTTGGACACCTATCTGCTCCCAGGCTACGAGAGATCCAAGCTGGAGGCTTGGATCATACCCCTGAAACTCATGCCTGCAACTGATCCCACTACCAAGCTGCCCTCCTTCTCCACCCACAAGGTACAGCATATTATCCTTGTCAACCCAAAGCAGCAGAGATGCAATAAGCCTGCCATTCCTACCTTTACTTCATACTCTGAGAATATTCGAAGGAACAACACAGAAATCGGAGGCCTGAGGAGGACCTGAAGTCAGGGCAGAAGCCAGCAGCACAGCTAACGTGCCTGCCAGTCCCCTACCCGGCCTGGAGAGAGGACCACTACCCCTGCACCGCCCCCTACTGAAGCCCTGTGGCCTTCCCCTCGACCCACACCCCAGCAGCAGTAGTGGAGCCTCAGGTGGAACCAACTTCCCCCAGGGCATGTCCTATAGAGGAAATTAACTGCACACTGGGCAGCTTGGACAGGTGCAGGATCAGTAGAATTTGCCCAAGGTATGACCCGGCCTTTCCCTATGGAAACAGCCAGGGCTGGCAGGGGACCATGGGGAGGTTCTTCACCTTCCTCTGCAGGCACCTGTGTTTCAGGTCAGCCAGAAAGAACCAGCCTGAAGCTGAAAGCAGAGTGCAGATAGCGAAACCTCAGGTGGTGGGCAGCAGGGCAAGGTTGAGCACAGGAAAGAATGTGGGAGGTCAAGCTAGCTCCTGGCACTTGCCATGAGGCAAGGAGCTCCTGAGCTCCAGGGAGCCCAAGGAGATGGGCCATGCTGGAGGCAAACAGCTGCAGACGGGAGTAAGCAGAAAACACACACTGCTGTGCATGGCCCTCCTGGCTGAGAGGATCTCGTGCAGTGGAGGACGCAGGTGTGCAAGCTGCCAGGCTTTGCTCAGTGGGATCAGATCAGGAGGAAATCCCATACCTCCCTGGCCTTCAAAACCATTGTCTTTAAGGTAAGTGCTGACTTGAAAGGTTGGCCAGGGGCCACCTGGGGAATAAGGAGGGCAGCCCCTCTGCCCCAGCTGGGGAAACTGCAGAGACTGGACTGCTTCACAGGGTCTCTTCTCCCCTTCCCCTGCTCCTCTCTGTCTTGTCCTCCATGTTTTTTGGGAAGAAGAGATGGTTCTATAGAAATAAACAAACACAATCAACATACACAAAAATACATATGCCAATTCATTATATTTAAATGCAATAGTTAAAAAAACCCTGCTCTATGACTACAGCTGTCACAAGACAATCATCTACAACTTTCCGAAGGGTGGGCCCTGAACCCTTAAAAACACTCTTGTGACCCACCTGAAAAATGATAAGAAAAACACTATCCTCAATGGAAACCAAAGCCTGAAAGAGCATCCCGAGAGTGGGACAACTGTCAATGGCTGTAAAGAGGATTCCCTGGAGCTATGACAATGGCTCTTCTTGCTGGGAAACAAGGCCTGAGGGCCACACCTGTATGATGAATACTGCTCTGAGACAGCCACCCCATTATGTATAATCCTAAAACAATCTCAGTGTATCCTCTCTCATGTCCTGTAGGTGGCTGGACTCAGCTGGGTGGTTGCTCTGCTCCTTGTGGTCTCTGCTGGGCTCACTCCAGGGGAGTACACCCAGCTGGGGACTGGGCTGCGTTGCAAGGTCCCAGAGGATTCTCTCACACTCTGAGGCCCTGGTGCTGATTGAGGGCTGGGGTGTCTCAGTTTTTCTTCCTGTGGCCTCTCAGTTCACAAAAGGAGAGTCAATACTTCCCTAAAGCATGGCAGCTGAGTTCCGGGAGGGAACATTCCAGGAGAAATGAACGAGTGCTTATCAACCCTCTGCTTGCCTCACTCTCACAACTCACATGGCTAAGCCTGGAGTGAACATAGGGAGGGATCACACAGGGAGGAGAGTATGGGGAGGCTGGACCCACTGGGCACCTGTGTATGGTCTATCACACACTGTTATGCAGCAAAGCACTGGACTCCTTTAGAAAAATTGGACGAAAATGCTCCTGGTGGTGGGATTCCTGACTGAGTGTCTGTACACAGGCGCAGAAGAGAAAGCAGAATTCATGCCTATGTATAGAAGATGAAGGTTTGTTCATTGCCCCTCTCCATGGTGTCTGTCCATGGTGTCTGTCCATGGTGTCTGTCTGGCCATCCTCTGCCATGACTCCCAGTGAGGCAGGATCTGATGTAGAATGTGCAAGTGGGCTGCCAATGCCTGGAATTTCCTGCGTTTGGGAACACAGGGAGCCTACTCTGATAAAGAGGGACAAATCCACTGTTAAGGTCACACTAAAGGAGACGTTGCCTTGTCACACTGATATAATTCAGGACAGCATCCAGCTTGGCCACTGCACACAAGTTGGTGCCAAGTCAATGGCCTGACTGAAGCTCATTGATTAGGGAATCGGGGCTTGCTTTGTCAGGACTGAGGGCTTGTGGGTTGGGGCAACATTTCCCTATTCAGCTTTTAAATCTCATCTTGACCCTCACTTCCCAGGCAGTCCCCTGCCAGAAATTACTTGTGATTCACGTCCATATTCTCTTCCTCTCTCCTATTTCAATGGGCACTAGTCTTACTGATTTAGTGTCTGCAGTCCTGCTGCCCCATCAGCTCTGGGAATAGAAGAGTCAGAGACGTGCTCCTCACTGTACCTCCAGTGCCTAGCACTCTGGGTGTTGAAATTGAAAACACAGATGCTCTCCCTTCTTGTCATCTGCCACCTCTCCCTTTCTCTAAATCCCCATTTACTTTAAAACTGCTGACTAAAAAGCAAAAGGCCAACGACCTTGGTCCTCTCTGACCAGGCCCCAGGTGAGAACTATGTCGTAAGGGGCAGTGGCCTCAGGATGTGGTATTTGGCTGGAATGATGTAACCTCTGCCCTTTGACATCGTCATGTAACTGGGTTGTCAGCTAGAGCCCTAAATAATAAAATGCAAATAAAACCCTCATTCCTTGTAAAATGGGACCCCAGCCAACTTCCCAATCTCAATGAGGATGCTTGTAAGTCAGATATTTCCCTGGGTCTCCTCACGTTCTGATTTTCTGCTTCCACCGAATCCTGGATCTTTCTCCCTCCCATCTTTCATATTTTAGCTGCCCTCTTCTCCCTATCCTTAATCTACCCAGAGAGTCAGCTCCTTTACCGTATTTCTCCTAAACCTCACTCATCCAAGGCCATTACATAACTTATTAAAGACCAATGTGTCTGTGTTTGTGTGTGTGAGTGTGTGTGTGTGCGTGCACTTGTAGGGGTTTCTTTAGAGAATAGCACAGCAGATAAAATAGACTATTGGTCACTATCAGTCTTAAAACGTCTCTGGGACCCCCTTGCCTGGGCCTCAAATCCAAAATGGGGAATGTTCACTGGCCTTCTCTTCTGGTAGCTGCCAGCTCAATTTCTGGGACTTCTTCACTTGCCTTCAACCTCCTTGTCTCCATGCTGGCTCACTCACTCTCTACTCCCTAAAAATCATGTTTGTGTGTTTAAGGCTAAAGAGCATTCATTTTTATTTATTTTTTCTTAAAGTGTTCCATCTTTTTTGAGGTATATTTGAAGGATACAAAATCGCATATATTTAAAGTGTGCAATTCTATCAGTGTTGACATACACACAGCCATAAAACCATCACTTCCAAACAATATTTCCACCATCACCTAAAGTTATCTTGTGCCCTTTTAATCTATTCTTCCCTCAATCCCATCCCTAGGCAACCAGTGATATGCTTTCTCTATACAGATTAGCTTGTATTGGTTGGATGCAGTGGCTCATACTTATAATCCAGCAGTTTGAGAGGCCAAGGTGGAAGGATTGTTTGAATCCAGGAGTTCAAGACCAGCCTGAGCAACATAGTGAGACCTCGTCTCTACAAAAAAAATAAGCAAAATTAGCTGGGCATGGTTGTGCATGCCTGTGGTCCCAGCTACTCAGGAGGCTGAGTGTGATGATCTCTTGATCCTGGGAGACTGAGGCTGCAGTGAGCTGAGACTGCACCACTGCACCCCTGCCTGGGCAACAGAACAAGACTCTGTCTCAAAAAAAAAAAAAAAAGATTAGCTCATATTTTCTAGTGTTTTATATAAATGGAATCATACAGTATGTCCTTTTTTTGCCTGGCTTCTTTCACTCAGTATGTTTTTTTGTTTGTTTGTTTGTTTGTGACGGAGTCTCGCCCTGTCCCCCAGGCTGGAGTGCAGTGGTGCCATCTGGGCTCACTGCAAGCTCCACCTCCCGGGTTCACGCCATTCTCCTGTCTCAGCCTCCCGAGTAGCTGGGACTACAGGCACCCGCCACCATGCCCGGCTAATTTTTTGTATTTTTAGTAGAGACGGGGTTTCACCATGTTAGCCAGGATGGTCTCTATCTCCTGACCTCGTGATCCGCCCGCCTCGGCCTCCCAAAGTGCTGGGATTACAGGCGTGAGCCACAGCGCCCGGCCTCAGTATGATTTTGAGGTTCTTCTCTGTTATTGTGTGTATCAATAGTGTGTCTTTACTGCAGAGTGGTATTCCATTGTATAGAAGTCCCACAGTTCGTCTGTCATTCATCTACTAGTGGATTTGGGTTGCTTTTGGGTTTTGGCTCTGTATAAAGCTCCTGTGAACACTCACAGTCAAGTCTTTGGGTTTCATGCTTTCTTTTCTCTTTGATAGATACCTATAGTGGGATGGTTGGGTTGTATTGTAGATGTATGTTTAACTTTTTAAGAAGCTGTCAAACTGATTTCCAAGTTGGTCGTGCCATCTTACACTCTCTCCAACTGTGTAGGAGAGTTTCAGTTGCTCTGTGTCCTCACCAACATTCAATATGGCTGGTCATTTTAAAGTCAGCCACCTACCTTGTTTTATGTTTTTGTGTTTTGAGTTTTTTTAAAAATGTACTTAAGTTTAGCCAACTCTTGGCTTCATTATACCAAAGTTTACAAGAATAAAACAAGATTATTTCTGTTGCTCCAGTGATATTAATAGTGGCCACTCTTAACCCCCAAAGTGTCCTGGTTTGGATGCTAAAGTATATGTTTTATCTGCTTCCAGCCTGAGTGGCCATGCTCCCAGGCTGTCCTTCCACAGCCACACAGCCCATCAAGGCATTCTGCTCAACGAAGACTTTTCCTTCCTCTGAAAGAGACTTTCCTGCTAAACAACTTTTTTCCTTACTACAATCTGATTTCAGTAAGCAAGGACGGCATAACATAACCATCCAAATAAGTTGAAAACTTTTCCCCACACAAAAACCTGCACACTGATTCATATTTGCCTACACTTGGAAGCAACCAAGATGTCCTTCAACAGGTGAACAGATAAACAAAACGTGGCACATCCGGACAATGGAATATGATACCACACGAAAAAGAAGTGAGCTCCAGACATTCTGGAAAGGTAAAACTATAGAGATCATAAAAGATCATCTCTTTGAAGTCTGGGTATTTGGTAAAAACAAATCAGTGGTTAACAGGGGCTTGGATCAGGGAGGGAGGGATGAATAGGTGGTGCACAGAGGATTTTTAGATAGTGAAATGATTCTGTTTGATAGTGGAACGGTGGATACATGGCATTATGCATTTGTCAAGATCCATGGGACTGTATATCACAGTGAATCCTAATGTGAACTATGGACTTCAGTTAATGAAAGTGTTCCTGTATCGGTGCATCCGTTTTAGCAGGTATACCCCACTGATGCCACATGTGCCTAGTGCTGAGACGAGACCCTGCTCAGGGTATGCTCTGACTTTTTTTCTCAGCGTGGTCAGGCTTCCCTTGCCGCTTTCTGCCACCCACCTGCCCATCTGCTGCTGAGGTGGCTGGTGGCCCCTTTGTTACTCACGTAACTCTTTGTGGGGCCTTCATGTGTTTTTACAGAAGCCCAGTGACAACCCAAACTCGGGGGACCTGACAGCTTTCCATGGGCCTGTGGCCTGGGGCAATTCTACCTTCCTATCTGAAAATGTGGTGGTCAGACCACTGCTATTTAAGGGTCCTCTGTTCTGAACCCTCAGTAACTCCATGGTTGGGGATCCCCCTGTCTTGCATGATGAAAGGATTGGGAGGATGATTGTCTTCCCATCAGTTATTTCCACTGCAGTGCTGTGCAGCCTTCTTGCTTAAATGGCTTACTTAATTCAGTTCCCAGAATAAACCTTTGTTTAGATCCTGAATTACACGACCTATTAATAACAAAAATAGCCACCTTAATGAAAAGTATTTTGCTGACCTCATATCATCTCTGAATATCATGTGTTATTAGTCACATTTTATGGATTGGAAAACTGAGGCTCAGAGAGGTTAAGCTACTTGCCCATGGTCACACAGCAAATATTGGCAGAGCCAGCTTTCAAATCTAGGTTTTTCTGATCCCAAGGGCTTTCTACACTCCACTCCTAGTGTAAACACTAGAAGGATCATGTTTATTTGCTTTTAAAGGGTTATATTTTTTTAATGAGGAGGCTGGTCTTTAGGAGTTTCAGTAGAAAGGAATGAGCTTAAAAGTTAATAAAATCGTCAATGCTTTGATACATTGGAAAAGAGCATGAAGTCAGTGGGGTGGAGGGAGAGGAATTCATACTTGCTAAGGGGACTTCTCTGAATCTTGAAGCAATTCTAAATACAGTTCTCCAGAAACTGCTACTAATCATTAGAGTAACTAGCAGTTACTGATCATATACCATATTTGAGACTGCAGTCATCCCACTGAATAGACATTATTTTGCAAATTCTCACAACCTCATGAAGTCAGTACTATTGGGAGCCCATTTAACAGATGAGCCAACTGAGGTCGGTTAAGCCCTTGTCCATACCAATGCCCCTGCATATGAGGGAGCGGGTGTGTTCAGGGAATGCCAGCGCTTCCTTCTGTTTTAATCTGTTTGGCCGTCTGATTGTTTGATGTATTTATTTTCTTTCTATCCTGCTGGATGTTTGTTGCATAAGGGTTGTATTCATCTGTCTTGTTCACGTCTATAATCCTAGCTACTTGACACATCATAGAGACTCCAGAACTATTTTTTGAATAAGTGAATGGAAAGCATGGCATTGCTTCCGTTTAGGTTCTGGGCCCATCTTGTGTAATAGGAGAATGAAGAGCCTCATAGCAATACAGAGGATACTGGGGTAGGATTTTCACGGGAGGTTGAGGCGTTTTCAGAACTTCAGTGGCTAGTTTGAAATGAGTTTTGTGGGGCTGAGGGGAAGCTTCAGTTCCTTCTCTTGTCTTCCCACTGCCCTCTGGCTCAGTTCTTTTCCAGGTTCCTCCAGTGCAGGTGAGGATGGAGACCCTATCCCATAACAAAGGCAGAGCTCTGTAGAGAATGTCACCCATCATTTTCCTTCTTAGAACTGCCCTGTTCTCACTGCACATAGACAGAGAGAGGACTTAGAGCTCATTTCCATGCTTGTTGTTGGTTTTTTAAAAAGTGAAATAAAAATGCTCCCTTGCCAGGCCTGTGACATCACCCAGGGCTGTGATTAGCTGGAAACAGGTGAGTAGATAAAATCAACCTTAAAAATTATTCACCATTCAATGTTCAGAAAATTCCAGAATGTGGCAGTCCACTTGATTGAGGAGGAGTTCAGAATTCATCCAGGGTCACCAGCAATCAGTTCTAATAAAACTAACATTTTCAAAATGTTAATATCTCACTTACTGTGATGCTAAGGACAGTAAGCATGTGCTGCCTTTACTTATCCACTTCGTTTTATCATTTGTATGTAAAATATGTTTCCCTTTACCCCACCCACCAACCCCCAGGTTTTTTGAGGTATAACTGGCAAATAAAATTGCATATATTCAAGATGTACAACTCGATATTTTGATAGATGTATACATTGCAAAATGATCCCTGCAATCAAGCTAATTAACATATCCTTTACCTCACATAGTCAGCATTTTCCTTCTTCCTTCCTTCCTTCTTTCCTTTTTTTTGGTAAGAGTCTTTCTTGACATCTCCAGCTACTATTGTATTGGAGCCTATCTTTCTCTTTAGCTTTAATAGTTGCCTTATATATCTGGATGCTCCAGTGTTGGGTGCATATATATTTAAAATCCTTATATCCTCTTGCAGAATTGACCACTTTATTAGGTAAGAACACTTGAGATCTACACTCTTAGCAGATTTCAAGTATACAATACAGCATTGTTAACTATAGTTACATTACTGTACATTGGACATCTATTTGCTTTTATACGTGTGAATTATTTGGTTTTACTGAAAATATATTAACATTGCGCAAGAGGTTGCCTATGGTTGTCCATTACATTGGTGGCCCCAGTGAGTCATGATCCCCCTCCCCACATCTCCAGGTATTCATGCCCTTGTGTAGGCCCCCCCTTGAGTCTGGGCTGGATGTGCTTCTTGCTTTAGCCAGTAGAATGTGGTGGGAATGACGCTGTGTCCATTTTGGGATGAGGATGTAGAGTCATGGCATCCTCTGCTCCTATGCTTTGGGAGTCCTGGGCCACTGTGTAGGAAGTCCAGCTAGTCTACTGGAGAGACTACGTAGAGTAGCATCAAGAAGAGGGAGAGGCCCTGAGACATGGTGAGAGACAGAAGCCCAACTGTTGCATTACATGTTGAATCCAGACTTAAGTCAACCCATTGGCTCAATATACTCACATGAGTGACCACCAGCAAGCTAGCAGCGTCTGGATTGGATCTGTTACTTGCTCAACCACAGAGCTGAGCCTGGTACACATTGTAGAATCATGATAAAATAAAATCATTGTTACTTTAATCCACTGTATTTTGGGATGGCTTCTTATGCAGAAATTGATGACAAAAACATTATATAGAAGCAAAGATTCTCAACCCTGGCGATCTAGAAGTACCATCACCCAGGATTCTAACCCTTCAGAGATTCTGATTTGATTGGTCTTGGGCGAGACATCATATATAAAGTTTTTTAAAGTTTTATTTTAAAGATGAATACACAGGATGAATGGAGGAACAAATGGTGGTATATACATACAATAGAATATTATTCAGGCATAAAAAGGAATGAAGTACTTACAAGTGCTACAATGTGGATGAACCATTAAAACCTCCAAAAGAAGCCAGTCACAAAAGGTCACATATGATTCCATTTATACAAAATACCCAGAATAGGCAAATCCATAAAGACAGACAGCAGATTGATGGTTGCCAGGAACTGGGGTAGGGGACATGGGGAGTGACTGCTTAATGAGTATGAAGTTTTCTTTCAGGTTGATGAAAATGTTTTGAAACTAGATAGAGGTGGTGGTTGCCCAACATTGTGAATGTACTAATTGCCATTGAATTGTTCACTTTAAAATGGACATGAAAAATGTTAATTTTGTGTAAATTTCACCTCAATAAAAAAGAAGAATCAGAAGAGGGGGACAAAAGAGGAGGTTAAAGTGAGGCAATGCGGGAAGGACTTGGCCTGATATTGCTTGCTTTGAAAATGAAGGAAGATGTTATGAGCCAAGGAATGCAATGGCTCTAGGAGCTGGGAAAGACAAGGAAAGGGATTCTCCCCTAGAGGTTCCATACAGGAATGCAACCCTGCCAACACCTTGCTTTTAGCCCGGAGAGACCTGTGTTGAACTTCTAACCCATGTTCTAACTTTTAACTATAACATAAAAACTTGTGTAGTTTTAAGCCACTAAAAAAATACACAATCATTTTAGCTTTATTTTTAAATTTTATTTTGGGGCATAACAGTTTGATAAGGTTTAACATATGTTTAGATTCATGTGACCACCACCACAATAGCATACAGACAGTTCATCATACACAAACTCTCTCATTCTTCCCTTTGTAGTCACACATCTCCCACCCCTAACCCCTGGCAACCACTGATTGTTTCCCCATTACTTTCATTTTTCCTTTGCCAGAACATCTTTGCTTTGTTCTGCATCTTAGGAGGAAAAGTATTTCTTTAGTATTGATTTTGGAACATGTCTGTTGGTGATGAATTCTTCCAGATTTCATTCATTGAGAATGTCCTTATTTCATCTTCATTCCTGAAGGATGTTTTCACTGGATATTGAATTCCAGATTGACAGTTTTTTCTCATTCAGCACTTTAAAAATGTTATTCCATTTCCTCTGGCCTACTTTTTTTTCCCGAGGAATCCACAGTTATTCAAGTCAATGTTTCCCTTTATATAAAGTATCATTTTTCTCTGGCTGCTTTCAAGATGTTTTGTCTTAGTTTTTAGCAGTTTAATTATGATGCATCTGGGCATGGTTTCCTTTGGGTTTTGTTTGTTTCTTTGCATCCTACTCTTGCCCTTCTCTCTCTGGAACTCTAACAATATGAATATTAGACTTTTTTGTATTGTCTTACATGCCTCCAATACTCTGTTCATTAATTTTTTAATTTTTTCCTTTTGTTCAGGTTGGATAATTTCTATTCAATCTTCAATTCACTGACTTTCTCTATTTTGTTATTAATCTTATCCAGGCAATATTTTATTTCAGTCATTGTAATTTTCAGTTCCAAAAAGTTTCTCTTTTGTCCTTCTTTGTATCTTCTATTTCTTTGCTGAGACTTTTGTTTCAAGAGAATTTTCCCTTACTTCTTGGAATATGGTTATAATAGCTGCCTTTGCATCTTTAATAATTTCAACATTTGTGTCATCTTGCAGTTGGCATCTGTTGATTGTTCTTTTCCCTATAAGTTGAAGTTTTTCTTGTCTTTCATATGTCAAGTAGTTTTGGATTGTGTCCTGAACATTTTGAATATTATATTATGAGGATCCATGTCTTGTTTAAATCCTAAAGTGAATTTTGAATTTTGTTTTGTTTTGTTTTTGCAGGCAATCAATCTAATTAGGCTCCAGACTCCAGTTCTCCTGTGGACTGTGGTTCTAATATCAGTTCAGTTTTCAAAGACTTTGCAGTGCTATGGGAATCTGTTGTGTGTATGTTGCCCAGTGGCCATTTGGTGGTTTGGATCATAGTCTCATGCACAGTTCAGTTCTCACAGCATGTGCAGCTTAGACGTAAGCCTCGGAGTTCACATGGAACTGCTCTCTTGAGCTCTCTCCTTTCTGAGATTATTCTGGCATTTTTGGCCCCCTGAAGCCCCATTTTTTTTGTCCTCTGGTTAGAAAGCTAGGTCTTTAGTTTTCCTACCTTGCTGCATACATCTCATGGCTATACTTCAGTCTGTCCCACCAGGCAGTGTATGAACAAAGAGAGAGAAAAGGAAATGGTATTTTGTCTCACCCTCTTGGGACCGCAGCTTCTCTAGTGGAGGGAAGACTCGCTTCCCAAGTATTTCAGTGCTCTCCAGGCTGCTGTTGCCATTGTTGTTACTGCTGCCACTATGGGATTACCTGGGGGTTGGGTGGGAGAGAGTGGAAAAAAGATTTAAAAACCAGGGACTTTCTCCACTTCTTATGACTCTTATGTGTCCCCATAACCACCTTGGACCAGAAAGTGAGGATTCTTTTTAGAGCCCTGCTTGCTTTTGGTGTGCACATCCAGGTCAGACTAATGAGTCCAGGCCAGATGATACCAGAGGGGATAAAAGATGAGAGATTCATGGTGGTTTTGGTGGTACTTCATATTCTGATCTCTTTCCCCAATTCACCTGCTCCTGTTTACTTGTCATTGTCCTTAGATAGCTGTTCAGTGTAGTCTGTTCAGTGTAGTCTGTCCAGGGTTCATTGTTGCATTTGGTGGGAGAAACAGGGTAGGGTCTGCTTACTCCATCTTGCCCAGAACAAAAACTCCAATATATATGTCTTAATCCAACACTGTAAATGGTTAATAAACTTTGCCTTCAACAACAGGCACAATGATCAATGCTAATTGCCAGGATTGCCTCCAATAGCTGTATTCTTTCCGCTGAATAGAGAGACTCCTGGGCCACCTTAAGGGTTAGCTGAGGCAGGCACTGCTATCATGGGTCACTCCCGAGGCCAAGCTACTTGAAGCAGCTCCTGTCTTCTCAGGTCCTGGTTCCTGCCTTCATCTTCCTATTCCTCCCACCCAACACAGTCCGGGTGCTAAGTAACGTAGCCTCATCTCAGAGCTTGCCTGAACCATGACAGAAGCATCAGTGAGGAATTGGAGCCTGGAATGTCTGACTGAGAAGTTTGGTCATGACTTAATAAGTAAAGGAAGCTCCTGAAGATTCTCAAGTAGCAACATCATGTAATCGTTATCATTAAAATAATAACTAACATATATTAAGCCATGTACTATCCTGTATGTTTTTATATACATTATTGTATATATATTATTGCATTAAATCCTCTGATATGGTTTGGATTTGTGTCCCCACCCAAATCTAATATTAAACTAATCCTCAATGTTGGAGGAAGGACCTGGTGGGAATTGACTGGATCATGGGGGCAAACTTCCCCCTTGCTATTCTCATGATAGTGAGTGAGTTCTCATGAGAGCTGGTTGTTTATAAGTGTGTAGCACTTCCCACTTTGCTCTCTGTCTCCTTCCTGCCACCTTATGAAGATGTGCCTGCTTCCCCTTCACTTTCCACCGTGATTGTAAGTTTCCTGAGGCCTTCCCAGCCATAGCTCCCATACAGCCTGTGGGACTGTGAGTCAGTTAAACCTCTTTTCTTCAGAAATCAATCTTTTCATACATAAATCTCATGTAATTCCTTATAGCAATGGGAGAACAGGCTAATACATCTTCCAAACAGGTTACAGGATAGACACTATTTTCATTTGCAGATGAGGAAGCTACTTTTACCTGGAAGTGACACGTTACTAACATCAAAGGGTCAGGAAAGTGCCATTCTGACCTATGTTAAGGAGGAGAAGAACTGGATGAGCCCAGACACATATAAGCTTGTGACCTTGGGCATTAATTCCCTCTTCTGCAAAAAGGGGATAGTAATGGTGTCCACCCTGCTCTGCAGATAGGATAAGATTATGAATGTAGTATGCTTAGCACAGTGACTGTCACAAAGGAGGCACTCATAAATCACCATTTTTATTTGTTTCCCTTCTTCAGTGTAGCTGAACCAGCACGTACAGTTCTACTTGAATCTCCAAGGACTGGCAGGTCTCCTGGATCAGACTCCATTTTTAGTGATAATTGGATGCTTATTATCACCTAGAGATCTGGCTTGACAGCTATTTTGCACTTTACCAAGAAAAAACAAGTAGCTATGACTTGGTGGAAGTCAGATGGCCAACACATTAAAATGAGTTTGCACAACCGTGGGTTGTACTTTACCTATGGTCAAGTGTTTAAAACCTCATCTCATCTATTTAATCAATTCCATTAAAATGTTTTTCTCTCAATTTCTGTGAAGACGCAGGGAAAAAAAGTAATATGTATTTGTCTCTAGCATTTTCACTTGATGTGTGAGGTCACAGTTAAAAGCAGCTACCACATATTTGGTCAAGAGTTCAGGGACAATCTGGGCAGCAGGGAGCAGTAATATCTCCATTTAAGATGCGGGAGCCAATGACTAGGTCAGTAATTTTCCACTGGCTTCAATGAGAGCCCTGACAGGGAAAGGGGTAAGAGGAAATGAAGAGGAGATTGTGGGAGGAAACCGAGCTGGGCAACTGCATTGCGGAGACACAGGGACTGCCAGCCAATTGTCTTGGACTTGCCTATGCCAAATGTTCTGGAAATGGACTGAAGTGGGAGGGATATCACAGCAAGGTGGGACTGGGCAGCATGTAGAGGAAGCAGGGAATCAGCAGGGGCTGTGACATCAGAGGAATCCTGTTCTTAACAGCTGTTCACTACTGGCCAGTTGTTTAACCTCTTTGACTGAGCCTTGATTTCTTTACCAAGTGGGCAAAAAAATACCCATCTCGTATGATTGTGGGGAAAGCAGATGAGATAATGTGTGTGGCACAGCCATGGGGACTGGGGCCCAGGGCATGCTCAGTGGTGCTACTTTCCCCTTTCCAACCTGGATGTCAGAGGGGACCATCTGCCCTCCAAGATCTAGAGGAGAGGATCTCAAATCCCCACCCCACCAGTGCCCAATTTTAGATTTTGGTGAAGCCCCAGGCATAATATTTCTTGCTTCCACTCCACTATGCTTTCCTCAATTAGGTTTTTGATCTAGCCCAGATGTTGACCTCAGCTTCAGACACGCACACAGACTCAACACTCACACTTTTACATGCTCACACACACACATGCTCACACACACACACTAATAAACATACACCACTCACACTCATACATGCACAATCTCACACACATACACGCAACACACTCACACTCCCACCCACATACATACTTTCGCATACACAAGTATATACATGACCTATGTTCACTGAAATAATATTGTTCAGCACACTGTGTATACAGCATTCTAGGAAACATCTTTTAAAAAGTGTATTAAACTCATGTTTCTGTCATTATCCTGTTATAAACCCTTCCATTCACAGATGATAAACTCTTAACAACACAGGGCATCAGTAATGATCTAAGCATCCTCTTTTGAACATTTGTCTACGAACACTTCACTACACACATAGGCCCTCACGCACACAATCCCTCCCTCACACAGCCCTTGCATTCAAGACCCCTGTGTGTGTTCCAGCTGTGCTGAAACTCTGGGGCTATGGAGGAGATTTATGCTATCAAAGCACAGGAGTACAAACTGAGTAGAATCTGGTTTTTTCAAGTCTTGGACATGTCCACTTGGGCTGTACTTCCTGCCACATTTCCCCTGCTCGCTGTTATCCCTTTCTCCTCTTCCTTCTCTCTTCCCTTGCTCTGCCTTTCTGGCCCCCACTAGGGCACTTTTTTCTAACGTAAGGTGGTCTAGCATTTCTTTGTTGTCTTCTTCCAGCTCAAACCCACAGGCTCTTGTTTTCTGCTTCCAAAGGCTTATGGATGTGTTCTCCTAAACACACATGGTTCCTGTCCCAACGACTTCCGGAGCAGCTGGAGAAATGCAATATGCTTGTTTCGCTCTGTTGCCTTCTCCCTGTGCAGTGTTCTATGGCCAGGGGTGGCGGTGGCAGTGGTGTTAATACCTGGAGAGCATCCCATGCTGGTCTCCACTACTGCTAACTTCCCAGGGTCCCCACCTGCACAAAATACGCCCTGGATCAACACAGACTAACTGATGGCATAAACACAGCTGATGGCATCAATCACTTTATGATGCAAATTAGATCCACATTCTTTCTAGAACAGGGGCACCCATCACCACTGCCATCAGAAGTCATTGGATGTTACTACTAACTTGGGTGACACTAAACGGATCTGGGATACAATCCTAGCTAATTCATTGCCCACTGTCTGACATTGGGTGAATCGCTTCACCAATATGTGCCTCAATTTCTTGGCCTTTAAAATGAGGGTGATGATACCTGTCCCCAGAGCCAAATGTACTGTGAAGTGAATGAAGCTAAAGCTTAGGTAGCCCTCACTTCTAAAGACCTGCTTTTGTACCTAATTTCATGTTGGTAAGTTGGTGTTCCTTTTCCTTTCTAAAGAAAGTATTTTATTTTTTTTCCTCTTATTTCAGTCTATTTGTATTAGATCATATGTGTTCCTTTTCCAAAAAGGCTCCCCAAATTGTATACAATTCTGGACCCATAAAACCTGGCTTCTGTGTGGGCTGGGAGGAGGAAATGAGACGATGTCTATAAATGCTCAGCTGAGACTGTTCTGAGTGCTCCAGGCATGGAAGCCTTAGCAGCGACAGCACCAGGACGTCTGAATCCATCCTGCTGGCACCTTCTTCTCCATGTCCCCCCTAAATGGGCCTGCCAACTGGGGTGAACTTCTGCAGGACACAGTCACTCAGGCCTTGGAGCCTGCGTCCAACTTCTCTCAGGCACAGATGCATGCCTCCTCTTGACGCACGCAGCCTGGAAGCTCTCCCTAGTCACAGCCAGCTTGACAGAGGTCGCATCGTTCAAACCTCCTGCCAGTTCCCCTCTGGCTGACACGGTGGTGCCAAGTGGGAGGAACTCCATATTAGTCTGTTCTCACATTACTATAAAGAAATACCTCGCCTGTAATCCCAGCACTTTGGGAGGCTGAGGCAGGCGGATCACGAGGTCAGGAGATCGAGATCATCCTGGTTAACACGGTGAAACCCTGTCTCTACTAAAAATACAAAAAATTAACCAGGCATGGTGGCGGGCGCCTGTAGTCCCAGCTACTTGGGAGGCTGAGGCAGGAGAATGGTGTGAGCCTGGGAGGCAGAGCTTGCAGTGAGCCAAGATGGCACCACTGCACTCTAGCCTGGGCGACAAAGCGAGACTCTGTCTCAAAAAAAAAAAAAAAAAGAAAGAAAGAAAGAAATACCTGAGACAGGGTAATTAATAAAGAAAAGTTTACTAGGCTCATGATGATTCTGCAGGCTGTACAGGAAGCATGGCAGCCTCTGCTTCTGGAGAGGCCTCAGGAAACTTACAACCATGGCAGAAGGGGAAGGAGCCAGATGTCTCACATGGCTAGAGCAGGAGGGAGAGAGAGAGAGAGAGGGGAAGTGCTACATATTTTTAAACAACCAGATCTTGTGAGAACTCTATCACAAGAACAGCACCAAATGGATGGTACTAAACCAGCAGTTCCCGACCTTTTTGGCACCAGGGACTAGTTTTGTGGAAGACAATTTTTCCACGGACTGGTGGGTGGGCGAGGAATGATTTCGGGATGAAACAGTTCCACTTCAGATCATCAGGCATTAGATTCTCAACCTAGATCCCTTGCATGTGCAGTTCACAATAGGCTTCAAGCTCCTGTGAGAATCTAACACCACCACTGATCTAACAGAAGGTAGAACTCAGGTGGTAATGCTCTCTGGTTTGCTACTCACCTCCTGCTGTGTGGCCAGGTTCCTAACACTGTAAGTACCCACCCATGGCCCAGGGTTTGGGGACCCCTGTACTAAACCATTCATGAATGATCCACCCCCATGATCCAATCGCCTCCCACTGGGCCCCACCTCCAACATGGGGATTACAATTACACATGAGATTTGGGTGGTGACACAGATCCAAACCATATCAAAGCCCCTCTCTCTACCCCTCAGCAAAGACTTTGTTATGGCCAGTTGGGACCTGGCCTACTGCAGTGTTTTCCCATGCTCCATTTTCTGCACCTCAGGTCCACAAAACTGGTATATGGATTCATCACCAACCTTTCTTCAGAGCACACTGTCATCATTGGTCCCCGTCTGGCCTGCTGTTACCTGATTAGGCTCTTTGTTTTATTCTTTAATGTAATAAGGACTGCAAGACCATCACCCAGAACAAGAGCTAGGACCTCGATAGAACCTACAGCTAACTCCACCGTCCCCACTTAACCTAAACCTTCAAATGTTTGTATTTATTTATTTATTTATTTATTTATTTATTTATTTATTTATTTTTTGAGACGGAGTCTCTCTCTGTCGCCCAGGCTGGAGTGCAGTGGCGCTATCTCGGCTCACTGAAAGCTCCGCCTCCCGGGTTCACGCCATTCTCCTGCCTCAGCCTCTCCGAGTATCTGGGACTACAGGCGCCCGCCACCACGCCCAGCTAATTTTTTGTATTTTTAGTGGAGACGGGGTTTCACCATGGTCTCGATCTCCTGACCTCGTGATCCGTCCGCCTCGGCCTCCCAAAGTGCTGGAATTACAAGCGTGAGCCACCGCGCCCGGCCAAATGTTTGTATTTAATTCAGAAAAGACTCCAGTTCTCCCAATAACCCATAGCTGCTGTGTACACCAGCCCCCGCCCCAGGTCTTCTTTCCCCCTTGGTGACATATCTTCAAAAGAAGTCCAGAGCAATCATATTAGCCACTTGATAGCACATTTGGTAAGAGTTTGGGTAGAGGATCAAGTTGAAATCAATGATTTAAATTAGGTTTTTGAGTTTATGTTTGTTTTCTCATTCAACAAACCTCTTGTGCTCTCCTCCTATCTTTTAGGCCTTGCAGGTTCATCGAGATGTCCTTGAGGTTCTGAGGGAAATGATCCACAAGCTCCTGAGTTCTCCCTCCCAGTTAAGCGGGAGGCTGCCCCCGGCAGTAACCCTGGGCTGCCATGCAGGGTCCTGGGAGGCTGGGTTGGGGTGGGGGCTGGGCAGGCAGGAACCTGCATGTGCAACTGTGCTGATAGTCATATCTGAAGCCAGAACCAGAAGGAAAATAAGGTCACCAATGTAAAGGGGTGGGTGGAGCAGGAGACAAAGTCGTGAGAACCGGGGCTGCCTGCCCGGAGTTGGGGGCAAAGCAGAGGATGAAGGTGCAGTCCAGGGGAGCTGAACTAGGGGGAGCTTCATCCGAGTGCCTTTCCAGGCCGGGAAGCCCCTGCACCTCACTGCTCTTGGACATCTCTGCCCTCCCCAGACTTCGCCCCTGCACCTCACTGCTCTTGGACATCTCTGCCCTCCCCAGACTTCGCCCCTGCACTGGCCTCTCAGCACTGGCTCTTTTTAAAGTCACCTGGGCAGCTTTATGAGAATGTCCCTGTCTGCCTCCACCTCCACGGCTTCAGATTTCCTTGGTCCCAGGTGAAGCCCAGGCACTGTGTGTTTGTGTACGTCCTCCAGGTGATTCCAGGACAGGCTTGGTGTCAAAACACAAGAAATAGCACAGAATCTATTATTTCTTCTCCACAGACCCTTTTCCAAGTTGTACTCAGCGTGGAAATTTTTGCTAACATAAATCTAAGGACAAGAAGTTTCTTCCTAGAGATACAACACATGTGAGACAGATGGGATGGTTGGGGTGGGGAAGCATCACAGAGCATGGGGCTGGTTCAGGGTTCTGGGCTGCCAACTTTTACAGAGTTCTCATCTCAGCATCTACATCTGCACAGACTCATGCAGTAGCCTGTAACAACCAGGAGAGCTAAGGCTCCTGAATACGGGGCCTGGAAGTTATGACCTTTGAGCAATTGTAGCCAGAAAGAAGCCTCCCCTGCTATTGGATTTGGAGCCCTAGCGGAGGGGGTGAGCCATCTAGGACAGACTGGAGGATGACAAGGAAGTGTAGCCATAGACAATCAATGGAATGAAAGAAGACACTGTCAACTGGAAGGGACGAAACATTCCCCACAGCCCCACCTGGCTAAGGTTTCACCAGCCATTAGCGTGGGGGGGCCTGGAAGTGAATACGGGAGACATATTATGTTTATTTGTCCTTTGTACATTCACGTGCAAGTTGATGATTTGATGAGCGATATATAGTTTATTCTGTAGTGTGGGATTGGCCACAGGAGTATAATTTAATTAGGGCTGCTCTGCATACTGATTTGCTTAATTTGAAGCCCATTCCTCCCCTGGGTAGGGAAGTCTCTAAGCCTCTGACGGGTAAACGGGAAATTAGGTCATCTGTGGATGACACAGAATGTAGATTAGCCAGGTGCAATGAGGCCCACCTGTAGTCCCAGCTGCTTGGGAGACTGAGGCAGAAGGATCACTTGAGCCCAGGAGTTCAAGGTCAGCCTGGGCAACATAGTGAAACCCTCTATAAAAAAAACAAAGAACATAGACCTCATGAACAATAAATGCCTACCCAGGGCTTCAACTGGGCATTTCTCCAGAGCCAATATGCTGTCGGGCATGCCAGACATGTCACTGTCATTGTGGCTTCTGCGTGGCTATGTGTGAACAGGAGAAGTGGATTTCAAACTACAAATCATTTTCAGGATCAAGTCTGGGATGCCAGTAATTTCATTTCTGGGCCCATTTACCCACAGCAGAGCAGGACAGCTTGTTGTGGAGCAGGAGAACCATGCTCCGTCCATAGACGAATATACTGGAGACAGCTGACAGTCTGCGTTTGGGAATGCTGACAGTGCTGGCACAAAGGAATGCCGATTTGTATATGCATTCAAGCAGAGAAGAGTAGAAGATACTCGGTAAAAGCTCCAGGGATACTAGGAAGAGGGTGAGGTTTATGTAAAATAGGAAACCTCAGCTAAACAAATATTGGTAATAACAAAAAGGTGGGTAGTGGGGAAAAGTAGAATATTTTTGGTTACGGCCACATTTTCATTTAACAGTTTATGAAATGTGGTTCAGAAAAGGGAATAGGACATGATTAAAAGGCAAGCTGGTCAATAGAAACATAGTGGGGGGATTATAAAAGAATTTTTAAAATTAATGTATTAGTTTTTCTGCTGTAACAAATTACTACAAGCTTAGTGGCTTAAAACAACGTTAACTTATCTTACACTTTTGGAGGTCAGAAGTTCAAAATGGTTCTCAAAATCAAGGTGTCAGTCAGGCTGTATATTAGTCTGTTCTTGCATTGCTATAAACAAACAGCCGAGACTGGATAATTTATAAAGAAAAGAGGTTTAAATTGGCTCATAGTTCTGCAGGCTGTACAGGAAGCATTGCACCAGCATCTGCTTCTGGGGAGGCCTCAGGAAACTTAAAATCATGGCAGGAGGTAAAGGAGGAGCAGGCATCTCACATGGTGAAACTGGGAGCTAGAGAGAGAGTGGGGAGGGGGTGGTGGTGCCATACTTTACAACAACCAGGTCTTGAGAAAACTCACTCACTATCCTGAGGATAGCATCAAACCATGAGGGATCAGCCCCAATAACCCAAACACCTCCCAGCAGGCCCCACCTCCAACACTGGGAATAAAAATTCAACATGAGATTTTGGTGGGGGCAAATGTCCAAATTATATCATACCACCTAGGCCTCTGCCAAATCTCATGTCCTTCTCACATTGCAAAATATAATCATGCCTTCCCAACAGTCCCCCAAAGTCTTAAATCATTCCAGTATTAACTCAGAAGTCCCAAGTCCAAGTCCAAAGTCTCATCTGAAGATGAGTCCCTTCCACCTATGAGCCTGTAAAATCAAACAAGTTATTTACTTCCAATATATAATGGGGGTACAGGTGTTGGATAAACATTCCCATTCCAAAAGGGAGAAACTGGCCAAAAGAAAGGGATTACAGGCTCCATGAAAGTTTGAAACCCAGTGGGGCAGTCATTAAACCTTAAAGCTCCAAAATAATCCTTGACTCCATGCCCCGTATTCAGGGAACACTGGTGCAAGGGGTGGGCTCCCAAGGCCTTGGGCAGCTAGCCCCTGTGGGTTTGCAGGGTTCAGTGCCTAAGGCATCTCTTGTGGGTTGGAGCATGCCTGCAGCTTTTCCAGGCACAGAGTGCAATCTTCTGGTGTATCTACCATTCTGGGGTCTGGAGGATGGTGACCCCCTTCTCACAGCTCTACTACTCAGTGGCCCAATAGAGAGTCTGCATGTGGGGCCTTAGTAGAAGTTCTCTATAAGGGCTCCACCCCTGTAACAGGCTTCTGCCTGGGCACCCAGATTTTCTCCTACACTCCCATCTAGGTGGAGGATGCCAAGCCTCTTTCACTCTTGCACTCTGCACACCCACAGGCTTAACGCCATGTGGGAGCAGCCAAGGCTTACAGCTTGCACCCTCTGAAATGGTAGCCTGAGTTGTACCTGGGCCCCTTTGAGCCATGGCTGGAAGGGGAGCAGCTGGGATGTGGGAAACAGTGTCTCAAGGCTGGGCAGGGCAGCGGGGCTTGGGCCTGACCCAGAAACCATTATTCCCTCCTAAGCCTCAGAGCCTGTGATGGGAAGGGCTGCCTCAGAGATCTCTGGAATGCCTTTGAGGCCTTTTTCACATTGTCTTGGTTATCAGCACCTAGCTTTTTTTTAGATATCCAAATCTTGCTAGCATCCACTTCTGGGGAGGCCTCAGGAAACTTACAATCATGGCAAGAGGTAAAGGAGGAGCAGGCATCTCACATGGTGAAAGTGGGAGCTTGAATTCCTCTTCTGAGAGTGCTTTTTCTTTCTCTGCCACATAGCCAGGTTGCAAAATTTTCAAACTTTTACACTCTGCTTTTTAATTACACTCTCCTTTTAATTATGAATTCCAAATTCAAGTCATTTCTTTGCTCCTGCATCTGGGCATCTGTTAAAAGCAGACAGGCCACATCCTGAATGCTTTGCTGCTTAGAAATTTCTTCCACCAGATACCCTAAATCATCACTTTCAAGTTCAAACTGTCACAGATACCCAAGATATGAACACATTGCAGCCAAGCTCTTTGCCAAGGCATAACATGCATGACCTTTGTTTAAGTTCCTGATGAGTTCCTAATTTCCATGTGAGACCTCACCAGCCTGTCCTTCACTGTCCATATCGCTATCAGCATTTTGGTCACAACCATTTAAACTGTCTCTAAGAAATTTCAAACTTTCCCTCATCTTTCTGTCTTCTGAGCCCTCCAAACTCCAACAACCTCTGCCCGTTACCCAATTCCAAAGCCACTTCCACATTTTCAGGTATCTTTATAGCAATGCCCCACTCCTCAGTACCAATTTTCTGTATTAGTCTGTTCTTGTATTGCTATAAAGAAACACCTAAGACTGGGTAATTTATAAAGAAAAGAGGTTTAATTGGCTCATGGTTCTACAGGATGTACAGGAAACACTGTGCCAGCATCTGCTTCTGGGGAGGCCTCAGGGAATTTCCAATCAGAAGGCAAAGGGGGAATAGGCAGGAGTGGAAGTGAGAGAGAGAGTGGGGAGAGAGAAGGTGCCACACTTTACAACAACCAGATCTCGAGAGAACTCACTCACTATTGTGAGGAAAGCACTGAGCTGTGAGGGATCAACCCCATGACCCAAACACCTCCCACCAGGCCCCACCTCTGACACTGAGGAATACACTTCAACATGAGATTTGGGTGGGGACAAATATCCAAACCATATCAGGCTGCATTCCTTCTGGAGGCTCCAGGGGAGAATCCTTTTCCTTCCTTTTCCAGGTTTCAGAGGCTGCTCACATTACTTGGCTTATGGCCCCTTCCTCCATCTTCAAACCCAGCAGGGTAGCATCTCCCAATAATTATCTCTCCTTCCATCATCAAATCTCCGACTTCCTCTGCCTCCCTCTTACAAGGACTCTTGTGATTACATCAGACACATCTAGATAATTCAGGATAATCACCCCATCTCAAGATCCTTAGTTTTGCTGGGTGCAGTGACTCACATTTGTAATCTCAGCACTTTGGGAGTCTGAGGCAGGAGGATCACTTGAGCCCAGGAGTTCAAGACCAGCCTGGGCAATATAGTGAGACCCAGTCAACGACAACAAAAAATTAATAATTAAAAAAAGGCCAGATGTGGTGGCTCACGCCTATAATCCCAACACTTGGGGAGGCTGAGGCTGGAGAAGCACTTGAGCCCAGGAGTTCAAGACCTCAAGACCAGCCTAGGCAACATTGTGAGACTTTGCCTCTACAAAAAAATAAAAATAAAATAAAATAAAATTAGCTAGGTGTGGTGGCTCACACCTGCAGTCCCAGCTACTCAGGTGGCTGGGGTGGGGGAATTGCTTGAGTCTGGGAGGTAGAGAGAGCTAATCATCATGGCTCACTAGCCATGATGGCTCCACTGCACTCCAGCCTGGGTGACAGAGTAAGACCCTGTATCAAAAAAAAAAAAAAGAATCCTTAATTATATCTGCAAAATTCCTTTTGCCATTTAAGGCAACATATTTACAAATTCTAGGAACATCTGGATGAAGGAGGGCATAATTTTTGCCACCACGGCATTGTAAATGATTTTCTTTTTTTAAAGACCTAATTTTTCAATAATTTTAGATTTACAGAGTTGAGAGATTTGTAAGTCTTTTAAAAACATTTTTTTCACTCTGATTCCAGCTGTACAAATGCTTTCACATTAAAAATTATTTGAAAACCATTTGTGAAAGTACCTTGAGTTCTTTGGAAGAAAGGTGCTGTTTAGTCCAAGTTGTTTGTGATACTATCGACCTCCTTCAGAGGAAAACCATGAAGTTTGTTGCTAAAAGCTACCAGCCTCTTCTTTCCCAGGAAACATCCTGGGTTTGATTCCTTAGGAGGCACACCTAAGCCTCATGATCATCACTGCCCCATGCAGGCAGGTGAAGTTACTTCTCTCCACCTATTGGGAAACACATTCTACTCCAGAAAGTCCTTCTCTGTGTCACTTCATCCCCATTTTCCTCAGTTGTTGCCTTGGGCACTTCCAGGCACTTGCCACCTGTAACTGGCCAAGCAGGTGACACCTGAGAACCTGAGTCACCTGTGCCCCAGGCCTGTGAGCCAGCCATCTTCAGGGATGCTTCCAGGAGGCTTAGGGAACACTGAGCTCTCTTTAGCCAGCTCCTGTCTAAGAACCTCCCTCTTCCTTTTGCTACTGGTTCTGGCTCTGAAATCAGAGCTCGCCCGATTAGTGATTTGAGGCTACTTGTTGGCATAATGCCTTCCAAACCCAGGTGTGCACTGGAATCATCTATTGTGCTTTGTCAAAAATACACATCCCATGAAATGAATCTGGGTTGTCTAATGGCACAGAAAAGCAAGGAATTACTCAAAGACCAATGGAGATATGTCAAAAGGACACAAGAACCAGCTTGAAAGCTAAGTCTGGGATGACTTGAGCATGAAAATAAATAGTGATAGTAATGGATTATAAGGCATTGAATAAAATAAGAATGTACAATGTCATACTGACATAACTAAACAAATAAGTAAATAAGCAAATGTTCTTGCTAAATAAAAGTTCACATTGGAGATTCACCTCTTAAAATAGGTCCAGAATGAGACCTGTTGAGGCAGTATTTTAGGAGGTGAATGTTTGTATTTCTATTTTTCTTTTCTTTTCTTTTTTTTTTTTTTTTGAGGCAGTGTGTCATTCTATTGCCCAGGCAGGAGTGCAGTGGCACAATCATGGCTCACTGCAGCCTCGACCTCCCAGGCTCAAGAAATCCTCCTGCCTCAGCCTCCCAAGTAGCTGGGACTACACTACTGTGTCTGGAGAATTTTTAATTTTTTTTGTAGAGACGGGGTCTCACCATGTTGCCCAGGCTTGTCTTGAACTCTTGAGCTCTATCAAGCAATCCTCCGCACTTGGCCTCCCAAAGTACTGTGATTACTGGTGTGAGCGACTGAGCCTGGTCTTGATTTCTTAAAAAGCACTGATGAGAAGTCCAGGTTCAGCCTCTTCAGGTAGAACACAGCCAAAAAAGTTGTAGAAGAAAGACCTAAAGTATTTGTTGTTTCATTCATTCTTTCACCATTTATTAAAACCTAGTATACGTCAGGTGATGTACAAAACTGGGGATGGAAAAGAGTAAAAACACTTCCTGTCTTCTCAGCTTCCTGGAGGTGGCTCTGGAGGTCTCAGAGCCCAAAAGAAGGAGGAGGACTTTGCTGGGGGGATCAGGGAGAGAAGGGCATTCAAGATTTATGGAGAACTCTGCATTTGAGAAAACTCTGCTCCTTTTCAGAACTCCCGTACAATGCTCAGGGTGACTGGTGCACGGGAAGGCAGGGCACGGTGGTGGCTGATGGTAGATTTTATTGTGCAGGCGAAGGGTGCACTGCAGGGTTGCAGCACAGACGAGCAGTTATAACTGCTGACTTCGCATGCACCACGTGCCCGGCACTGGCCCGGCCCATTGTGCCTATTCAGCTGTGTCACCCTCACCGCAGCCACACTGTATTACAGAGAAGGAAATGGCAGAGCCAGGCGGGGGGACTTTCCATGGCGCGCTACCGGCAAGCAGGAATCCACGTGACTCCAGAGCACACACCGTATGTAAACTCCTCAGCCGGCCAGCAGCCTTGGCCTTACCTGGGAGGGCCTTAGAAATGCAGAATTCCAGGCCCCACCCCAGATCCAGGGACTCAAAATCTGCCTTTTAACTTGATCTCCCAGAGATTCCCACACACCAGAAGTGCTAGTCGAGTAGGTCACTCTGACCGCCAGAAGGTTGGCCTGAGGCGGGGCAGTGGCTGGGAATTAGCAAGACCAGGTGGAGGACTGCTGCGCTGCCGGAGAAGGGGTCGGGCCCAGCGGCCACGCGCTGCCATGTGCTGAAGCCCCCTTCTCCCTCCCTTGGACTTCCTGTCTGCATCTCGACTGCACGCTTGTTAGGAATGGCCCGGTGCTCCCCGGGCGACCTCACAGATCTAGCATGGCGGTGTCCATCCGCCAGCGGCCAGTGTGGATGGGCTCAGTGCTTTGCTCATGGATCATTAACTCCAGCAATGGAGCCGTGAGGTTGCCACAAACACACACGCTTCTGCGGTTCCAGCGTCCTCCATGTGAACTCCGATCTTGCTTCCCAGGGATCTCCTCCTTCCCTGGGCTGTTCCAGCCACTTACTGCTCTCAGCTCCCCCTGCTGACGCAGCCACTCCAGCAGCAGGAGTGAGCGACGCAGGTAACACCAGCTGGCACGTGGGAGGCCAGTGTGGAAGCACACACAGCAAACAGGCCACTGGTTCCCTGGAGATGGCTGCAGTGTCGCTATCACTGGAACAAAGAAAAACAGTGGCTGCTGTTAATGTCCTCATCTTGTCCCCCTGCCCCACCCAAAAAAAGTAGCATAAAGTAGCAGAAACTGCCACAGACCTGGAGATCTTCTGTTCTGAGTTTAGTTCAACTGAGAAGGCTGGAATAGTAATTGATATCAAATGACGGGTGTAATTTCTCCGAGTTCCACAATCACCAAGAAGTTACACATTGTTAAGCCAGGGCTGGATCCTAACTCCCAGACGACCATAGGTGAGGGCTTTCATTCTAAGCACGTGCCGCTGATGGTGTCTTTGCCCATCAGTTTGCCCAGGCATGCCACTATGAAATTCCTTTTCCTTGCTGGGATTTTGACTCTGAGGGTTCCAGAGTGGAAGAGAAATGCACTTCCACTAAAGGCATTTCTATTGCCACGAGGGAAATCACCACCAAGTCATTCTGATAGTCCCACAACTCAATCCTAATTAATATCAATCATAATTACTAATATTTATTGATATTCCCTCCCTAAAAATGTCCACTGCCATTAAGTTGCCCCGAAATTCCCTGGGAAAAGGGTGAGGCCTGGCTCTGCTCCTTCTTTTGTGTCTTTGAGAGCAAGACTCTCAGAATCGCACTGACCAGCCCAGACCAGAAGTTAGTTCAATGAATGGACTTGGAGGGGACGTGCAGGCCCATCCAGACACGCTGGCTGGTTTCTACCCCAGGAATTCTGCACTGAAGAAAACTGAGAATGTGGAGCTGGTGGAGAGCTAAGGGGTTTGGATGGCACCAAACACGAATCCATCCGTACGCTTTCTGTTCTCACACAGATAAACAGGGAGCCAGCCCAAGCATGATGGCTCATGTCTGTAATCCCAGCACTTTAGGAGGCTGAGGCAGGAGGATTGCTTGAGCTCAGGAGTTGGAGACCAGCCTGGGCAACATAGTGAGACCTTGTCTCTACAAAAAATAAAGAAATAGACAGGTGTGGTGGCTAGTGCCTGTAGTCCCAGCTACTCGGGAGGATGAGGTGGGAAGATCACTTGAGCCCAGGAGGTCAAGGCTGCAGTGAGCCATCATCGCACCACTGCCCTCCAGCCTGGGCAACAAAGTGAGATCCCCCATCTTTAAAAAAAAAAAAAAAAGGTTGTAAAAAGAGGGAGTCAGCAGCAGGGAGGGAAATAATCAAATCAATAATATATCATTGCCAAGCTCTCTGGGAATTAGAAAATGGATTTAGTAATTCTGCAGAATAATGGATGGCCAGAAGCCCCAGTCCTACCTAACCACTAAAAAGATAAGCATCTTCAGTTAGGAGAAGCAGCTGGCCATCGGGAGCAGTACAGAGACACCAGAGGGATAGGAGTATGGGGGTTGGGCAGCTACTCTCTGGGTCGGGGGGTTCAGGCTCACACAGTATAGTTGATGGGTTGGCTCTAGGGCCTGGATGTTTCTTTCTTGTTATAGCTCCTTGTTGCTGCAAGCAGGTAAAATTTGGTCAGCCTGGAAGAGGAGGATGTGTGTCTGGTGAACAGTGTTGGCGCCATATGTTTAGCCATGCCCTGACCTGATTCCTCTGCACCAGTGAGGGCCTCCAGCCTTGGAGTGCCTCAGACAATTTTTGAACCCCCTGCCCATGCCCGTGTAGGTGTTTTCCCAGAAGTCAGGACAGATAGGTAACTGGGGCCCCACCACCATAGCAGTGTGAAGCCCCTGCAGGGTCACGCTTTTCTGCCCCACTCTTCTCCATTTCCTGTTGAACCCTCATCAAAGTCTAAAAAGCAAAGCAGCAATCTCCAGTGCCCCCTGCCCTTTAATGGGCCACGTTGGAGTTTCAGTGCCTTGGAGCCCAGGGAACCCATCTATGATCTCTCTGGGCCGCATTTTCCTCTTCTGCAAAATGGGCTAAGTGTTAACTGGGATAATGCATTGAGGGCACTTTGCTCAGTGCCTCGAAAACATTAAAAAGCCATGCCTGGAAGCTGGGCTGCTGCAGTTATTATCTCACCACTCCACCCACTCGGGGCAGGCCAAGGGGAAGGACAGGAAAGGTGGGCAGCGACCTTCCTAGCTTCATGAAGAGTTGGGCTCAGGAACCGGAAGAAGGAGGAGCCAGGAGGCTGGGTGAAGGGAAAGGGCTTCTGGTGCTTCCCAGGAGGAGGTTCCCTTTGCCTTAGAAAAATCATGTGGTTTGGGGAGGATCCCAAAAAGAGCAGGCTCCAGAACAGAAGTGGGAGGGTCAGAGGCAGAGATGAAGCCTGCCGGGCGATTCCCTTCCAGGGGCAGAGTGGAAACAAAGCTGGGCAGGCGCTGGCAGCTAAAGCCATTCATCCAGCCCTCAGATGGCTAAAAAGAGTGTCCCTCTGCGTTCCTTGAGGTCCCATGACAAAAAACCAGCAAATGACAACAATTAAAAAAGAAACTTACTGCTTGGCAGTATTATTGGTGAGGAATTAAATTATTAGCTGAGGAATTAAAATGCTGTGCCCTGTGCACAGACTGTTCTACAACAAAAATAGAAACCCTGCCCTGTGTTGTAAGAATGGACCAGGAAAAGAAAGTCTCCTCATGTCCCAGGAAACAAAGCAGGCATCAGGAGCATTCTTAGTGACCAAAGAGAACTGTGACCTGGTGGGACAGGGCTGGGGCTTTCCAACCAACCCTAGGATGGGGATGTCTTGTCTGTTTTGTGCTGCTATAACAGAATGCCACAGACTAATTTATAAAGAAAAGTAATGTATTCTTACAGTTCTGGAGGCTGGGAAGTCCAAAGCTGAGGGACCCACATCTAGTGGGGGCCTTCTTGCTGCATCATCCCATGGAGGAAGAGCAAAGAAAGGGTGAGAGAGAGAGCAAGAGAGACCCAAACTCACCTTTATAACAGCTCACTCGCGATGACAAACCCACTCCTTGATAACCACATTAATCCACTCATCCCTCGTGACCTGAGCACCTGTTGAAGGTCCCACCTCTCAACACTGATGCATTGGGAATTAAGTTTCCAACACATGAACACTGGGGGACACACCCAAACCAGACCAGGGGGCTTTGCTGGGGTGCAGGTTTCTAATTGCAGAAGGATATGAGAACCTGTCTGTCCTTGACCTTTCCCAGGTCTGAATGGCCCAAGCTTCATTGTGTGAGCTGTGTCTACGGCCCCTCACAGGGCTCTGGGGGAACCTAGACTCCTGCTTTGAAACCCATCCCAGACATGTTTTGCATCAGATACCAGGTTTTGGCTTGAAGAGCAAACCCTGGATGTTCTCTCTGGGTGTCAGAAAGGTTGGGGCTTGTCAGTTTGGGTTGTTAATGGTGTTTCTCATTAACGGAGCAGTTCCATAGAATCTGTCCACAGTAATCAAGCACTTATCTGCAATGCAGATCTGGACCTTGCCAACCAATTGGCATTGGGGAAGGCCCTTCAGATAACCAGCCTCCTGCCGTGGCTGGCACTGAAGTGCTCTAACAATGGGAGGGCCCGATCAGGTTCCTGATTTCAGAGAGGACTGAAAGTGGGGCAGGGGAGGGCATTTCACTGACTGAGAGTTTTCTGGATTAGATGTATTTTTGTTTTTGTTGTTTTGTTTCATTTTTATTATTATGGATTAGACACTGTAAACCTGTTGTCTTTAGTCTTCAAGAGAACTCCTGATGTGGGGCGTCTCATGTTCATTTTAGAGATGAGGAAACGAAATTTTACTTTGGTAAAATAAACTTGCTCGCTGCCTTAGGGCTTGCCACTAGGTCTGCCCCATTTAAAAACCTCTAGCCTTTAACTATGTGGCAGCTGTACCAAGTGACCCCATCAGCGACCCCTCTAGGGATCTAAGAACAATTTGCCATCACATGTGGGTGGCTGCTGTGCCACTCTTCCAACCCTAGGAGCTTTGTGGCACTAGGGTGCCAACTCTAGTGCTGTAGTGGGGCTGAACAGTGCCCCCCAAAAGGATATGTTCAAGTCCTAACCCCTTGTACCTGTGGCTATGACCTGATGTGGAAATAAGGTCTTCGCATATTTAATTAAGCTAAAGGTCTTGAGATGAGATCATTCTGGATTTAGGACCCTAAATCCAATGACTGGTGTCCTAATAAAAGAAAGGAGAGAGAGAAATGATACACAAAGACATAAGGAGAAGGCCTCACAAAGACAGAGGCAGAGACTGGAGTGATGCATCTCGAAGCTGAGGACCACCAAAGACCACCAGCATCCATCAGAAGCCAAAGAGGGGCTGGGATAGATGCTGCCTCAGAGCCTGCAGAAGGAGCTAACCTGGCTGATGCCTTGATTTCAGACTTCTAGCCTCCAGAACGGTGGGAGTACCAATTTCTGTCGTTTTAAGCCACCAAGGTTGTGGTAATTTCTTTCAGCAACCACAGGACACTGACGCAGGCCTAATCTCCACAGTAGGACTCAGAGCCATCTCTTATGTCGTGTGCCTTCTGTACGCCCAGGCACGGAGCTGGACCCACGCTAACTTTGTCAAGTCTCTCACTTTATGAGGTGGGTGTCATTATTATCACACTCATTATCCAGGTAAAGAAACCAAGGCTTAGATAAGCTATCAGGTCCAAGCAGAGCTGCCTGGTGGGGTGGACTCTGACCCAGGCAGTAGGACTCCGGAACCCACATTCCCAGACAGTGACAGGGGAGGAAGCAGGGGCTGGTGGTTAAAATCCCTGCCCAAGAGTGTAGAGAATGTGGTCTGCCCTGGTCTGGAGGTCCCCATAGCCTCACAGCGGCCTTCAGCTTCACAGAACCACTGGGAGCATCTGGGGCTTCCTTCTCTGCCTGCTCCACAGTTAGTAGACTAGGGAGGTGGGTGCAACACTTTCCCTAGGGGCACACAGCTCTGTGAGGCAGCTAGCCAGGGAGCTCAGCACCTCTAATTCTCGGTCCTACCTCCTGGTAATGCCCAGAGAGGGGGGCTTCTGCCTCTGGTGCAGCTGTGAGCATTCCAGAGCGAGAAGCCTTCCACAGCCTGCACCTGCTGCCTGAACCAGGATTGATTTACCTGGAGAGGATTGATACAAGCAGAAGGATGCTTCAATACAACCTACGTGTCCACGATCCCTTAGAGGGATTCCCAAATCCCAGAACCTGTTTCTGGGGTGTGTGGTTTAGGGGAGGGAGGGCAGGGATGTGGGGACGGGGCTGGGTGGCAGACTCACCCCTGTCCAGCCACAGTCATGGACTTGAATGTGAAGAACCTGCTCTCCCCATCATGGCCTGTTGCACCAGGAGGTAACAACATTGACTGCAAAACCTGCTGGATGACGTAAAGGTCTTTCCCAACGAGGAGGTCCTCGCAGACCTGCAGGTCATCTTTGAGGGCCCTGGGGCCTGTACGATGTGAAACTCCTGATGAGGAAGGACTTCCCCATCTCTACACCCAAAGGCTTCCTTCCACCTCAGTATGGGTGCCAGCAGTAAGATCCGGAGGAACTGGACGGTTAAGCTGCATGTCTGATGTGTGCTGCTGACCATCAGGTGCCGGCTGAGCCACCTGGAGTCTGCACTTAACCAGGGGTCAGGCTACCTGCTCTTGGAGAACCATGTGTGGAGATCTGGGGGGCATGGTGGGCCCAGGCGCTGCAGCCTCCTCCACAGATCCTCTGGTCCCCGGGGGCCCTGGGGTGGCCAAGAATCTCATCACCAAGGCTGCAGTGGGCTCTTCTTCCTCATCCCTCCCCTTTCTTTCTCCTCCCTTCAACTCTAAATTACTTAAATTATGTTGGGGGGTTGGGGAGGGCATGGGGGGCACTGGAACCTAGATTTGTTCTTCTAAATAAAGTTGGGGGGAAAAAAGCTTCAAAGGTCCAAAGCTTGGCATAGCTAATTTTGTAGCAACAGCTGAACTGAATTGACGTGAAGTTCTTTATAATCTTTATCCCACTTGGTGTGAACATTTTGTTACAGTGGGTAGCTAGTCAGACACAAAGAGGGCAGGAGAGAGCCTCACACCCTACCAGGAAAGTCAGGCACCCATCTGGTGATACTCAGGCAATTGTCTGCCTCTCTAAAATAATAACAGATTGCAGCCAGCACCAGAGAAAGGCAGTCTCCCTATATAGAGGGAAACACCTGAAGCTGGTGATCAGCAGCTTCCTGATAAGATCCCAGGAGTTGGGTGAGTGGGCTCAAGCATGCACATTTAAAGACAAAATGGCGGCATTGAACTGGTATATGACCTTCCAGGGACATTCCACCAGTAATAGGAAGACCGCCTCAGGTGAGCACGCCTACAACTCCAGTAAGCACACTGCGCACGCTCCCCTCCCAAAAGCTAGCAGGCCACTGTGCACACAGCCCACCCAAGGGAAGAATCGGGGAGGAGGGACACCAGACCCTAGCAGTAAGCAGGGTAATTTTATATGCCACCATATAAAAGAAGTAATTTTACATGCCACCATATAAAATTCCAAGTCAAAATATCAGACCCCACACTTGTCCTCAAAGATGCCCATTTGGCCCTCTTCCAAGTCTACTTTCTTTTCATTCCTGCTCTAGAGCTTTTTAATAAACTTTCACTCCTGCTCTAAAACTTGCCTCGGTCTCTTCTGCCTTATCCCCATCAGTCAAACTCTTTCTTCTGAGGAGGCAGAAGAAAGAGGTTGCTGCAGACCCGAGCAGATTTGCTCCTGGTAACTAGTTCACTGTGGAGATATGAATGTAATTCATTTCAAGGTGCTGCCCCCGACTCTACTGGGTATTCTGCATGACATGGCATATGCACTATAATTCTGTAAGTCTAAAATCTGGAAAACTCTGAATCCTAAAACACATCTGGGCCAAGAACTTCTTGCTAGAGATTGGGGCCCTCCTTTAAGTTCTCCTGGAGGCCGATCTGCTGGCAGCACTGGGGCAGAGCCACACGTGCCCTCCACCCAGACATGGTCAGATGTGTGGAGGGCCAACAGCAACCCTGGCTCTTACTTCCAGAGGGGCAAGGATGTGGACAGGTTTCAACCTTGAGAAAAGATTTAATTTAATTTAGGGTACCATTGAGGTAGTAAAGTGAATTTCTCAAGTCAGAGAGGCCTGGGTGCAAATCCAAGTTTTGTTTGTTTGTTTGTTTGTTTATTGATAGAGTCTTGCTCAGCCACCCAGGCTGGAGTACAGTGGAGCAATCTCAGCTCACTGCAACCACCATCTCCCAGGTTCACCCTCCCAAGTAGCTGGGATTACAGGCACCCGCCATCATGCCCAGCTAATTTTTGTATTTTAGTAGAGACAGGGTTTTACCATGTTGGCCAGGCTGGTCTTGAACTCCTGACCTCAGGTGATCTGCCTGCCTTGGCCTCCCAACGTGCTAGGATTACAGGCGTGAGCCACCGTGCCTGGCCAAATCCAAGTTTTAAAAGTGAGTGATCTAAACATCTGTGAGACATCTGTAAAATGGGGATGATCACACTTACTGCACAGGGTCGTATGAGTGTCAGTATTGAACGAGTAGGTACCAGGCCAACCACAGTAACTTAATACATAGAACCGCCCCTTTGTCCGCACTCCTTAATGAAATCCCTTCCCTCAAAGCTGGCCAAACTGCAAATTCTCCGGAAGAAAATTGCATCCTTTCCAATTCCTAGCAACAGATATTTGGTACCTGGAACTAAGAGATTTTTCTGAGAGTGATACAGTCATGCTGTCAATTTGCCCAGAGCCTCCCAGAGAGTCACCAAGGACCCGAAGTGCTCTGCCAGCCTCAGCAAGTGTGGCAGCTGGGTGCTCACCATCGCACATCTGGGGACAGAGACACAGGGCAGTGAAGGTCACCATAGGGCTCCCACCTTACTGCTGTCATTAGCTATTAAAGGAGGTGTTGGTTTTTAAATGTTGTATTTGAGTCCCCAGGGGCCTCTGGAGGAGGTACTATCCCAGGACATCAGGCAGGGAGTGTGACATTAAAAGACCCTGGGGATGGGCAGGGTGGCACTTCACAGAGACCACTCTCCTGGCACAGAGAGGGCCTAGGGGCTGACGCTGGTAGGGGCAAAAGCAATGTGAAACACACTGTCTTTTATTAAACCAGGTTCCTCTCATTTTATTTGAAATTGTAGGGTCTTTTCCTTGATTCGTATGATTGTCATTAAACCAGTGACTATGTGTAGCTAATCAATAAAAAGCATGTGGAGTCTTTAATTGTGCACGCCCTGGTGGGAGGTCCAGGGCATGCGCGCCACCCCCGCCCCCCCGCCCCTGGGCTCCTGCCACCTGCCCTTGACAGGATGACTGTGCTTCCTGTGGGATTTGTGACTCTGACTTTGAGGACAGATAGGGAGGGGCTGGCCAGTTGGTCTGGGAGAAGGGAGATTATATTTATATATATATTTTATAGGTTGAGCAACCCAAATTCAAAAATCCAAAATCTGAAATGTTCCAAGATCTGAAACTTTTTGAGGATCAACATGATGTTCAAAGAAAATGCTCATTGAAACATTTTGGATTTTTGATTTTTGGATTTAGGAAGCTCAAGCAGTATCAGGCAAAAATTCCAAAATTTAAAAAATAAAGAAATCCAAAACACTTCTGGTCCCAAGTATTTCAGATAGGGGATACTCGATCTGCATTTTATCCTGAGGGATATGTGCTGCCTATCTCAATGCAATTTTTAAACCAGGGCAAACTATTCTTATCCCCTTGGTTTCAAATGGGAGAAGTACGGCTTCCTGAAACAACACTGCAGCCAAGTCACAGGCTGGTCAGATTTGGCTGATGATGGAAGAAAAAAGAACATTCTTACTGAGCAACAGGGCTGAGTTTCCACCTTTTGTTCTGTCCTTCACTCCTGAGTGTAACAGGCATTCCATCTGGAGGCACCTGCTGCCCTGGAGGGTGTGTTAGAATCTCCTGGGGAGAAAAAGAAAGAGAGGGAGAGGGTTGTGTACGCTGGGAGAAAACCCTACTTATAATAAGAATTTCTTTCTTTTGTTTTGTTTTTGTTTTTTGAGATAGAGTCTTGCTCTGTCACCCAGGCTGGAGTGCAGTGGCATGATCTTGACTCACTGCAACCTCCGCCTCCCCGGTTCAAGTGATTCTCTACTGCCTCAGTGTCCTGAGTAGCTGGGAGTACAGGTGTGCACCACTACGCCTGGCTAACTTTTGTATTTTTAGTAGAGAAGGGGTTTCACTATGTTGGCCAGCTAGTCTCAAACTCCTGACCTCAGGTGATCCACCAGCTTTGGCCTCCCAGAGTGCTAGGATTGTAAGCGTGAGCCACTGCACCTGGCCAATAATAAGAATTTCTAAATGATCTTCTCTCCCCCTGAGAATGATCAAGCAATGGACCCATTCATTCACTAATTCCTTCACTCTCTCCTTCATTTGGCAACTTCTCCTAGGCCCACAGTACATTCCCGGCTCTTCTGTGCTTCCACAGCTTTGAACATGCTGCCCGGAAGGGCTCTTGTTCAACTTCTAAAACCCAGAATCAATTGTCTCCTCCTCTGTCAAATGTTTTCTGCTTCTTCCCTGTGTCTCTCACCTCTGAAATCTCCTGAATACAGCAAGACTATTACATTGATTATTCTGAATCTAAGGTCTATTCATTTTCCTGTCTTTGTTGACCTTTAGCTGTAAACTCTGTAAGGGAACGGACCACTGTGTTTCTTATTGGTCTTCATATGCCTGGTCACTAACCAGAGCCTGGCATATTGAAGGTACCCAATAAAAGTCTGTTGAGTGACTGAGTGAAGGACTTTCTCACAGTGGACAGATTCTTAAGTGTGATAAAATTGGTATGTGTGTGGGTCGGGGAGGCAGGACTGCTGAGTGGCCTCGCTCCAGGGATGGTCTTAACCATGAGGTACTGTTGAGCCCATGGTGTGGTGGACACTGTGGTGCCTTCCCAAGATCCCCTCGACCCCTTCTCAACCCCTCCCACAGGTTCTGTGTGCTCTACCCCAGCTTTGCTCCTGAAGGCTGGTCCTTATAAACCTCCACAGAGGACTGCCCCTGGGCTCCTGGAGCTGATAGGGCAGCAGGTGCCACAGGCTGACAGGACCTGGGAGTTTAGTCCCCTCCAGGGTGACTTCCAACACCCAACTGGTGTGGGAGTGTGAACACTGGGCTCCCTTGCCTCAGGACAAATTCTGAGAGGCAGCGCCTGCTCTGGAGCTTCCTGTGGGGTCAGGCTGGAGCTGGGGCTTTGCCTGAAATCGTGCCCTTGCTTGCTTCCTCCCGTCTCTGTCTTGCTTGCCCCTCTCTCAGTGCCTGCTGCACCACCCCCCCCCCCCATGACTCCATTAACAAAGCATTTGCACAAGAATCCTTGACTGAAGGTCTTCTTGGGGAGGAGGGGGTTTCTGTGCCTCATCTTTCTCATTTGTAAAATAGAGATTCGAAGAGTATCTGTCTTCATCATGAGGATTAAATAGAGTACCCCCCGTAAATGCCAACACAGAGTAGGACTCTTGGGCAGCACTTTAGTAACAGAACATTAGTAATAGAACTTTCCAATTTTAGTTAGCACACTGGGCCCCCACAAATAAAGACTGTATTTTCCAGGTCCCACCCCTAGCAGTGGGTTGATGTAGCAGTGTGGGTAATTCTGGCCAGGTGCATTGGAGCAGAAGTCATGAGTGTAACTTGCAGATGATTGCCTTTGAAGGTAAGGAGGTGCTCTGCATTTTCCTCTGCCTCTTCCTGCTGGCTGGAGTGTGGGTGTGAGGGTGGGAATTGGCACAGCCATCCTTGACAACTAAGTAGAAGCTGCATGTTGAGCAAAGTGGAGCAAAAAGATCTGGGGGACTGCACACCACTGAGCCACCCTCCCAGCCCTAGAACTCCTACCCCATTGGGCATGTAGGAGAAACTTCAAGTTTATTCACAACAAGTATTGGGATGGCAATCCCTTTGTAACAGCAGCCAAACCTATATCTTAACATCTTCAGACTCCAAGCAGAAGGTAACTGTAGGAGAGAAGTTAGAAGGATCATCTCTCAAGACAGCCAACTCCAGCACCAACAAGCAGGAAATCCCACTTCAGTGCGCGCTTGATTTCTCTGTCTTCCTTTACTTGGTCTCTGTGTCTATTTTTGAATGGAAATGGGATAAGAATAGGAGAATGTAGGAAAGGAAAATAAGAAGTGACAACTCTAAAGAGAAGGTAATTTTAACTTCTCACTTAAGCCTGGTGGAGTTAAAATGAAAGTGAGCAGGAAAAGAGAAGACCTTGTCCCAAATCAAAATTGTTCAGAGGCTTAATTTTAATTTTAATTTTTTTGAGACAGAGTCTCACTGTGTTGCCCAGGCTGGAGTGCAGTGGTGCGATCTCGGTTCACTGCAACCTCCATCTCCCGGGTTGAAGCTATTCTCCTGCCTCAGTCTCCCAAGTAGCTGGGATTACAGGCACGTGCCACCACACCCGGCTAATTTTTGGTCTCAAACTCCTGACCTCAGGTGAACGGCCCACCTTGGCCTCCCAAAGTGCTGGGATTACAGGCATGAGCCACCCGGCCCAGCCAGGTTTAATTTTTAGAATGTGTTAAATTGCCCTTTCACTCATTTCCAAAGTTCATGAATCTGCCACAGTCGTCCTACAGAGCCTCCCTCTGATGAACTGGCTATGGGACACATTCTTGCCTATGCTGCAACACTTTGTAATTTTGTACAAAAGTCATCCAGGGATTGTTGCAATTTTCCCAAAGGACTCAGAAGAGATTAGGTTGATTTTGTTAGTGTGACACAAGTACTTGGTGCCTCCTTCATGGTGCTTACTCGGTCACTGCTGCTGCCCAGGGGCAAGTTAGTATCCTTGGAGTGAGGCATAGAATATGGAGATTCTTATGTATGAGGGCCTGAGGGAGAAGCAAGAAGGCACTAAGAAAAGGAAGAAAGTTGATTCTCAGGCTCAGTCCTATCCTTCAGGGCTGGTTTTCTCAACCTTGGCACTACTGACATTTTGGTCTGAATAATTCTTTCTTGTGGGAGGCTGTTTTGTACACTGTAGGACGTTTAGCAGCATCCCTGGCATCCCCCCACTAAATGCCAATAGTACTACCATCCCCAGCCCCCAGTCATGAAAAACAAAAATGTCTACAGATATTACCAAATGTCCCTGGAGGCTGTGTGCAAAATCGCCCCTTGTTAAGAACCACTGTTCTAAAGTCTGGCTCTAGGGAGACAAGCAGCAGAAGCAGCGCCTGAAGGTCATTTTCATTATTGTTTTGGGGGTACCTTTTCCCCTAAAAACATCAGCAAACAGTAGTCTTGGGGAACACACATCTGTTTTGGGTTCAACTGACAGAGGGAAGCTCAAAGGGAGGAAAGTCTCTGTTAACAGAAACCCAAACACTGTAGCATCACCAGAGGACCACTTAGAAGGCTGCAAGCAAGAGCAGTGGACATTCTGAGGAAGGAGAGGAAAAGAAGACAAGAACCGATGCTCAGCAGCGCCTGATTTAAGTCAATAATGGGTGTCTTCATCTTCTTTGCTAGTGATTGGCTGATGGATGAGCATGTGACCCAATTCTGGCCAATGGGATGTAAGATGAGAACTCTCCTAGGGGACCTTGGGAAAAATTTTCTTCCTAGATAATGGAGAAATAGCTGGGGCAAAAGCTCCCACTCTGCTCTCCTCTTCCCTTCCAATCCTATGCCAATATGGAATGCTTGGAACTGCAGCAGTTATTTTGCAACCATGAGGCAACAACGAAAGGTCAAAACCTATTGAAATATGGGAAGAGCCTGGGTTCTTCATGACATGGCTGAGCTACTGAGCCAACTTTGGGATTATCTGCCCTTAGACTTCCTATTAAGTGAGAAGTATATGTTCCTATGTTAGCTGAGGGTTAGCTGAGTTTTTCTGTCATTTGCAATCAAAGACATTACTAACAAATGGAAATGTTTTCTTTTTTCTTTTTTTTTTTTTTTGAGATGGAGTCTTGCTCTGTCGCCCAGGCTGGAGTGCAGTGGCGCAATCTCGGCTCACTGCAAGCTCTGCCTCCCGGGTTGACGCCATTCTCCTGCCTCAGCCTCTCCGAGTAGCTGGGACTGCAGGCACCCGCCACCATGCCTGGCTAATTTTTTGTATTTTTTAGTAGAGACGGCGTTTCACCGTGGTCTCGATCTCCTGACCTCGTGATCTGCCCGCCTCAGCCTCCCAAAGTGCTGGGATTACAAGCGTGAGCCACTGCACCCAGCCAGAAATGTTTTCAACTGCAACTAATAGTAATACCTAACTAAAAGAAACTTCTAAAGGGAGTGGATATTTTTCTCACCTAATGGGAAGTCTTGAAGTAGGTGATTCCAGTGTTAGTTGGTGGTTGTGCAGTACCAGGGCTCTGGGTTGGCTTATATGTGATTCTCCCAGGCTTTTCCTCATGGTCACAATATTGCTGCCACAGCTCCAAATGTCATGTATTCACTCAAACCATGTTCAAGACAGGAAGAAAGAGGCAAGCTCTCTTTGTTTAGCCCTCTCTTTTTATCAAGAGACAAAAAAATGTTCCCTCAAGCTCCTAGTAAACTGTCTCAGGGTCTCACTGGCCAAAACCGGACTACATAGGAAGATGGTCTGGGAGAGCGAGTTCTTGGCATTTTAAGTCTCTGTCATGAGAGGTGGGCTCTACCACAGAAAGGCTGTTGGGTCCACAGATAACAGTTCCTGCCACAAAATAATTGTTCATACCACATTCCCCATTATCAGAAAATCAGTATTTCCCTGTTGAGGCTCTCATCCCACTCCATCCCTCGTTGTCTATAAAGTCCAGGCACCCTTAGGCCACCTGTAGTAGGTTGGCCCAGCCTTCACATGCCACTAGGAGAGAGAACTAGAGTCAGTCAGTTCAGTTCTGTGCTCATTCCCTGGCACATGATGTAACTGCTGAAGAATGGCTCCTTGATGACAGTGTTGTTCATCCCCTGATGAGATGACCCTTTGCTGGCTGGGAAGCCTGTCATGGGTGCAGTTCTAGGGAAGACAATCATGCACCCTTAGCACTAAGCCAACCATGAGGCCCCAGTCTCTGCTCCCAAAGTGCCAGCTTCCAGGGATCAGCTTCTTCTCAGGGCTCAAGCTGGTCCTGGGAGCTCTGATCAGGGACCCAGAGTCACTGGCTCCCATCTTCCAGGTGAGCTCTCTCTTCTTCCTGCACAGCTGCACCTGCAGGGGGAGGCCATATGCTGTGACTTCCAGGAACCCCCAAAACACCCTTTCCAGAGGCCACTACTCATAGCATTTGCTCTACTGTGACATGGCCTGTAACCTATTTTGCTGAAGAAAAGAAACTAATAAAGCAAGTTTAGTCCCCAGCAGGGCCTTCCCTCTAATATGATCCCCTGATGCATAAACATATATGCTCCCGGAGTTTAATCCTGGTGAGTAGCAAACCCTCTGGTAAAGGATCTGCGATATCAGATGACAGTCCCTGGTAGATTTCCGCGGTCTGTCCCGCATCTTCCCGTATCGTTCTCCTTTTTGTCCTGCGATTGAGAACAGCACAGCCTTCCAATCCAAGACTGGTCATTATGAAAAATGAAGCACCAAGCGAGATCTCACTCCCGTCAGGGCATTTGGAAGCTTGTATTTGTTTGCAGAAATTGCTGCCTGATAGCTTTTTCACTGGCAACAGGGAGCAATTTGGCATCATATATAATCCTGGATTGCTGACTTGATTAATATTTCATGGTGTCTATTAGTCATTTACATTTATAGAAACATGAGTCATGAAAAATTAAAGTTTTAATTGCCTTGAGTTTCTTTCCTTTTGCTTTCTTTCCTCCCCCTCCTTCTTCTTCTTCTTTCTGGATAGAGAATTTTTCTCTTAGCTGAGCTGTCTTGCAAGTCTTGGTACCAGAGTTACTCAAAAGAATCAGGAAATTTGGAGATTCAGTTTGAGGACAGATTGTATGCAGCAAGACAGTAAGACAATGTCAGGAGGAGTATAAAATAACAAATAGCATTCTTCAGCTCAAGGGCGAGGCCCGGGAAAAAGGAAATGATCCGATGTATCACTTTTCTTTTTCAGCAAAGGCAACTTTTTACCAGGGAACTAGATTTAATTCGTAACTGCAGAATTTCAGACATGAGGACACCCCAACATTATAGATCATGAAATATGACACACAGGGATAGCCTGCTCCTGTGCATTGGTTTCTGTTAGTGGCAGTTGTCTTTGTTTTGTTTTTGTTTTGCACTGATTAGGCATTTCAGAAATGTCTTAAGCCACAGACATCCAATATGGAAGAGCTGGAACAGTAGCTGGACAGATTAGCCCACCTCTGAGAGTCTCCTGGGGAACTAACCTTTGTAGTTTGGACTTCTATGGACAAGAAATTCAGGCTTAATCAGTGTTGCTGCTCTTTTTTTTTTTTTTTTTTTTTTTTTTGAGACGGAATCTCGCTGTGTCACTCAGGCTGCAGTGCAATGGCACGATCTCAGCTCACTGCAACCTTCACCTCCCTGGTTTGAGCAATTCTCATGCCTCGGCTTCACAAGTAGCTGGAATTATAGGCACGCACCACCATGCATGGCTATTTTTTGTATTTTTAGTAGAGACAGGGTCTCATCATGTTGGCCAGGCTGGTCTCAAACTCCTGACTTCAAGTGATCTGCTCGCCTTAGCCTCCCAAAGTGCTTGGATTACAGGTGTAAGCTGTCTTCCCCGGCCCCCAGTGTTTCCACTCTTTTTTTTTTTTTTTTTGAGATGGAGTCTTGCTCTGTCGCCCAGGCTGGACTGCAGTGGCGCTATCTTGGCTCACTGCAAGCTCCGCCTCCCAGGTTCACGCCATTCTCCTGCCTCAGTCTCCCGAGTAGCTGGGACTACAGGCACCCGCTACCGCGCCCGGCTAATTTTTTTTTGTATTTTTAGTAGAGACGGGGTTTCACCATGTTAGCCAGGATGGTCTCGATCTCCTGACCTCGTGATCCGCCTGCCTCGGCCTCCCAAAGTGCTGGGATTACAGGCGTGAGCCACCACGCCCAGCTCCACTCTTTTGATAAATAAATGTATGGTCTTTGGTGTTCTGTACCTCTGTCATATAACTGCTCCTCTTTATTGGGGCAAGGGGATTGACTTGTATTTGACTCGGTGATTTCGAATAAATGCTTGACTTCAGATTCTTGGATCAGTCTCTGAGGGTGCCTTGTCAGGTGTCGCTGGCAATTGTGAGGATTTGCAAAGTGGAGCATTTGGTTCCAGTTTCAGAGGACATCGAGTAGATGAGAGATGGGCTGCTAGGGTTAAGGGAAGAAGAGGCACATTTTGCTCTTGTAGAAAGGCCTAGAAACCAACCTGGAAGGGTAATATAGAAGGCAAAGGTCAGCGAGGCAGAAGGCATGTGCTTGTGTGGCAGGCAGATGTATGAAAAGTGATCTTCTATCCTGAATATTAGAACAACTTTCTCAGGGAAATCTATGAATCTCCCATTTAATTGCTAATTAAACAAAAATATAGCATTTTCCAAAGACTATTTGATTTATAATTATGATAAAATATATATTTAGATGAAAATAATTGTTTTTATCACTTCAATTTAAACCATTTAACCATGAAACTTACTTAATTGAAAAATGAACAATTCTTCTAACCTCTAAATGAAGCAAAGTATTATCAACCAAATTTACAGCAATAGGAAATACTTGCAACTGTGTGTTATGTAAGATTTGCTATGTGCTGTCACAGATTTATGACACCAGCGACTCAATACTGTGAAAGTTTCCGAGAGGGTAGTATAGATATGTAGAATAAGTGAACCACATATTTTGTCTCGAGGATTAATTTCTTTTCAAGCCACATCAGATTTGCATGAATGTGCTTATATTAAGCAGTTTTTTCATGTTGTTAATTCTCAGTATTCCACAAAACTAAAAAATGTAGGTCATACCTATTATAGTTTATTTTAGCATGTCACCTATACTGTTACTTAATAATTCCTTGACTATATTTTCATAATATAGTACAGTATTTAACAAAGAGGTGAAAGTACACCTCTAGAACATTAGCATTTCACTTCTTGGTTAGTTCAAATGATTTCATCATCTGAATTCCTTGAGATATATAAAGCAAGTTTGTCCTTTAAATGAGCTACTGGCAGGAACTTCCTGGAACTGTGAAATGAGCAGTGCAAAATAATTCATTGTGAAAACGAAGGAAGCAAGTATGCAGAAAACACACTCTAGATTTTTAAGGAACTGAATTTTGTTACTATTATGCAGATGACGATCTGAAACATGTATTATTATTTTTAACGGAACATTGCCAGAGATGATACGTCTGGTCTTTGCTGTATAACGGTGAGTTCTAGCTGCTAGCTACTTCATAGTCATAACAGAGCTCACGCCAGTGAATGAGACAGTCATATCACTTGTTGGGATTCTCTGTTTTCTGCAAATAAAGGCAGTCTTCCTCACACAATCGCTGGGTCCCAGTTATTATAATGGCTTAGGAGAGTTATCCAAAAAAAAAAAAAAAAAAAAAATGAAGGGACACAAAGATAGCACTTGTAAAAGAGAATCAAGAAAGCTTTTGCCTTCCAGGCACTTGGCTGTTCTGAGGACAGAGCCCTGTGTAATGCTAGGTGTGCATGAGTCTATCTGCAGCGAGGGAAAGCGTCCCACACCACGATAACTCAGAGACAGTGACTGTGGTGGGGCCATTCATGAAAACATACGGACACACTACTTTATTAGAAAATAAAGCGCCCAAATCCAGAATAAAAAAACACAAAAACAATCAACAGGAACAACAAAAACTGGCCATAGCAGCAAGTTTCAATAGATGCCCCAAAGCAAAGCCAAGCCATTGGTATGGCCTCCTTACCTCCTCTGTCTCCTTCTCTGTTAATGCTCACAGCATGTGAAGCAGCTTGGGTTGGAAAGAGGACACATCAAATCTGTTTTGTCTCTTCTGGTGAATTTTAGGTCCTGACAAGATTCCCAGGACAGCACTTCCAGTGCTTAAAATTAGTGCAAACAATTTGGAAGTATTAATTGCATCTCTACTGTTTTTGAAAAACAATTTTTTGATGGGGGGGTTGTTTTTATTTTTGAGACAGTCTTGCTCTGTGACCCAAGCTGGCGTGCAGTGGTGCGAGATCTCGGCTCACTGCAACCTCCGCCTCCCAGGTTCAAGTGATTCTCCCAAGTTGTCGGGATTATAGTCGCATGCCACCACGCCCAACTAACTTTTGTATTTTTAGTAGAAATGGGATTTCGCCTTCTTGCCTAGGCTGGTCTTGAGCTGCTGACCTCAGGTTATCTGCCCACCTCAACCTCCCAAAGTGTTGGGATTACAGGCGTGAGCCACCAATGTAACAAGAATTAAGTTTAGAAGCACACAAATACACGTCTGCACCCAAACACACACACAGAAGACAAAATTGAACTAGAATAACTAGTCAGGCTGTTAATTGTTTGTTAGCAGACTGAAAAAAAAATACAAAGAAGAAAAAATGATTTTAATAGAGTTAAGAAATTTCCTTATTACTTTGATTTCCAATGTATGGACTCATGAAAGTGGTCAAACTTCCACAATATTGCTGACATTTATATGAGAATTTTCAGGAGTTCTTTTACTTTAGTATAAATGTTGGCACAGTCAGGTTGTTCACTTGGAAGATCATGAAATGTAGGAACATGCAGACGTTTGCTCAGAAAAACAATTATAGTGTATCTGCAGTACAAACAGAAAGATGACCTTGGCATCTGACAAAAAGGAAAAATAAATAAATAAAAGGAAAGGCAAATTGCTTTCCACAAAAACCTTTGTACAGTGTGTCTCCGTAGCTTCCAAAAAGTAAAGCCCCAAACAAACAAACAAACGAAGTTTCTGCACAGGGACTAAAGAATGGTTTGCTGTAGTGAGTGAGGGGAGGGAGTTGCCAAGTGAAAGTGCCATGCTTTGCAGTCATAATTAGCCGACTCAGAGCCACAGCAAGATGAGGAACCCCTGAACAATGTTAACCTTCCAGTGGAAGAAAAATCAACAGCTCAGCTCAGCTTGAGAGGCGAAGTCGGCTGGGCTTCTGGGTCAGGTAGGTACTTGGAGAACTTTTCTGTCTAGCTAAAGGATTGTAAATGCACCAATCAGTGCTCTGTGTCTAGCTAAAGGTTTGTAAACACACCAATCAGCACTCTGTAAAACGGACCAATCAGCACTCTGTAAAACGGACCAATCAGCACTCTGTAAAATGGACCAATCAGCTCTCTGTAAAATGGACCAATCAGCAGGATGTGGGTGGGGCCAAATAAGGGAATAAAAGCAGGCCACCTGAACCCCTCCGACCGCTGCTGGGTCTTTTTCCACCACGTGGGTGTTTTGTCTGTGGCTCTTTGCAATAAATATTGCTGCTGTTCGTTCTTTAGGTTCACACTAGCTCTGTGAGCTGTGACACTCACCGGGAAGGTCTGCAGCTTTACTCCTGAAGCCAGTGAGACCACAAACCCACTGGAAGGAACCAACAGCTTTGGACCTTTATGAGCTGTAACACTCACCAGGAAGGTTTGCAGCTTCACTCTTGAAGCCAGCGAGACCACGAACCCGCTGGGAGAAAGAAATAACTCCAGATGTGCTACCTTTGTGAGCTGTAAGAGTAACCGGAAAGACCACGAACCCACCGGGAGGAACGACTCCGGACATGCTGCCTTTGAGAGCTGTAGCACTCACTGCCAAGGTCTGCAGCTTCACTTCTGAAGTCAACGAGACCACGAACCCACCAGAGAGCAGAATCTCCGGACACATCTGAACATGAGAAGAGACAAACTCCGGACACACTATCTTTAAGAATTTTTAACACTCACCGCAGGGGTTCACGGCTTCATTCTTGAAATCAGCCAGACCAAGAACCCATAGTAAGGAACCAATTCTGGACACAAGCTCAGCTCAGCAGCTGCCCCAAAGGCACGGACCTAAGAAGCCCCTCCCCCACATCAAGGTCTGTTACTTCCACCTCAGGGAATCTGGGGGCCTTAGTCTGTTTTAGCTGCCTTAACAAAGTACTGCAGCGGGCGCTTTACAAACTGCTAGTTATGGATTAAATTTAGATCAATGTGTGGGAAGAATTTTTTCTTTTGAAATTCGTATCCCGGGCTTGCAGAAGGCCATTTTCTCCCTGTGATCTTGCATGGTCACCCCATGCGCATGTCTGCTTCTTCGCAGGATGTCAGAAGTGTTTGAACCAGAGCAATCTCATCTTGCATAGGGGCTGGGTAAAATTAGGGTGAGATCTACTGGGCTGCGTTCCCAGGAGGTTAGGCATTTTAAGTCACAGGGTGAGACAGGAGGTCGGCACAAGATACAGGCCATAAAGACCTTGCTGAGAAAATAGGTTGTGGTAAAGAAGCTGGGCAAAACCCACCAAAACCAAGATGGCAATGGAAGTGACATCTGGCCATCCTCACTACTCATTGTATGCTAATTATGATGCATTAGTATGCTAAAAGACACTCCACCAGTGCCAAGACAGTTTACAGATGACATGGCAACGTCAGGAAGTTACCCTATATGGTCTAAAAAGGGGAAGAACTCTCAGTTCTGGGAATTACCCACCCCTTTTCCCAAAAACTTCATGAATAATCCACCCTTTGTTTAGTATATAATCAAGAAATAACTATAAATATGGTCAACCAGTGGCCCTCGGGGCTGCTCTGCCTATGGAGTAGTCATTCTTTTATTCCCTTACTTTCTTCATAAACTTGCTTTCACTTTATGGACTTACTCAGAATTCTTTCTTAGGCAAGATCCAAGAACCTTCTCTTAGGGTCTAGATCAGGACCCCTTTCCTGTAACAAGAACAGCTGTGTTAAGGGACTAGGGCCCACCCTAATGACCTCGTTTTAACTTATTTCGTCTTTAAAGACTGCCTCCAAATAGTTGCATGCTGAGGTCATATGAATTTGGGAGGACACTATTAGCCCATCACACTGGGGTAGTAGACTTGAATTTCTATCCCTTCCTACTGTTGTTTTCAACCATTGTTTTTAAAGCTATCCGTATCATACTTGAAATTTAAATGCTATTGAGCATTCTGTCCCTGACCCGTCACTGCTATTGCCTCTCCCCACAAGACGAAAACAAGTTCAACTCTTTTCATTCTGGGGTTTACCTCCTGTTCAGAAAACATGCTCCATGTTCTTTCACTTTAGTGTAGCTTCTACTGACTTTCTACTCTACAAAATAAGGATTTTATTCTCTTACACTGTCCTCACTCACTTTTACTCTTCCTCAATCTCCCGATAAAGTTACAGCACAATTTTAAAGCTCAAATCAAGATTCAACATGTGTGTTCTATATGATTGCAAATATTCTTCACAACTGGGTCTAGTAGAACAATAGAGTCATTTCTTGTACTTCGATTTTATTTTCCTGGAATTAATCAGTGTTATTTCGCTTTTTAAATAGATGTTAATTGCAGGTGTCTTTCCTGGAGACCTGCTTCCTGCTCCATCCACAGGGGTCGCTTTCTCACCTGCTGCGTGGAAAATCCTGGAGGAAGAGCGAGGGCGAGAGATGTGGCAAACGTTAACACACGAGGTTCCGTGCATGTGTGGGTTGGAGTTATCCCTCTTATCTTGCTATTTTTTGAGTTATTGATTAGCTAATGAGCCATGGCTCATGATGCCTTAATTCTCTGATTCTTTTTGTTGTTGTTTATCTTTAATTCTCCAATTATTTAGCCTAGAGCAGAGTTACATACACTTTTTCTGTAAAGGTCCACATAGTATCTTTTAGATTTCCTCAGCTGTCTCTATTGTAACAACTTAACTGTGCTGTTGTGGTGTCAAAACAACGTATGCCAATGATGAGCATATTTATGTTCCAATACAACTTTACTTACAAAAAATACCTGTGGGCCAGATTTGGCCAGTATACCATAATTAGCTGATCCCTGGCCCATAAAAGAGTGCTTTTAAATTTTTCTATTGAAATGATTCCATTGGCAGAGAAAAGTGGGTTTGTGCCCCTAGGGTCTCTGGCGGGTTACCTGGGGAAGCTTACTACAAGTATAAGATAGCTTTGAAATCTCACGTATCCACAAATTTAGACAACGTTGAGTTGTTCTTCATAACTCAGTGCTCTGCTGATTAAGGAGGGTAGAGAGTGTTAAAGACAACTCAAATGAGGTTGGGGGTCTCTGGGAAGCTTTTTGCCCAGGACCCCTTTTCTGGTTTAGCTAGAGTACTTGGCTTGGCCATCCAGCAAATCAAAGTTCTTATTTTCAAGTTGCCATGGAATCTACGGTTGAAAGGAGACAGACATGGTAATCTATTTACTGACTTTCTTGCCACTGTTCCCTGTTTAGATTTTTCTTTGAGACAATGACCTCCTAAAAGGTACAACAGCAATGAGGTTTAGACTGAACAAAGCCCTGTGGACCCACAGCAAAGCCCCACCCTTCAGAAAGATGATGCCCCTGCACTCTGGCCACCTTGAGGGCAACACGGAAATGGTCACAAGTAGAAAAAAATGTGTTTACAGCTGTTTGTTCTGTAGTCCTATGAGAGAGAGAAAACAGTGGGCCCAAATGGAGAAGAAAGGGCTGCCTCATCCCTGCACAGCCCTTGGCGTTGTTTCATTTTATCCTAAGACTCATCTCATCTCAACTCAGCAGGCTGGGGTTTGGGGCTGTGTCGTAACTAGGACTCTTTTGCTTCCAAACACAACAGGAGCTACTTGAACTCACAGGAATTAGCCATAATTTTTCAAATGACAAAAACTGAATGTGTTCCCTGAGACAGCCGCAGCAGCAGCCAGCTTTGCTGGAAGGAATTGACTGGAGTGTTTTCTTCATTCTGAATCTGCTTTCCCTGCCTGTCCCCAGCAGATGTGGGCCAGCCTTATGGAAAGACTCATTCTAGGTGAGTGGGATTCTAAGAAGCAAGGACAAGTGGATGCCATCCCATCGTCTTGTAAGGCAGCTGGCCTGGAAAGTTCAGTCCCAAAAGGCAGCTGTGACACAGCTGTGGGGTCCTCATCACCACTTCACCAGCCTCTAATCACAGGCTCAGAATTAGAGCAAAAGGGACAATCAGTGTCATGAGAGGGAGAAGAGGACCTGTGATCCAGCCACCAAGAGCCCTATTCTACCCCCAATTTGCCCTCTAGGTGGACTCAACTCTCCAGGGCAAAGCACCCTCTTTCTGGGTTTCTGGGACCTGTGGGAAGGAATATGGGGGGCTTCTACAGCACAGGGTCTAACTTTAAGCCAATTTCATCTGAATCCCAAAGGATGAAGCCTCTCTTCTGATATCAGGAAAGCGATGATATTTCAGCGTAGGCATACTAATCTGGCTGTTGAGAGATGTTTTGGAATGAACTTCTCCAATTACTATCTTCCACAAAGGAAGGCAGCTAAGATTTGAGGCCAGATTCCTTGAAAGTGTCATTGTTACCCCTCTACCCTGCTGGGACACAAGGTAGCAGGAGGAGGCATTAGATGCAGATGGATGCAGCATCCACAGAGCAAGCTGAGTGAGCCTCATGGTTTTAGGGTTCTGGACGCAGCTGTGGGGACCACTCTAACAACTGTGTCCTCCACATAAGCTCCCTGGAAAAAGGTGCAAGGTATAGGCTGCACCACAAGCAGGCAGACACATTTTTATTACAGAGTCAAATGGATGTAACATTTTAATTTTGCAAGGCTACTTTGCAGTTCATGAAATAAAACCTGCACAGACATTATCTTCCCAACAATCTTTTATTGAAATTTTTAAAATTTTTATAAATTTTTATGGGTACATAGTAGGTGTATATATTTATGGGGTACATGAGATGTTTTGATACGGGCATGAAATGTGAAATAAGCACATCATGGAGAATAGTGTATCCATCCCCTCAAGCATTTATCCTTTGAGTTGCAGATAATCGAATTACATTATTAAAGTTATTAAAAAATATGCAATTAAGACTGGGTGTGGTGGCTCATGTCTATAATCCCAGCACTTTGGGAAGTCAAGGTGGGCAGATAACTTGAGCCCAGGAGTTCGAGTCCAGCCTGGGCAACATGGCGAAACCCTGTCTCTACAGAAAATACAAAAATTTGCCATGTGTGGTGGCACGTGCCTGTAGTCCCAGCTACTTGAGAGGCTGAGGTGGGAGGATTCCTTGAGCCTAGGAGGCGGAGGTTGCAGTGAGCCAAAATCATGCCACTGCACTCCAGCCTGGGTGACAGAGTAAGATCCTGTCTCTCTCTCTCTCTCTCTCTATATATATATACATATACACATATATACGTGTGTGCATATATATCTATATATAGTCTGTGTGTATATATGTTTATGTGTGTATATACATACACACAGAAGTATGTTATTGTTGACTGTAGTCACCTATTCCCTATTGTGCTATCAAATAGTAGGTTTTTTGTTTTTTTTTTGAGATGGAGTCTCGCTCTGTCGCCCAGGCTAGAGTGCAGTGGTGCGATCTCGGCTCACTGCAAGCTCCGCCTCCTGGGTTCATGCCATTCTCCTGCCTCATCCTCCTGAGAAGCTGGGGCTACAGGCACGTGTACCACATGTGTCTACAGGTGTGGTACTATAGGTGTCCACCACCATGCCTGGCTAATTTTTTTTTTGTATTTTTAATAGAGATGGAGTTTCACCGTGTTAGCCAGAATGGTCTCAATCTCCTGACGTCATGATCCACCCGCCTCAGCCTCCGGAAGTGCTGGGGTTACAGGCGTGAGCCACCGTGCCCGGCCTATAGTAGGTCTTATTTATTTATTTTTGGACCCATTAACCATCCCCACCTCCCCTCAATCCCCCAATACCCTTCCTAGCCTCTGGTAACCTTCTACTCTCCTAAGTTTATGAGTTCAATTGATTTGATTTTTAGATCCCACAAATATGTGAGAACATGCGATGTTTGTCTTTCTGTGCCTGGCTTATTTCACTTAACATAATGATCTCCAGTTCCATCCACGTTGCAAACGACAGGATCAGCTGAATAGTACTCCATTGTATATCTGGTACCACATTTTCTTTATCCATTCATCTGTTGATGGACACTGAGTTTGCTTCCAAATCTTAGCTTTTGTAAACAGTGGTACAACAAACATAGTGCAGATATCTCTTCGATATACCGATTTCCTTTCTTTGGGGTATATACCTAGCAGTGGGATGGCTGGATCATATGGTAGCTCAACTTTTAGTTTTTTGAGGAACCTCCAAACTGTTCTCCATAGTGGTTGTACTAATTTATATCCCCACCAGCAGTGTACAAGTGTTCCCTTTTCTCCACATCCTCATCAGCATTTGTTATTGCCTATCTTTTGGATAAAAGCCATTCTAACTGGGGTGAGATGATATCTCATTGCAGTTTAGATTTGCATTTCTCTGATGATCAGTGATGTTGAGTACTTTTTCATATGCCTGTTTGCTATTTGGATGTCTTCTTTTGAGAAATGTCTATTTAAATCTTTTGCACATTTTTTGTCAAATTATTAGACTTTTTCCTATAGTCTTCCCAACAATCTTGTGAGGTGAGTAAAGTATGGATTTGACAAGATAACAAAAGATGTTGTAGCTATGCCAACATCACACTTTTTGTGATTGCTGGGAGCACAGAGGTTCCCTGTCAATCCTCCTGAAGCAGGAAATGAGGTGGGCCTTGGGACTTGGGGAGGAAGGGCCTTGTGCTGGACGCTGGAGGATTGGAGGGCAGAGGAGGCAGGGAGGGGCAGCTTGAACAGCCTGTGCTAACACAGGGCCTGAGAGGGAGCCACCACTGAACTGCCTTCTTTTCTTGCTAAAAGAGAGATGATGGTCAATTTTTTTGTTAATCTCAAAGTGAAGAAATTGTAATATGAAAGACTAGTGATAAGCATTAGAATAAGTTAATCATTAAGGTTGCAGCTGGGCACGATGGCTCACGCCTGTAATCCCAGCACTTTGGAAGGCCGGGGCAGGCAGATCACAAGGTCAGGAGATCGAGACCATCCTGGCTAACACGGTGAAATCCCATCTCTACTTAAAACACAAAAAAGTAGCCAGGTGTTGTGGCATGCCCCTGTAGTACCAGCTACTCAGGAGGCTGGGGTAGGAGAATCGCTTGAACCCGGGAAGGGAGATTGCAGTGAGCTGAGATGGTGTTGCTGCACTCCAACCTGGGCAAAAGAGTGAGAGACTGTCTCAAAAAAAAAAAAAAAAAAAAAAAAAAAAAAAAAAAAAATTAAGGTTGCATCATTATTACACATAGAGTAATAAGCTTGAATAAAAATGTAAAAAATGTCTTTCAACTGGGAGAGATCTAAATGAGGGAAGCCACTTCATACATATTTGTTGTCCACCTACCATGTGTCTGGCTCTATTCTAGGTGTTTGGGATACTGCAGTGAGCAAAACAGATCTCTCATTTTGTGGAGCCTACATTCTAGAATTTAAAAATAGACTATAAACCACGATTACAATAAGTAAATTCTTTAGAATGTTTGAAAGTGATCATTGATAGGGAGATATTAGGTTGATGCAAAAGCAATCACGGTTTCTGCCATGACTTTTAATGGCAAAACCGCGATTACTTTTGCACCAACCTAATAAAAAACAAAATGCAGACACAACAGGAGTCCCAGCAAGGGGGAGGAGAGCGAAGACTCCAGTTGTAACTAGGAGGCCAAGGTAGGCCACTCTGAGAGACACCTGCCCCCAGACTTGAAGGAGAGAAGGGAGTTCATATGCAGACATCTGCCGTGCTCCGGTCTGGGAGAACAGCCGGCCCACAGGCCTGGAGCTTCCAGTGTCCCTAGAATGCTTGGTGGCCTGTGCTGCTGGTGGCCTCCGACAGTGAGGGAGGAACAGCAGCAGGTCACCTTTCAGAGTCAGAGGGGCAGCCACAGGGCCAGATCATAACGTTCTTAGAAGTCATTGTGAAAATGTGGCTTTTGCTCTGAGTGAAAGGTGGAGGCTTTAGAGGTCTCTGAGCAGAGGGTTAGAATCATTTCACTTTCTCATTGTATCCTTCTGGCTGCTGCCTTCAGTAGGGTGAGTAACTGGAGGCCAGATGAGGGACAGACAATGTGGCTGGGGCTGGCCGGTAGCAGTGGATGTGATGACCGGTGCTTAGATCCTGCATGTGCTTTGAAGGCTTTGAAGGTAGAAACAACAGAATTTCCCCCAAGGATCAGATGTGGAGTGTGACAGTAAAAACGGAGGCAACGGGCCAGGCATGGTGGCTCACGCCTGTAATCCCAGCACTTTGGGAGGCTGAGGCGGGCAGATCATGAGGTCAAGAGATCGAGATCATCCTGGCTAACATGGTGAAACCCTGTCTCTACTAAAAATACAAAAAATTAGCCAGGCGTGATGGCACACACCTGTAGTCTCAGCTATTCGGGAGGTTGAGGTAGGAGAATCGCTTAAACCCAGGAGTTGGACTTTGCAGTGAACCGAGATCGTGCCACTGCACTCCAGCCTGGGCAACAGAGTAAGACTCCATCTCAAAAAAAAAAAAGACAAGGAAGAGATAAGAGTTTTTTGGCCTGAGGAAATGAAAGGGTAGAGATGTCATGAACTGAGACAGAGACAGTTGTGAGCGGAGCACATTTTTAGAGGAAGAACAGGTTTGAGACCTATTAACTTGGAGATGTCTACATGTGTTAGATATATGTGGCGATGTGTTGAGGACATGAGAATCTGGAGCTTGGGAAAGACGTTTGGACTGGAGTTCCAGCTTGGGGGTGGTTGGTGTGTAGATGATTGGTAAAGCCCAGAGTCTGCATTGGTTCACCAAGAAGCAAGTACAGATGGAGAAGAGAAAGGAATAACTTTCAAGAGAGCATAAAAATAGACTGAAACATTACATATTTCAGATGGGAATTAAAAAAATACATTTTTTTTTTGTTAATCACCCTACAAATGCAAAGCAATCCCAATGATGTTTATAAGGTCTACAAAAAGGACCCCTTTTATGAAAATAAAATCCGTTATTTTTATTGTTACTGTTTTTTGATTGCTTACTATTTGTCAGTTCCTGGATGTACTAAGTGTCTTACATGGGTTATTTCATGTGATTCCTCAACAATGCTATGAAAAGGCACTATCATTATCCCCTATTTATAGATGAGGAAATTGAAGCACAGAGATTTAGTAACTTGTCTAAAGTCCCATAGTTTACTTGAAAGGGAATAAGTATAACTAAGAAGTGTGGAAGAGGTAAACAATAGGAGGAAACTTAATCTACCTTATATCAAAGTGTATTCTAGCTACTGTCATTAAAATAGTGGAACGTTAGTGAAATGTACATTTGGGAATTTAGAATATGATAAAGAGCGTATTCTGTATCATTGAAGATGAACTATGTTGGAATAGTTGGATATCTGCTGGGAGAAGCATTAAGGATTCCTGTTCCCTGCCAGTGGCAGCCATGAAGGGGCACTGCTATGCTTGCCCCCGTGACAGAGGGTGTAGTTCCCTTAATAGGTCCTTTTTGTAGACCTTATAAACATCATTGGGATTGCTTTGCATTTGTAGGGTGATTAACAAAAGTGGCCTGGCTGAGGCTTTCTCAGAGGCTGCTCCGCAGTCCAAGGCTCTTTCTCCTTTCTTCCCCTTCTCCTTTCATAGATGTCCAACCTTCCTCATAGTCTGAAATCTTTCCCTGCCTCCTCCTGCTGCTTCTCCTTTTATTGTTCCCAGCCATTATCCCTAATAAATCTCTTGCATTTTTAACCCCGACTTCATGATTGTACCCCAGAGGACTTAAACTGACCACCCCTGTATGCAGACATGCTGGGGGAACAGAAGAGCTGCATGTAGAAAGTAAAGGATGCATGTACATGTGGCTGCATGTACAACTATGAGGAGAGAATAATCAGGCATATGTCTATAATTATTGGGGTAGCTCTCTTTAAGGAAGAGCAAAATCTGAAACATGATAGATAACATGGGATAGTTAGTTATGTGGCAATCAAATATTACTGTCTGCAACAGAAACCATACATAAAATTGACTACAAACGGGGAAATTGGGAGTTGTTGTTCAAGGAGTATGGGGTTTTGAAAAAATTCTAGAGCTCTATTGCACAACAATGTGAATATATATACTACTACTGAACTGTATACTTAAACATAGTTAAGATGGTAAATTTAATGTTATGTGTTTTCTTTTTACCACAATAGAAATAAATAAATACATATCAAGGAAAAGCAGAGAAAAGTACCAATTAAGTGAAAGTATTGAGTATTTTTAAGAAACACATTCTCTTGGCCAGGCATGGTGGCTCATGCCTGTATATCCCAGCACTTTGGGAGGCTGAGGTAGGAGGATCGCTTGAGCCTGGGGGGGGCAGAGGTTGCAGTGAGCCAAGATCACGCCAGTGCAGTCCAGCCTGAGTGACAGAGAGAAACCCTGTCTTAAAAAAAAGAAAAGAAAAAGAAAAAAGAAACATATTCTTATCGTTACTGAAGAATGCCATTAATATACCCTCTCCCTCCTCAAAAACAACAACAACAACAACAACAACAAAATATGAGCTTTTCATTTCCATTTCATGGTGACCTGGCTGAAGGCTCTCAGCTGTAACCTACAGAAATGCTTCTGACCAGGGGGCTGGGACTGCAGGCATCTGTGGCCATGTCACAGACTCGCTTTACCTCCTGAAGGGACAGATTGAAGAGCCCTTGAGTCACACTTGAGTAGACTGCAACTAGATTCAAGCCAACTTTTGACATTTGAATGGTGATACTTAGCCTGCAGCTTCTTCTACATGCCAGGTCCTATGCTCGGGCCTTCTGCACAGGTTGTCTGCTTGATCTTCAGACTCTGGCAGACACTGGATAGCTGCTCACCAAACTCATTTCCCTCTTCTCTTGAGCACACAGACCCTGTGCTCTTCCTTTGGGAAGATCCAGGAGATCTTCCTGAAAAATCTACTAGAGAAGAGCTTCAGAAAACCAAAATGTCTAAAGGGACATCCACATAAGAACTGGTGGTGTGTGTTCAACATATGGTCTCTTACAGAACTAAGATGAAATGTGGGCTGAAAGGGAAGTGTATAATATGTAACGCCCCAAAGCTCATCTGGTGTGGACATAGCACCAATATGAAAAAAATGGGATGAGGAAAGAATGATGGAAGCTATGTGCAAAAAGAAAATTTAACTGCTCTCAAGAATCATATAGATGCTGTAGATTGGTATTGTTATTCTGAGACTGTTGTGTGCGTAATTTGGGATAAAGTAAATGAGTCATCATGGGATATTCTAATCCCATCATTTCCTGGGTCCTTGAGATCAAGAATTATTGATGTAGAAGAAAGGAGATAAAAATGTAACATGAAGGCAATGAAGTAAAAAAACCCTGTTGCCCCAAATTTGAATTGGAAGTATCGGTGTGATGGTATTTTAACTTTTCAAAAATATAATTTTCTAGCTCTGTCCAGTGAAGAGGCCTAGAAACAATGATTAATTCTGAGTAGCAGTGATATCTCTGACACCCAGATTGTGGGCTTGAAATACGTTTCTCACTAAAATAAACAGAGCATCTTGGGAGAAATGGCCAGTTGCATGTCTGGGTCAGAAATGTACAAGATGAGCCTAGAGCCTCTGTCCTATCAGGCAGTGAGAAAGCTATCAAAGACCAGTGGAGTTGTGCCCAAAAGCACTCAGGAGCCAACCTGAAGAAGTTCCCAGGCTAAAGATGGGCAATTTGAGAGCCAACAAGAATAATCATTAAAATAGATCAAAACCCATCAAATGTGTTTACATATACACCTTTATAATGATACTTTTAAAAGCAGATGGTCACCTTCATAGCATGATAGGGAAATAATTCATTATCTTGAAAAGTAGTAAATGGAAAGAATGAAGCATTTATCTTGTCTTTCCTGTATGAAAGGTACCACCCACTGGGTGGCCAAACTGTAGATGAGGAAAAGCATCTCTTTATCAAAGTATTTAAATAATTAAATAAGAAACTATAGAATTAGATTATCACCCTTTTAGAGTCTTTAATGAGCTAATGGATCCAGTCATTGACATCAATATCAACTGTGGCCAACAGCATGAGTTGGAAGGGGCAGAAAGAGAGAGAGAGAGAGAGGGATGTAAAAGAAGATGGAGGAGAAGGAAGAAGAGAAGAGAAGGAGGAGGAAGAGGAGGAGGAGAAGAATGTAGGAGGAAGAGGAGGAGGGTGGAGAGAGAGAACACAGACATTATGTGCTTCCCAATGAAAGAACATACCACCACCTGTAATCTTGCCAAAGGGGTTGGAAATGAGACAGATAAAACCTCTGATTTCAGCTGTCAATTTTAAGGAAGTACAGAGCTCAGAAGAACACACTGAACTGTACCATGAGTACCCAATCAGCAAAACTCATACTGTGAGGAACTCTACATGTAAAGTGTTCCTGTATTTTAGAGAAATAAAAGAGAAATCTGTAAATCTAATGACACTTAAAAGACATAACAAATGTTTTTAAACAGCAAGCCTAAACTATAGTGACCAGGAATGCACACTTAGGTGATAGAACTGTAAAGAAACACCAGGAAGTGACAGCTCTAAAAGTCAGGAAAGCATTTACTTCTAGGGAAAGGGAAGGAGTTGAGGGTGGGACATGGAGGAGGGGGTTTCTGGGGTGCCTGGCAAAGTTCTGTTTCATGACTTGGTAGTGATTAAGGATGTTCACCTTATAACTCATAAAGCTATACATTTATTTTATCTGGGTTTCTATACAGTCTTCCCTCAGTACTGGAGAATTGGTTCCAGTTTTCCCATGGATATCAAAATTTGCAGATACTCAAGTCTCTCATATAGGCATACACTGGAGATATTGCAGGTTCAGTTCCAGACCACCACAATAAAGTGAATATCACAGTAAAGTGAATCATGAATTTTTTGGTTTCCCAATACATATAAAAGTTATGTTTACACTACACTGTAGACTACTAAGTGTGCAATAGCATTATGTCTAAAGAATATACATATACTTTAATTTTAAAATATTGCTAAAAATGCTAATGGTCAACCGAGATTTCAGCAAGTTGTAATCTTTCTGCTGCTGGAGGGTCTTGCCTTGCTGTTGATGGCTGCTGATAATCAGGGTGGTGGTTGCTGAAGGCTAGGATGGCTGTGGCAATTTTTTTTTTTTTTTTTTTGAGACAGAGTCTCGCTCTGTCACCAGGCTGGAGTGCAGTGGCATGATCTAGGCTCACTGCAACCTCCGCCTCCTGGGTTGAAGCGATTCTCGTGCCTCAACCTCCCGAGTAGCTGGAATTACAGGCATGTGCCACCATACCCAGCTAATTTTTATATTTTTAGTAGAGACAGGGTTTCACCATGTTGGCCAAGATGGTCTTGATTTCCTGACCTCGTGATCTGCCCACCTCGGCCTCCCAAAGTGCTGGAATTACAGGTGTGAGCCACTGCACCAGGCCGACTGTGGCAATTTTAAAAAATAAGACAACATTCAAGTTTGCCGCATTCATTGACTTTTTCTTTCATGAAAGATTTATCTGTGGCATGGGCTGCTGTTTGATAGCATTTTACCCAGCCGCTGCTTTATCCACTAAGTTTATGTTTTATTCTAAATCCTTATTTGCCATTTCAACAATGTTCATGGCATTTTCACTAGGAATAGATTCTATCTCAAGAAACCACTTTTCTTTGCTCATCTATCAGAAGCAACTCGTCATCAGTTGAAGTTTTATCATGAGATTGCAGCAAGTCAGTCAATTCTTCAGGCTCCACTTCTAGTTCTCTTGGTGTTTCCACCACATCTGCAGTTGCTTCCTCCCCTGAGGTCTTGAACCCCTCAAAGTCACTCATGAAAGTTGTAATCAACTTCTTCCAAACTCCTGTTAGTGCTGAGATTTTGACCTCCTCCTGTGAATCACGAATGTTCTAATGGCATCTAGAATGGTGAATCCTTTCCAGAAGGTTTCAATTGACCTTGCCCAGATTCCTCAGAGGAATCTCTGTCTATGGTAGCTATAGCCTTACTGAATGTGTTTCTCAAATAATACTACTTGAAGGTCAAAATGACTTCTGGATCCATGGGCTGGAGAAAGGATATTGTTTTAGAGACAGGGAAACAACATTAATCTCCTGTACATTTCCATAAGAGCTCTTGGGTGACCAGGTGCATTGTCAATGAACAGTAATATTTTCAAAGGAATCTTTCTTTCTGAGCAGTAGTTCCCAGCAGTGGGCTTAAAATATTCAGTAAACCACGCTGAAACAGACATGCTGTCATCTAGGCTTTGTTGTTCTATTTCTAGAACACAGCAGAGTAGATTTAGCATAATTCTCAAGGGCTCTAGAATAGTAAATGAGCATTGGCTTCAACTTAAAGTCGCCAGCTGCCTTACCTCCTAATAAGCGAGTCAGCCTGTCCTTTGAAGTTTTGAAGTCAAGTGTTGACTTCTCCTTTCTAGCTATAAAAATTCTAGATTGCATTTTCTTCCAATAGGAGGCTATTTAATCTACATTAAAAATGTATTGTTTCATGTAGCCACCTTCACCAATGATCTCAGCTAGATCTTCTGGATAACTTGCTGCAGCTCCTACATCAGCGCTTGCTGCTTCACCATTTTATGTTATAGAAATGGCTTCTTTCCTAAACCTCATGAACCAACCTCTGCTAGCTCCAAACATTTTTTCTGCAGCTTCCTCACCTCTCCCAGCCTTGAATTGAAGAGAGTTAGAGCCTTGCTCTGGGTTAGACTTTGGTTTAAGGGAATATTGTGGCTAATTTGATTTTCTATCTAAACCACTCAAACTTTATCCATATCAACAATAAGGCTGTTTCACTTTACTTTTAATTTTCTTCAAGAACTTTCCCTTTGCATTCACAACTTGGTTAACTGGTATAAGAGGCATAGCTTTAAGTCTGTCTTGGCTTTGGACATGCCTTCCTCATTAAGCTTAATCATTTCTAGCTTTTTATTTAAAGTGAGAAACATGTGACTCTTCCTTTCACGTGAACACTTAGAAGCCATCATAGGGTTATTAATTGGCGTAATTTCAATATTGTGTTTCAGAGACTAGGGATACCCAAGGAGAGGGAGAGAGATGGGGAATGGCCAGTTGGTGGAACAGTCAGAACACACACAACATTTATGGATTATGTTCTCCCTCTTATATGGGTGGGGTTCATGGCGCCCCAAAACAGTTACAATAGTAACATCAAAGACAACTCGTCACAGATCAACATAACATGTATAATAATAATGAAAAAGTTTGAAATATGAGAATTAACAAAAGGTGACACAGAGACACCAAGTGAGCACATGCTGTTGGAAAAATGGCGCGATAGACGTGCTTGGTGCAGCTGTGCCACAAACCTTCAATTTGTAAGAAATACAGTATCTGAGAAGCGTAATAAAGCAAAGCACAATAAAATGAGATAGATTGTATAAAATGGCATACTCTTTGCATATAATCTGCACAAATCATCCCATACACTTTAAATCATCTCTAGGTTACTTATAATACCTAATATAAAGCAAATGCTATGTAAATAGTTGTCATACTCTATTCTTTAATTTGTATTATTTTTATTGTATTGTTATTTTTTATTTTTATTTTTCCCAAATACTTTCAACCTGTGGTTGGTTGAATCTCAGATGTGAACTGACTGTATATGTTTTGACAGTTTTTTAAAAGGGCAGAGAAAAGAGAGAATTAGAAAGCCTCCCCACACCCCACCCACGCACACACCAGGACTTCCATTCATTGCAACGATGGTCTTAGCATTTAGAGGTTATGAATGGTATCTGGTGTCTTCTGAGAACATTTTAATATTTCCAGGATATTTTTAGATATTTTTTGTATGAACTGCATTGTCTTGCATTCCAATATGTTAAAAAGTAGTGATTCCAAGTATGGTGTGTTACAGAGGGAGTGGCAACCAAGGTTCCTCTTCCAGCTCTTACGGGCGGTACTGCCTGGTAGCAGCTCGAGGAATGCATGTTCCAGGAAGTCACCACCTTTCCACAATGCCCTTTGTTTTCCTCTTGCCCAGATCTCACTAACTGTATGCTAACGAAATGACAATATGGCACAGCTCGAGAGGACCTCAGAATTCGCTCAGTCCAGTGTTTTAAAAATGTGCCCCACCACACAGAGACCACCTGCAGCAGCATCTCTGGGGACCATTAACAGTGCAGATGGCCCCTCCAGGCCTGCTGAAGGAGGCTGCCTGGGGGAGGGGCTTGGATTCACCTTTACAGGAGCTCCCCAAGCAACTCTGACACTTACTCAAGTTTGATATCTAGGTTTAATCCAATAGGTCTAACCCAACCCCTCTTTTATCAGGTGAGGAGGTAGAATCTCAGAGAGGAGGAGGGGCTCACTAAATTGTCATGCAGCAAATTGGCACAAACCTGGACTGGAACCTGGGTCTCCTATTCCTGGTTCTCCACCCTTCCAGTTTGTTTCCTCATTCCCTTCTTCACTCAAACACAGGAGCTACCACAATGTGCCACCCCCTGGATAAAGCTCAGGAGTACAATTCTGAGTGAAGTAGAATTAGTCCCTGCCCTTACAGTGCTTACCATCTAACAGGTGAGGCCAACATGAATTTTTGAAATCCCCATAATGTATAATTACAGCCCATGATGTGGTCTGTGGAAGCGCAGGGCATCTCACCCTATGCAGGCAGACAGGGCTGCCGTCCACAGGGAGGTGCCCCTAGAGCTGAGATGTGAAGGAGAGGCAGAGGCTACATGGGGACCCTTCCAACAAGAGGGGCCAGCTCTGAGGTCACAGGAAATACAGCTCCATCGAGCAACTCAGAGAAGCCTAAGGTAGCCTAGGACACTTAAGGCCCCAGGTTGAAAGGACTTGAAGGTGGCGTTGCTTGTGCACTCCTGGAATTACCTGTCCCCATCTGTCTCTAAGACAGCAATTCTGAAACCCAGTTGTGCATCAGAATAACTTTGGGAAATTTACAATCACTTCCGGAACTTTACAATCACTTCCTGCCCCAGCTCAGCATCGTGATTCAGCAGGACTTGGGTAGATCCCAGGAATGTGTGTTTATTCTGATGTGCAACTAAGTCTGGGAACTTCCAGCCTGGGAGATATCAGAAAACTGGAAATGATTGGGGTTAAGTGGTGCACTGGCTTTGAATTCCTTCTCAGACCCTCAGTGTGCTCATTTGTCAAGTGAAAATAGGGAAGCAAACCTGCTTTATGGGCTTGAAGCAGGGTTGTACCAGATATCTGCAAAGAACAAAATGGGGCTTGGTACCTTGGTACATGCTCAATACATAGTGACTGTAATTAAATCCAGACATCTGGTTTCTGAGAGAGCTATTTTTAGAAAGAAGAATATTTTTATCATTCTGCAAAATTTACAATGGTTTTTGGGAAATCCTGCATTGCACCCCTCCCAACCTGGGGACAATTCTTATTCCTTCCACACTCTACACTCCCCACCCCTGCCCCACTGAGGGCGGGAGATTTAGGGTCAAGGTTGTTTTAAATGTCTACCCTCCCCCAACACCACCCCCAGCAATGCTCTATTCCCAGCTGCCCATATGGGTGAATAATCTTTTCCCTAAAAATAGAGAGCAGGCACAGGCTCCATTGAGATTGAATTTCACCTCTTGTTTTTAAGGCTGTCAATCTGGCAACCAGTACTAAGGCGAAATTATCTTTTTGAAAATCTTAAATGATGAGAGGAAGGCCTCTGGGGTATGAATTCTTGGCATTGGAACAGTTACATGGCAGAATCTCTAGATCTGAAACATTGAGCAAGAAACTTATTTGAACCACAACTATTTACGCTTGCAAAATCAGCGTAGACTGGTGGACTGGTTCAGCTCCAAGTAGCACAACGAATGAACAGAGAGGGAGGACGGGGGCCCAGAGTTTGCTTTGAGATATTGTCAAAGTTATTTCAAGTCTAGTGTTTAGTGCCTTCATTCTAGCAGAGAACAAAAGAGCGTATAAAATTAGAAGGGAGATGGAGAAGACACGACTGATAGGGAAAGGGGCTGAAAAGCCTAAAGAAAAAATGGGAAGTTTGAGGTTGGGTTTTGCTTGTCCCTTACCTCTGTGAGTGGCCCCAGGCTTCTCCCCTACCTAGGCTTTTGTTTCTTTTTTTCTTTTTCTTTTCTTTTTCCGCAGGGTCTCGCTCTGTCACCCAGGCTGGAGTAGCTGGGATTATAGGCGTGTACCACCACGCCCGGCTAACTTTTATATTTTTAATAGAGACGGCATATTACCCTGTTGGCCAGGCTGGTCTCGAACTCCTGGCCTCAAGTTATCCTCCCACCTCAGCCTCCCAAAGTGCTAGGATTACAGGCATAAGCCACTGTGCCCGGCCCTGATGCTCTAGGCTTCTCTGTGCTGGGACCCCTCTTCCAGGTCAGCTTCACCCCTAAGTGTAGGCTGTGTTCCTTCCTTTATTCTCTCAAATCGTAATTAGCACAAGACAGTTGTGTTTAACCAACTTTATTGAAGCCTTAGGGTGATGTAAGAGAATTACAATGCAGAACAGGAAAACTGAAACGCTTGACTGGTAGATTCCACCCAGTGCCCCTACAGACTGTCAGCCACATCCAGCCACAAGGGGCTCCCTGCTGGCTGTCTTACTTAGCTCTATCCTGCTGCCATATTGCATTGGTTCTTACCTTCCCTGAACTGGAAGCTACTTCTCCAGCTCCTTCTTATCCAACTCCAGGACTCTCCTACTGACTCTCTCATCTATTCCAGCCAGATACAGTTTACACCACAATAATCTCTGCAAGATCTTCCTGAGCCCAGAAAAATAGACTTTGACATTATAAATAGCACACTTCACATCTCAGCCTGAAACACCTGCATATAATTTGCTTCCTGTGTTCGGGCTTCCCTGAGAGCAGTAGGTAGATAGGTGCTTGCTTCTACCTGGGAGCATGATCCCCTCATGCTCCAGCCCTGATTTGAACCACAAGTGATGGTTTAGAAAGATCTGAATGAAATTGGTTATAAGCAATTTTGGAAAGTTACAAAGAAGAATCCTTAGAGCAAAAATAAGTTTTAGTTAAATAAACCTTTAAATAGTTCATTGGTGAATTCATACTTTATCAAGTTTGTTTGTTTTGTGAATAGTAGATGGATATCAGCTAATTTAATTACATAATAAGTTATTCATGGTTTGAGATTCTTCAGATTTAAAAAAAAACTTATCTAGGATTTCTTTTGGAACAGCGGAAAAAAGAAAACAAACCAGAAAACTTATCATTCCTTAAGGACAACTCTATGTTACATTTGCTGGACACTTGTTGCATATTACCATATTTAATTAATCAATCCAAGGTGGTAATACATATTATGCTCATTTTCCAGTTGAGAAAATTAATATAGGTATACGGTGGTCAAGTAACTCGCCAAAGGCTACTCAACTAGAAAGTGGCCAAACCAGGATTCCAAGTCCTCACTGATCACAGTAACTGGGACTAGGTTGTGGTCACCAGGGAATGCAATGGTGGGATAAGCCTTGAGCTGGTGTTTTGAGAGGGCACAGATAATGAATGTTTAATGGGCTTTTTGATGCCCTTGGAATAAAGTTGGTATGTATATCTAACGGAATTACAGCCCTGATTCGAACCCAAACAGCATGTTCTATATGGCTTTGCAGGTTAACTGGGAGCTCACTTTAAGTGTATCTGGAGGAAGCCTTGACTCAAAGAAGAAGGAGCTCTGACTGGCCCAGGCTCACAAGAATGGAGGCAGCCCTGCTTGCTGGTCTTGGATGATAATCTGGTGACTGGCTCCAGGTGGCCAAGCCTATTTGAATGTCTCTCTGCAGCTCAGACTCTTGAGCAGGGCCTCATGCGGCTTTTGGAAGTACTAATGGGATAGCAGATGTGGCTGCAGGTAATTATAATGCAGGCTCCAGCAAGGCCTCTCTGCCCCTCCAGCTGCAGTAAGTCCTGCCTCTTAGTTTCACTCACATCACACCAGTGCAAAGTTCAGCCCCTTCACCAGTTTCCACCCTACAAAATTAGAAACCCACTTGCACCAAGTGTGGCCTGAGATTAGCCACTTTAGTGACTAGCAAGGGGTGATAGAGTGAAAGCCACTCCCATTACCCTCTCCTTCCCTGTCTCCTCCCGTTTCTCTCCGGAGTGACAGACGCCTGTCCTTGTCCTATTCACTTCTGCAACAGTCTTTGGTACTCGGCCATGACCTTGGGGCCTTACTCTTCTTCCCAAGGGAGGATATTAAACAATTTCTTTCTCCAAAATATAGTATTTTCTTCTGCAAGGGGGAGCCTGAGGAATGACATTTCTCCATCTCATTACATAACTGTGCCTGGGAGATTTAACAAGGGCAAAGGTTTTTTTGAAGCCCAGAGATTTGATAGATTTTATACAAAAACTGAGGGAGTGAGAGCAAATCCATCCACAAAAAGGTTGAGAAACATGCGCTTGGGCTGCTATTTATTTAGAACTGCTGATCAGGAGGTTACGGCTGTGAAGAGGTTTGTGCACATGGCACTCTCTGTCAGAGTGCATTTCGCTCAAGTTTCATTGCAGTTTGGGATAAACGCCTGATTTCTTAATAGGAAATCCAGGGATGCCAGAATTTTCTCTCATTTAAACACAGAGGTCATTTACTCACGGTTTCCTGTTTTGCCTTCATTTTTGATGATCTAGACTTTGCCAAAGAATTAGTTCTTATGTCAAAAGTCCTTGCAGACTGTCATTTATCATTGTCTTTTAAATTCCAAGTTTTGAAGTGCTACTAGTCAGTGGTGGAACTGAGGCCACATGGGAAGTAGTTTGTCATTTCTGAGTTCCCAGTACTCTTGGTCATTGGGGATCAATAAATATCTGTCCCATCTCTCTTGCCCACTCCTAGCTTCCCTTCCCACCAAATCCTGACCCCAATCCTCTTTTCCTTCCAAACCAGTTAAAGACAAAGTAAAATCTACCACAACAGAAACAAAGTTCACTTCTAACATTCAAACTATTTCACGGATTTGGAGATGATGTGAAAATGCATTTGACTCAGGAGTTGAGCAGAATGCTGAACTATTTTAACAAAGTCGGGTGCAATAGGTTCATTGCTGAAAGAGCGCTTCCGTCTCTGGATGGAAGAATTATAACATTAGCTCATTTTGTTAAGTGATTACAATGCTTACATGGATAATTTCATTCAATCCTCTATGGTGGGATTATTCTTATCCCCATTTTACAGCTAAGGAAACAGGTTTGGAGAGAATAGGCAACTTGCCTCAAGGTTGCTCAGCTAGTATGACTTTAGGGTCAGAGTTTCTGCCCCAGGGGTCTGCTCTAGCACACGCCCTTGACTGCTGAGCTGCGCTGATGCTGGAGGTTGGTGTCCAAGGTACTGGCCTTCTAGTAAAGAAAGTATAGAGGAAGCTCTTTTTTTCCGTGGGGATCTCTGCATTTAAATTATTTCACTGGAAGTAGCAGGATTTTTTTTCTCTATCTTCTGCCAAGCCTGATAGGTGCTTGAAACTGCATTCTCCATCCAGCAGCCAGTCGGTTCTACCCCACACATTCCTTTTCTACCTCACGCCATTTGCAGTTGCTGTTTCCTCTGCCAGAAATGCTCTTCCCCCAGAGGTTTGCACAGCCTGCTGTGTCCATTGTCAGCTCAAATGTCTCCTTCACATAGAGGCCTTTGCTGACAATCTTTGGATTGATGATCATATTTCCCTGTTTATTTATCTCATAAGTAATTGCCTTGTTTGTTTGATTTTCATTCATTGTTCTCCCACCAACAGGAAGGCCTTTCCTATTTCCACTGACTCATTTCAGTGTTTGGAGCAGCGACCAGTACCTACTAGATGCTCAATAAACATTTGCTGAGTGAACAAATGAATGAATGAATGAGTGACCATAACCTCCTGATTAGCAGTTCTAAATACATTTGCATAAATATTAATTGTTGGCCAAACTGAAAGCTCTAGGAGTATGGTATAGTGCGTTTTCAAGAGGAAACCCCTCCATGTATTTCAGCTCAGTTAGGACACACGCAGGGCTTCAGAGATTAATGCAGGTCTTGGTCACATGTGTAAGAAATAGCCCTTCCCAATGAGAGTGTAACTTTCGCATTGAAAAATGAATCCTCTCTGAGTGCCATGGCTTACGCCTGTAATCCTAGCACTTTGGGAGGCCTCGGCAAGGGATTGCTTGAGCCCAGGAGTTCGAGAGCAGCCTGGGCAACATGGCAAAACCCCTTCTCTGCAAAAAATATGAAAGTTCACCAGGTGTAGTGAAGGTATGGTGGTGCATGTCTGTAGTCCCAGTTTCTCAGGAGGCTGAGGTAGGAGGATCACTTGAGCCCAGAAGGTGGAGGTTGCAGTACCAGCCTGGGTGACAGAGTGAGACCCCCTCTCACAAAAAAAAAAAAAAAAAAAATCACTGTGTTTTTCTTGACATTTGCTTTGTTTTTTATTTCTGTTTTGTTTTGTTTTGTTTTTTGTTTTTTGAGACAGAGTCTTGTTCTGTCTCCCAGGCTGAAGTGCAGTGGTGCAGTCTCAACTCACTGCGACCTCCGCCTCCCGGGCTCAAGTGATTCTTGTGCCTCAGCCTCCCAAAGTGCTGGGATTACAGGTGTGAGCCACCACGCCCAGCCTGTTTTGTTTTTAAATAGAGCTGCCAATGTTTCTTAAGAAATCCTGTAAGATGTGAGGAGGTAGAGAAAAGCAAGCACATGAGACAGTCATTGTCATACTCAGGCATGTCAGAACCAGGTTTGGACTTTAGGAAGCCCATCTTTTTTTTTTTTTTTTTTTTTTTGAGATAAGGTCTTGCTCTGTGGCCCAGACTCGAGTGCAGTGATGTGATCAGGGCCTACTGCAGCCTCAACCTCCCTGGCTCAAGCGATCCTCCCGCCTCAGCCCCTCGAGTATCTGGGACCACGGGCATGCACCACCATGCCCAGCTAATTTTTTATTTTTTGTAGAGATGAGGTCTCACTGTGCTGCCCAGGCTGGAGGAAGCCCATCTTGGCAGTGGAGTGGCTGATGACAGCCAGAGCTAGCTGCTTCTGGACACTGGCAATGAGACAGAGATTATGAGGGAGGCAGGGTTGAACTTGGAGATGGAGTGTACTTGGTGTTAGGCCTGAGCCTCCGGGGCCATGAGGAGTGGAAGAGAGGTCCCCTTCAATTTGCTAATCCTGTAGATGTTTTTGGAGTGACTCCTCCTTTCCCCTTCCTCATTCTGAAGCCTGGCTCCATTATTCCCCCGACAGCTCACCTGCGCCCAGCCATTTCCAGCCCAAAGTTAACAGTGATCACCTCCTTTCTCCAAATGCATCAGTCTGCCTCTGCTTGCATTTTGGGACCCCTGCATCTTCACACTGATTTCCTAGTACCCTCCTGCATGGAGCCTGTCCTCTGGTCAGGCCACCTCCTCGAAGCTCACCCCATTCTCTTTCTGTCACCGGCACAGCTGCCTCCCATTTCCCCACACCAAGCCCTACTTCTCCCATGAAGCCACCTGTGTCCCTCTCCTTATCTCGTTGCCAATCTCGCTCCATGCCTCTCAGAGCACACAAAAGTGCTCAGACTGGGACTCCCTCATGTCCTGTCTCCCAGTAGGCCCCTCTTCCTGCAGCTGAACCACACTCTGTGCCTTGCCCCCTCCGGCTGGCTGTGCTGTGTCCACCCTGGAGCCCATCACCCCTCACCATCTCAGGACTTCCCTCCTGCAACTGCCCCTTTCCACTGGACCATTCCAGGCACACCAGGCAAACTAGTATCTCTAATGTTTGGATAAACTTTTTCTTGCTGCTCACAAACCCTCTTCATTTCTTCTCCCAAGTTCTCAGCTCCCCTTCACAGCATAATTTCTTGAAAGAATTGACTATAGTTAGTCCTCATTTCTCCTTTCCATTCTCTCCTCAGCCCAGTCCAGTTGGGTTTCTGTTCCCACTTGTCCCCAGAAGAGCTCCTGCCAAGATCACCGATGGTTGGCAAATCCATTTGCTACTGAAAGGTCCTCCTCTGCGACCTCTCAGTGATAGTCAACACTGCCCTCTCCTTGAAACGTCCCTGACTCCACTGCCTGGTCTCCCTGCTCTTTCACTAGATCCTCCTTCTCCATCCCATTTGCTCAATCGTCTTCTATTTGAGTTCCTAAAGGTTTTTTTCCTCTTCAGGGCTCAGTTCCTGAGCCCTGTCATTTATCTACATGCTTTCTTGGACAATCTCATTCAATCTATGCCTTTTTTTTTCTGAGACAGAGTCTTGCTCTGTCACCCAGGCTGGAGTGCAGTGGTGCGATCTCTACTCACTGCAACCTCCGCTTCCCAGGTTCAAGTGATTTTCCTGCCTCAGCCTCCCAAGTAGCTAGGACTACAGGTGCCCACCACCATGCCCAGTTAATTTTTTTTGTAATTTTAGTAGAGGAGATTTTGCCATGTTGGCCAGGCTGGTCTCGAACTCCTGACCTTAGGTGGTCTGCCCACTTTGGCCTCCCAAAGGCTGGCATTACAGGCATGAACCATGGTGCCCGGCCAATCTATACCTTTAAATACCATCAGCTTGACAGTGACTTTCACATTTGTATCTCCAGCTCAGCTCAAATTCATGTCCATCTACTCACTTTTCCACCTTGATATCTGTCAGGCATATCCAATTTCACTTGTCCAAACTGAACTATTGATTTTCCCACCCTCCCTACACACACTTCTCCAGCCCATCCCATGTGGCACCATGTCACCATTCTCTACCCACTAACCTTCCCTCACTCCTCACACCTAAGCATTTCAGGATTCCTACTGACTCAATCTCAAAACATGTTTTCCATCTCCACTGCTAGCCCCCTAATCCAGGCCCTCCCATCACTGCCCTGGACTATTGCAAAGGCTCTTCACTGGCCTCCCTGACTCCAGCTCCAGCACAGTCCATTCTCTAGAGACCTTCCACAGTGGTATTCACAGAATACAAAACTGATGCCACTCCTGTTTTAACCACCCAAAGGTTTCCCATTGCACGAGAAACTTTATATCCTGGCCCACAACCCCCTACATGATTCGGACTCTGCTTGGTACCCTGATTTTCCATCATTATTGCCTGTCCTTTCTACTCCAGCCACACTCCCCTTCATTTTATTCTTCCAGTACATCAAACCCAGTCCTGACTCAGGGCCTTGAAATTTACTCGTTCCTCTGCCTGGGATACTTTTCCTCCACATATACTGTATTAATCATGTTTTTTATTTTTGATATTTTATAAAACTTTGACATCTGGGGGCCTTGCAGACCCAGGAGGAACTGCCCCTTGCAAGGTGAGCTAATTCCTAGAGATAGCAAGCAACTCGCCTTGAAGCATGTATTTGATATGCAAACCAACCAATCCAGAGCCCATACCTCGGAACTACCCTCTTTGTCAAATTCTCACAGACCAAGCCAATATTCCCCCTGCCCTAAATTGCCCTGGGAGTCAGATACTGGATAACTAGGGACCACCCCTGTAGCCCAGAGCCTGCTGAAATTATTCAAATTATCTAGTCCTAAACTCCTTTAGCATACCAACCTACTTCTATTCTTTCCCACAAAAATGTCAATCAAGGCTTCAGCCCACGCTCTCCTGCTCTCCTTGTGCCTCCTGACGGAGCCCAGTGCTGCCCATGTGGCCTTGTGTGGCAGGGCATGCCCCCTCCTTTTGGGAACACCGAGTAATAAACTCTTTTTCAAGGCAATTATCTCGGTGTCAATCACCTTTCGGTGCCTGATGAAAACCAATCCCCTGTACATTTTAAAACATATGTCCATGGCCTATTGTCATGACAAGGTGCTTCCTGTCATTCAGGTCTGAGCTTAAATGCAAATTTCTCAGAGAAATCTTCCTTGACCATCCATCTAAAGGGACCACTTGGCCACTATCCATCATAGCACTCAATTTCATTTTCATTATAGCACCTTCACACATAATGCTTTATCACGTGTTTTTGTCTAGTTCACCCTCCTAGGATAGAGACGCTGAGAGGCAGGCCCTGCTTTGAGAGGCTCACAGCCCGCTGTTCTAAAGGAGGAGCTGTTCTTCTCATCTCAGAATGAGGAGTCAATCAAAAACACCCCAATCCAGTGACCAGTGGTATGTGACCTTAGCCAGAATTCACTCAGTCTCAGTTAAAGCTGTGAGTTCAACATAGCCAATAAAGAGTTTTAATACAGACACATTGAAGTTAAGATTAGACCAGCTTATCTCCCAGGATAGGTTGTTATCTCTAAAGTGTTAGACAGCTCTGTATTTTAATCTCATTAGATCTGTCACATTGGGTTTGTTACTTACCTTGTCCAGGCTCAGCTTATTCATCTGTAAAATGGGGTTACTAATATGAACTGCCTAATTGAATTGTGAAGATTTAATGAGACAATGCTTTTAATTCACTCAGCACAATAAATGCTGGAAAGAATGTTAGCAATTAATAGTACTGTTTTATTCCTCAAAAAAGGATGGATTATCTCTCAAATGACTGAGGTAAAGATGGGATTTTTAAGAAATAATGCTGGGATGAGTGGATCTCCATTTGGTGAAAGAAGCACAGAGGACAGTGTGCAGCATCCAGTGAGTCAGGAGGTGGCGCAGCAGGAAGCAGGGGAGAGCGGACATGTCGGAAGGAACATCCCTGTCACCGGAAAGGAGTCCCGATCCAGACCCAAGAGAGGGTTTTTTGTGTGTGTGTGTGTGTGACGGAGTCTCGCTCTGTCACCCAGGCTGGAGTGCTAGAAGGCAGTGGCGCGATCTCAGCTCACTGCAAGCTCCACCTCCCGGGTTCACGCCATTCTCCTGCCTCAGCCTCCTGAGTAGCTGGGACTACAGGCACCCGCCACCACACCGGGCTAATTTTTTGTATTTTTTAGTAGAGACAGGGTTTCACTGTGTTAGCCAGGATGGTCTCGATCTCCTGACCTCATGATCCGCCCACCTTGGCCTCCCAGAGTGCTGGGATTACATGTGTGAGCCACCGCACCCAGCCAAGAGAGGGTTCTTGGATCTCACACAAGAAAGAATTTTAGGCAAGTCCATAAAGTGAAAGCAAGTTTATGACGTAAGTAAAGGAATAAAAGAATGGCTACTCTATAGACAGAGCAGCCCTAAGGGCTACTGGTTGCCAATTTTTATGGTTGTTTCTTGATGATATGCTAAACAAGGGTTGGATTATTCATGTCTCCCCTTTTTAGACCATATAGGGTAACTTCCTGACATTGCCATGGCATTTGTAAACTGTCATGGCGCTGGTGGGAGTGTAGCAGTGAGGACAACCAGAGGTCACTCTCATTGCCATCTTGGTTTTGGTGGGTTTTGGCCAGCTTCTTTACTGCAACCTGTTTTATCAGCAAGGTCTTTATAACCTGGACCTTGTGCCGACCTCCTATCTCACCCTATGACTTAGAATCCCTTAACTGTCTGGGAATGCAGCCCAGTAGGTCTTAGCCTGATTTTACCTAGTCCTTATTCAAGATGGCGTTGTTCTGGTTCAAACACCTCTGACACCCCAGCCTCTGACACTTCAGCAGCACTGGATGTCTCCTATCAGATTCTCCTGTGGCACCAAGCAGCCTTTGGTGCCAGGGGCAGAGCATCCCAGAGGCTCAGCCGGGTCCACTGCTGGAGGCAGGGGACACTGGAAATCCCAGCACCACTGGCCTGGCACCCGCTGCCTAACAGACAAAGTTGGCTGTCAAACTCAGCTCTATTTCTAAATACAAATACTCCTCAGTTTATGATGGGGTTACATCCCAATAAATGCACCATGAGTCATAAAAATGATGAGTCGAAAATGCATTTAATCCATCTAACCTACCGAACATCATGGCTTAGCCTAGTTTACCTTAAACGTTCTCAGAAAACATTTGCCTTCAGTTGGGCAAAATTATCTAACACAAAGCCCTTTTTGTAATAAAGTAATTTTTTTTCTTTTTTCTTTTTTTTTTAGATGGAGTCTCGCTCTGTTGCCCAGGCTGGAGTGCAATGGTGCAATCTTAGCTCACTTCAACCTCTGCCTCCTGAGTTCAAGCAATTCTCCTCCTTCAGCCTCCTGAGTAGCTGGGATTACAGGCATGTGCCACCATGTCCAGCTAATTTTTGTATTTTTAATAGAGATGAAGTTTCACTATATTGGCCAGGCTGGTCTCAAACTCCTGACCTCAAGTGATCTACCTGCCTCGGCCTTCTGAAGTGCTGGGATTACAGGCGTGAGCCACTGCCCTTGGCCTATAATAAAATATTGAATAGCTTGTGTAACTTCAACACTGTACCGAAAGTGAAAACAGAATGATTGTATGGATACTCGCAGTACGATTTCTACTGAGCATGTACTGCTTTTGCACCACCATAAAGTTGAAAAATCATCTGTGGAAACATTGTAAGTCAAGGGCTGTCCCTACTGCACAATCCGCTCAGAGACCCGGGAGGGTGAGGTTGGCCAGATACAGCTTTTAAGCCACTGGTTTTCAGCATGCAGGAAACTGTTCCTTGGCACAAATTGTTGAGGAACTGATAACCATCTGTTGCCAAGGTAACCATTCTTCCAAGAAGGTCAAACAGAGAAACAACTCAGATAGTCAATAGTGATGTAATTTTGAACCCACCGGCTATCTGGCATCAAGTCAAAAAGCACAGCCAAAAGCCCGTACACATTTTTTTCTTTGCTTGCAACTTTCTTAAGAGTTCAGACATGGGAACCTTGTCCGCACCCCCGGCCTTTATAGCCAGAGGGAGCAGCAGTATTTGTCACTGTGCCTGGGAAAAAGAGGCCCTTTGTGGAGCAACTTGAGAAGGCTCCTGTGCCAGTCTCCCTCTCCCAGCCCTTGTCAATGCTGCTGCCGAGGGGAGCCCAGAGAACAGCCCGTCAACTCTTTTCAGGGCTGGGAAAGTCAGGCTTTCTGTCGCCTTGGCTGGGCTGAGGGACTTGGATCCCTGGTCGTCAGCCCAGGATTTGCAAAGAGGGATGGGAAACGTCAGACCTTTCACTGGTTGAGAACTGGGGACTTTCAGAGCTGAAGAAAACCTTGACAGTCCTTGGGTGTAGTCACCCTGCTCCCCCATTGATGAGAAATGGAACCTGGTGAAGGTCACACAGCTCCGGGTCCAGCAGTCTTGCTGCCAGAGGCAGAAGGTCTGAGAGAATCAAGCCTCAGGCCTGGCATCTCTGTTTGCTGGACAACCCACTGCAGCATCCCCGCCTCTGTCACATGGCTCTGCTAGGTAGCACTGCCGTACCTGCTTTTTTTATCTCTCACGCTCTTCATTCCACACCTCCATCAGCTGCCTGGGAGTCCATCTGCAACACCACTAGCAGCCCAGACCTTCCCAGCCTGTCCAGTAGGGATCGGATTCCTGACAAACTCTTCAGGATATGACTTAAGACCTGATTGTGGAAAGAGAACGGGCTTTGAAATCAGCCAGACAAGTACTCAAAATCTGAATCTGCAGTGGCTCATGCCCGTAATCCCAGCACTTTGGGAGGCTGAGGTGGGAGGATTGCTTGAGTCCAGGAGTTCAAGATCAGCCAGGCAACATAGTGAGACCCCCGTCTCTACCAAAGAAAAAAAAAAGAAAAGGAGCTGGGCATGGTGGTGCACACCTATGGTCCCAGCTATGTGGGAGGCTGAGTGGGGGTGGATTGCTTGAACCTAGAGGTCGAGGCTGCAGGGAGCTGTGATTGGATCACTGCACTGCAGCCTGGGAGAGAAAGAGAGAGAGACCCTGTCCAAAAAAAAAAAAAAAATCTGAATCTGTCATTTTCTTGTACTTTATACTGGTCATGTTACTTAATCTTCTGAGCTTTAATGGCCTCATTAGTAAAATGGAGATAATAATCCATACTACGGAAGGATTTAGGGATTCAGTGAGTCTACGGAGTGCACACGGTGTTGGGTTTGGCACATGGCGGTGCCCAGTAAGTGGCAGCTCTTCCGTCTGGGATCCTCTATCTCCCCAGGCCTGTGTCTGTGGCTGCTGCAGGGCCCTTCACTTAACACCATTTGCTGTCTGCTTTACCTGGAGGTCATGGGTGTAACTTTTTCTCATTCCAAGTAAGTGCAGCTCCTCAAATGTTTCTTGAACACCAACAACAGGGTCCATGTTGAGTGCTGAGGATACAGGAGCCACTCTGCTGCAGTTTTGCCTCTCAGGCACTCAAGGCCAAATGAGAGAGAGGAGCAGTAAGTCAATCCCAGAGCAGTCACTTCACAGGATAGGACAGGTGACAGCGAGCTACAAACACCTGCCTGGGGGAGTCAGGTGAGGGCTTAGGGGGCTTCACGATTTGAGCGTTGCCTAAACTGTCTCATTCTAACAGGAACCTGGGTCCTACTCCCATCCTAGGAATCTGGGGGCCTGGGTCCAGAGCAAAAGCATGGAGCCCAAGACACATGGACAATGTCTGCGGGGAAGCCTGGATCAAGAACTCAGCGACTGTCAACTCTGGGCCAAGTCCCAAGAAACTCCTAAGAGCCCAAGGCAGGCATTCAGTGCATTTGATTTACTGAAGGGATCCTCTCAAGGCCAGGGGAGTGAGGGAGGAAGGAGAAGGCAGAGGATGCAGTCTCAGCTGGAGCCGAGCTTCAGCCTTCCTACAGAGCTTCAGAGCAGGAACCGCAGCACCGTGTCAGCTTTACCGGAAGACAAAGGGGCCAGGCTTTTGTACCCTGTGCCAGTCAGTCATCAGCTCTGGGTTTTGGAGAAGGTGGTGGGTGTGCCTGGGTGAGCCAATTCCTGCTGGGCTGATGACGATTCTGCAGGGGAGGGCAGCCCTGAGCGCCCTGAGCCCACACTCCTAGCTCGCGGAGGGTGGGTGCCCTGGCCCAGCACACTGTCTGGGTGGAGGTTTACCCCAAGGAGGGTAGGCAGAGGCAGAACTTGGCGGGAACAGCCACATGGAAACTAGACATAGAAGGCTTATTTTGTTCTTGTTGAGACAGAGTCTCGCCCTGGCACCCAGGCTGGAGTGCAGTGGTACCATCTCGGCTCACTGCAACCTCTGCCTCTCGGGTTCAAGCGATTCTTGTGCCTCAGCCTCCCGAGTAGCTGAGATTACAGGCATTCACCACGAGCCTGGCTAATTTTTGTATTTTTGGTAGAGACAGGGTTTTACTATGTTGGCCAGGCTGGTCTCAAACTCCTAGCTTCAAGCGATTCACCTGCCTCAGCCTCCCAAAGTGCTGGGATTACAGGTGCGAACCACTGCGCCCGGCCAGGATATAGAAGGTTTTAGAATTGCATCCTCATCTTGAATTGTCCAGCTTCCAAAACTGTGACAATTAAATTGTTGTTTAAGCCACCCAGTCTACGGGAATTTGTGACAGAGCCCAAACTGACTAAGACGACTTTCTTCCTAATGTTGGGAGACGCTTCTCCCATGGTCTCTCCCCCTCCCATGCAGCTTGTCAAGCTCTGATCTCTCTTTATCTGGCCATTTCTCAAGGTTGTGTTGGAGCAAGCACCTTTGGGAGATGAGACAGTGTCCCTTCCCCAGACAATGAGCAGGCTGCTGTGGGCAGTGGGTTCCCCTGGCCCTGTGTCCTCTTCTAGGTGTAGCCCACTGTGGCGGGGTGGTGGGCACCCATCTAGACCTGCCTGCATCACCACTGATGGCCTTGGAGCTCAGGGAGCTGAGGCAAACATGCTGACACTCTGGCTTCTGCTCTTGCTGTGAGTAAGGCCATCATTAGTCCCTGACCCAGGAGTCTCTCATCTGGCAGCCCCATGCACTGAGGCAGGCCAACTCATTAGCTTACAAGGAGGGAACATCTCAGCTCTTCACAGCCCTTGGCATCCAGCATTAGTCACTACCACTTCCAGCTGCCACAGCCTATGTATGTGCCACAGACACATGGGAAATTCCTCCCTCAGCCTCTTGCCGACACCCAGAATACCCACAGGTCTCTTTGTCTATCTCATTTCTTTCCTCTCCCAAACCAAGTAGGGCTTCAGGCTTCCCCTCACATCAGGTGTCTTCACAGGACCCCTTGCCCTTACCTCTGTCTGAAGTGGATCCTCCAGCAAAGCCTACAAAGCCCTTGTGACCTACACTCCCTGCTCTTGGTCCCAACTCAGAGCTCTTCCCCGTCGGAAACTTTCACCGCAGCAAAGTCAAACGTTTCTGCTCCCCAAAGTTCATGCCCCTTGATGCTGTTCTTTCTGCCTGGAATTATCCTTCACTGTCTTTGCCTCAATTCTTCAAGATTGATTTCCAGAGACACTTCCTCCAGGAAGCCTCCCCTATGGTCTAGCTAACTCAATCAGCTTCCCTTATACCCTCACTATGTGCCCACTGCATGTTACACACAACAGCATCAACTAGTACCACAGGTACTGGCCAACTTCCTTGCCATTCCAATACTGTGGGCTCCCTAGAGGCAAGAACTGTATATTACTCTTCCCACTATGTGCAATGCCTAGCTCTGGTGGTGCCCAGAAATCTTTCTTTTCCTTCCTTCCTTCCTTCCTTCCTTCCTTCCTTCCTTCCGTTCCTCTCTTTCTTTTCCTTCCTTCTCTTTCTTCTTTCTTCCTTCCTTCCTTCCTTCCTTCCTTCCATTTTTCAACAGGGTCTTACTCTGTGGCCCAGGCTGGAGTGCAGTGGCACAATCACAGCCCACTGCAGCCTTGACCTCCTGGGCTCAAGCGATCCTCCTGCCTCAGCCTCCTGAGTAGCTGAGACTACAGGTGTGCACCACCACACCAGGCCAGAAATATTTCTAGAAAGAAAAAGAATGAATGAATGCCCACCCTTTTCACAAATGCTTCACTTAGTACCACTGGCCAAAGTGATCTCATTCCTCTGAACTGCCATGGGACTTTGTGACAGTCTCTATGGGAATGTTTCATATTTCTCATCTCCAGCCTGGCTTTGTGATCCTCACTCACAGCGCTTGAGGGTCAAGGCTGTATCTTTTCCTTGTTTAGATGGATCTTAGATCACTTTGGAGTTTTTCTGGCTTTCAATTTTATAGGTGTATTATTTTAAAATCCCAGAAACCTAATCCAAGGATAGCAAGAAGAGTTATGGAGTTTGTTAAATGTTATTTAGGTTAAGGGATGAATTTCCATTCAGTGCTGAGCATATGCTAATTTGCATGTCTATTTCTAACATAATAACCAAATCAATCTCCTGAGAGAAGAGAAGGGCATTGTGTTTTTCGTGTCCCTCTGTCCATTCACTGTCTCTGAGCAGGTTTCAGGAGGTAAATTCATTCAAGATTCAACAAGTATTTATGGAGTGTCTAATAACATTCCTGCCCCAGGGACCTGGATAATGTCCCAGTCAATGCATTGTCAGGGAATGAAGCTCTGATTTTATTTGTGGGGCAGAAGCCTGAACAGAGCCTCCACTGCAACATCGAAGTGCAAGCTGCCAAGCAGCTGATCTGAAAAATTCTGAGAACCCAAAGGGACCATGAATAAACATATGAATGGATGGATGCCTTTTGACAGCTCCACCTAGAATGCAATTTGCCCTACTCCACTTTCTCCACTCATCAGAGCACACGTCTTCCAGAATGTTCAGCAGCTCAGCTCAGAGAAGGGCTCTCTCTAGGCAGTCACAAGGGTGGAAAGTCTCCAAACAGTGGGTAGAACAGCACCTGGGCAACGGGGCCGACCATCGCCTGTGAGGAGAGAGCAGGGCTTCCTTTGCAAGACACCATAAATTTCTTTCAAATCCTAGTTTAGTTCCTTGGGAAAGAAAGATAACTTCTTTGCTTATTTTGTCACTTCTGTATTTGTGAGATGGAAAATAACATTATAATGGGATGAGGAGTCCAGTCATTTTTCTCTTTCTTTTTTTGAAGACAGGGTCTTGCTCTGTTGCCCAAGCTGTAATGCAGCTGCACATCATAGCTCACTCTGCAGCCTTGAACCCTTGGGCTCAGTGATCCTCCCACCTTGGCCTCCCCAGTAGCTGGAATTACATGGGTGAGCCACTGTGCCCAACTGTCCAATCATTTTTCACCACACACCATTGAGAAGTTTAGTGGGTTCTGTGGTCTGAGACCCAACATCCAAACAAGTGATAAAATTTGGAGAAAGGGAGGTCTCAGTGAGGACAGTGGTATGGTGCAGTGATTAAAAATTTGGTTCTCAGCTGGGCGTGGTGGCTTACACCTATAATCCCAGCACTTTGGGAGGCCAAGGCGGGTGGAACACCTGAGGTCAGGAGTTCAAGACCAGCCTGGCCAACATGGTGAAACTCTGTCTCTACTAAAAATACAAAAAAAAATTAGCCAGGCATGGTAGCGCATGCCTGTAGTCCCAACTACTCAGGAGACTGAGGCATGAGAATCACTTGAACTGGGGAGATGGATGCAGTGAGCCGAGATTGTGCCACTGCACTCCAGCCTGGACAAGAGCGAAACTCCATCTCAAAAAAAAAAGTTTGATCTTAAAGTCAGACAAAGAAGGGCTCTAGTCCTACTGATACCACTTATGACTTGGGGGACCATAGTGGGGGAAGCTGTAGATCACCTTTGAGCTCGTTTTCCTCATCTGTAAGTCAGAAACAGTCATCGTCCTTTAGCCATGCGATGCACTCTTGCTGGTCTCAACACTCCTACCCTGTTTGATGCACCCTTCAAACAGGTGTGTGGCTTTCTCTGATGCACACCCCTACCCCAAGGAGAGGTGTGCTGGCCTTTGATCTGTGTTTGTGTCAGGCTCCTTTACTAAACAGGGAGCGCATTGTGGGCCAGTACTTGGCCTCGTTCATCTCTGTATGAGGGACACGTGATTTGTCCACATATGAGTGTTCTGTCCCTCCTCCTACCCTCAACCAGCTCAACATAATTTTCCCTTTGTCTACTCAGATTTTCCCTCTTTCCTACCCTCTAAAAAAGAGTAGGAAAGATACTATCTTGTACTGGGCAAGATAGAAAATGTCTGTGGAAACCTGGGTAGAGGGAAAGAGAACCTGAACTGCAGGAGGAAAGAGAATAAGATACAGCCAGAGAGGCTAAGTTAAGCTACAGGTGGAAAGATGACAGACCCTAGGAAAAGCAGAGGAGGAGGATGGTAGGGAAGCCAAGCAGGCCGGGCATCGGGAAGTGTTTGGAGGGAATTGGACAAGTAGGATGTTCTGGGGCATCTGCTATCTGCTGAAAAGAGACAAAAGAGAAGTTGGAAAGGTTCGAGGGGTTCTGAATTTGTTCCCCATTAATAGTCTTTAAAAGATGCAAGACGGCTGGGCATGGTGGCTCTTGCCTGTAGTCCCAGCACTTTGGGAAGCTGAAGCAGGAGGATCACTTGAGGCCAGTAATTGGAGACCAGCCTGGGCAACATAATAAGACCCCGTCTCTACAAAAAAATGTAACAATTAGGTGCCACATACCTGTAGTCCAAGCTACTCATGAGGCTGAGGTGGGAGGATTGCTTGAGCCCAGGAAGTTGAGGCTGCAGTGAGCCGCAATTGCTCTACTGCACTCCAGCCTAGGTGACAGAGTGAGACTGCTTCAAAAAAGAAAAATTACGCAAAAGAAAAATTATAATTTAGTTTTAGTTAAGTTTAATTATTTTGGGACTGTGTGTTTTTAAATGTGTCACCATACCTAAACTAAGCCACATGGGGCCCCAAAATGTATCTGGGTTACACCCATCTCTTCAGAGCCTTGGACGGTGTCTGACACATACCAGATATTTCAACTGGTGGGTTGAGCCGACTGTCTAATGCTGGTGGCTGGGGAAATACTTAAAACCTTTTCTTGTTGTCTGAGCCACTCCCATCATCACAGCCACACCGCTGTCACAACAGAGGGGGCTACTGTATGAAGACACAGAATTTTGGAGGGACATGCTCAATCTGATATTAGATAACTTTAAGGGTGTATTTTCAGCTCTCAATAATCTTCTGGGAGCCGCCTTTCTATTACATGACAATGACCTCCCGACCGGTAGGTAACCTGATGAAGGCAATCAAATTCATTCTCCTTGGAGCTTGGAATTGTGACTAATGCATTGGTCTCAGGTCGGGCTGGTTAGCTTGAGCAGATACGTAAACCTAGAGGCTATGAAGCAGCTGGGTTTGTCCTCATGTAGGACAAAAAGCCCTGAGTCTGTCTGTAGAGTGGGAGAACGAGAAGAACAGAGAAATGAGACAGGGGGCAATCAAGCCTGTATCCCTGGGTCTCTCTAAGACGGCTTTCCAATAAAGGCTCATTGTGGCTGAAGCTCATTTGAGGTAGGTTTCACTTACCTGCAACCCAAGACAATGACATCAGTGCCTTGAGCCACAGTCCCTCAGCATTGCTGGTTGTCCTTCTGCCAGTCTTGTCCTCTTAGCCCTGGGCAGGACAGGAAGCTGCGGGAGGAAACACCTCATGCTCCTAGGGGCTTCGTAGGCAGGTACTCCCTTCCAGGCTGCTCTAGTGTCCGCTACCTCAACTGGGTCTTCCTAGCCTGGCAAAGAGGAGAAGAGGTTAAAGCCCTCACTGTTTCCATCTCCCTTGACACCAGTGAAAAGAAAAACAAGAAAAACATCTCTTCCAAAACAGCAAGTCAGCAGAACCAGCGGAGGAGCAAGTCATCAATTTTTTCTAGGAAACTGGCAAACACTTTTCAAGGGTGTTAAAGATAATCAGACACAAAAATAAGACTTAATTAGGCACTAGTTTCACCCTCAAGAAAACTGAACCCAAAGATGAAAATGTGTAGGCTTTGAAGAGAGAGCTTTCTGGAAAATCAATAAAAGAAGTCAGTGCCATCTGATTACTATTATTTTTTTTGAGACAGAGTCTTGCTCTGTCACCCCGGCTGGAGTGCAATGGCATAATCTCCACTCACTGCAACCTCCACCTCATGGGTCCAAGCCATTCTCCTGCCTCAGCCTCCTGAGTAGCTGGGACTACAGGTGTGCACCACTGTGCCTGGCTAATTTTTGTATTTGCAGGGTTTCACCATGTTGGCTAGGCTGGGCTTGAACTCCTGGCTTCAAGTGATCACCTCGCCTTGGCCTCCAGGAATGTCTCCCAACAGAAATGCTGCACCCAGCCTGATTGCTGTTTTTTTAGAGTGGATACGTTGTCTCACATTTCACCATGGGCTTTGGAAGATGACTTCACATACCATTCTCTCTTCATTGGCCATTTTAACAACATTATAAAATCCATCAGCTAAGGTTTCTCAAAGTCCCCCAAACCAATCTAGCTCCCTTTTTACCTGTCTTTGTATACTGGGGCTTGTATAAGATTTTATTTCAAAAGGGGTTCTGCAGCTACCAACGGCCTTGGAAACTCTTATGGACAGCACCCCAGAAGGAAGAATGAGGCAATGTTCACTTCTTTTCGAGGCATTCATCACATATCTGGACCACCGCCTCCAACCCCGCCCGCCAAATTCACCATTTCCCTTGCAATGGAAAGAAAAAGCCCTGGCCCACGGGGTTGCTCTGAAAAGGTGGCCAATTCACTTTCTTTTTTTGTTTGTTTGTTTTTTTGAGACAGAGTCTTGCTCTGTCGCCCAGGCTGGAGTGCAGTGGCACGATCTCGGCTCACTGCAACCTCTGCCTCCCGGGTTCAAGCGATTCTTCTGCCTCAGCCTCTGGAGTAGCTGGGATTTCAGACACTTTCTTCTTTCACTTTTACTGACAGAAACTTGTTCAGAGGAGAAAGCCCAGGCGCTCTGGCCTGAGGCTCTGACCAAAACTATCTTCGACACCACTTTAAACAGTTAAAGAAATAACTTTGAAGGTTTGGCCGGGGTGTGTGTGTGTGTGTGTGTTGCCAAAGATGGCAACTTCCGGATAGGTCTTTGCTTGATAAAAAGATATTAGCTGTCTTTTCAGTTGTGGAAGTTGAGGCCCAGGACACAGTTTGAATGAGGAGGCTGGGGCAAAGGAAGACAATGTCCATTTTCTGAGGAGCTGTGCTGCAGAGGGGGTGAGTAGGTGGCCTGGGGACTGGGGAAGCTGGGGTTTCGGTGGGCAGGGAATAAGGTCTTGGGAGGAATAGGGGGCAGCACCGAGGCAGCTGGCCTGGGTCGAAGGAGAAGTGGCGGGAGACCCTCCGTGCTGTGGATGGGAGGTGAGCTCAAGGACGCAATGTCAAATACTCAAGTTCCTGAACCCCCCTCCAACACCTCCAAACCTTCAGTAATGCCTGCAGTGTGCCTGCCTGGAGAGCACACTCGAGGGAGGGCTGGAGGAATGTTCTGGAGCAAGCCAGGGGCTACAGAAACATGAAGAAGGGGCAAGAATGTGCCCAAAGATGGTCATGGAGGGGCTGGGGACAGGTTTCAGGGAGAGAGTCCCCAATTTCCCTTCTGCTCCAGAACTCCTCAGACAGAGTAGGGACAGCCCTGGACTTAACACATTTACGTGGGAAAAGAGTGAGAGTTATTTTGGGTGTTAAAACAGCTGGTGATCCTAGAAGGTGGAAGAACTTGGGGGATAATTGGGACATGAAATGATCTACAACAGTTGGTGTTCTAATCTCTCTTCCCTTCATATCTCTTCTTTCCTTGCTTCCATTTTTCATATCTTGTATTTTTCTCTTCAAGGAAATGATATATTTCTTTTCAGTGCAAACCCAGAGTCTGCTCTTGATTTTGAGCTTTCTCTCTTTTGTGTCTCAAGACGTACAAAGCAGCTGCCAGCTATTCCATGGTTTCCCAGCTGGAGGAGCCCTGCCCTGCACCCTCGCAGCAGCCCTGAAGCAGACACCCCAGGGATCACCTACCTGGGGCACCCCAGGTTGGCACCAACATACAAAGTGATCAAAACTGTGCTGTTTTACCCCTCAAGGGGCTGCTTAATAAATCACAGTTTTACTTCCCTCTTTGGTCCAAAAGTTTTGAGAGAGAGAGAGCACATGTGTATGTGTCCTTCAGAGGACACCATAAGAAAATAAAAAGACAACCCATAAAATGGGAGAAAATATTTGCAAATTACATTTCTGATAAGGCATATCTGATAAACGCTTACAACTTCGTAATTTTATTTAAAAAATGACCCAATCAAAACAGTTAGCAAAGGGTCTGAATTGACATTTCCCCAAGGTAGATAAACACACAGCCAATAAGCACACGAAACTATGCTCAACACCATTTGCCATCAGGGACACGAAAATCAAAACCACAATGAGATACCACGTCACACCTAACAGAGTGGCTAAAATTTAAAAAGACAGCAAGAACAAATGTTGGCAAAGATGTGGAAAAATCTTTGGTGGTGGTGGAAAAGATTTATTTTGCTGGTAGAAACTGCTAATGGAAAAGATTAAGCATAGAGTTACAATTTTTTTTTTTTGGGGGGGGCACAGGGCCTGGCTGTCACCTAGGCTGGAGCGCAGTGGCATGATCTCAGCTCACTGCAACCTCTGCCTCCCACACTCAAGCAATCTTCCCACCTCAGCCTCCCACCTCACCATTACCCTTGCAATGGAAAGAAAAAGCTTTATCAGATACACCTTACCGGATACGTAATTTGCAAATATTTTCTAGAGTAGCTATTTCTAGAGTAGCTAGGACTATAGGTGCCACCAAGTCCAGCTAATTTTTGTATTTTTTTGAGAGACAGAGTCTCACTTTATTGCGCAGGCTGGTCTGGAACTCCTGAGCTCAAACAATCTACCTGCCTCGGCCTCCCAAAGTGCTGGGATTACAGGTGTGAGCCACCTCACCCAGCTAGCGTTACAATTTAACCGGACTGAAACATATGTCCACAAAAAAGCTTGTCCACAAATGTTCATAGCACATTATTAAAAAAACCAAAAAGTGGAAACAACCGAAATGTCCATCGTTTCATGAATGGGTAAATACATTGTGACATATCCAAACAATGGAATGTTAATTCAGCAATCCGAATGACTGAAAGACTGATATATGCTACAACATGGACAAAGCTTGAAAACATGCTAAGTGAAAGAAGCCAGACACTAAGCATCATAAATTCTGATTGCATTTGTATGAAATGTCCAGAACAGTCAAATTCACAGAGACAGAAAGTACATCTATGGCTGCCTAGGGCTGGAGGTGGGTGTGGACGGGGAAGGGACTAACTGCTGACAGGTACCACGTTTCATCTGGGATGATGAAAATGCTCTAAAACTGATTGTGGTGATGGTTGCCCGTGAATATTCTAAAAGCCATTAAATGATTCACTTTAAATGGGTGAATGATATGGTATATGTATTATAAACAAAATTAAGGCAATGTATTATTTTCTCCAAGACTTCTAAGCACTTGGATTTTTTGTTTGTTCAAACTTTTATCATTAACTTCTATTATTATCTCATTGTGGTCAGAGAATGTTGCCAAAATAATTTCTTTGAAATTAATTAAGAATTTCTTTGTGGCTTAGTGTATGATCAATTTTTATTAATCTTTTTCAGTATTTGAAATGTACATATATTTAGTGACTTATTGAGCACTTAAGTATGTCAGGTGCTATCCTGGATACTTCACATACATGAGCTCTGCTCTCAATTCTGCAGTGGCCACCTTCATTTCACAGTGGTAGTGCCGAGGCCCACAGGAGTTAATCCCAGCTCCAGTGAACGGGGGACCTGGGAACTGAGCCCTAGCCTGTCTGGCTCCCAGAAGCCTGCTCACCACACTTGGTCACAATGCCCTTTTAAATGGTTTTTGTTGATGCAAATGGCCTTTCCTTTGACAAGAGCATTGGGTCATTTCTCTCCTTATCTGGGGCTCACACTGATGTAGTTAAAAGACTATTTTGCGGGACCATTTCCTTCCTCACGTTATTGCTTCAATTCGGCAGTTAAAACTTGACTAGTGAATTTGAGCCATAGAAAATGCAGAAAAAACCAAAGTGATTCTCAAAAGGACCTAGAAGATGTGAATAAACTAAAAGACCATGTAACTGAATGGATAGATTGAATATGGTTAGGCTAGCCAATTTCCCCCTGATTAATATAACATACATTTAATACTCCTGTGAGATTTTAAAAACTAGTCTAAATAACCCTGAAATTCACCAGAGAGTAAAATCATAATTTGAATAGCTAGAAATTTTTTAAAAACTAGAGTAATGGAAGGGTCTCATTCTACATAATATTAAACAGTGTCATGAAGCTATGCTAAAGATGCAGGAAAGCAGAAGAGTGAATTTGATGCATAACTCTGTGGAACAAAGTAGATACCACTGGGGGGAAAAGCCCAAGTAAAAGAAGAACTAAGTATCTGACAAATGTGGCATTTAATTCAGTGAAGAAAGAGAACATTGTTTAAAAAATGAGGCTGGGAAGATTGGTTAGTTATTTTGGGAAACATTGTAACTCCTCACTACATAAAACTTTAAAACTTTGATATACTAAAAACACTATTAACAAAATTTTAGGACAAACTTTAGACTGGAAAAATTTGTAACAAATATGCTATATGGTTTTGATTTATAAAGGGCTTTTACAAATCAGTGAGAAAATTGCTGACATCTCCCAGTGGACAAAGGGCACACATAGGCTTTAAAAGCACTGAATGTATAAATAGCCGATAAGCCAAAAAAAGAAAGTTCAACTGCACTAATTGAAGAAGTACAGATCAAAACAAATAAAAAATAATTAACTGTTGAAAGACAAAATTTCCTATCTGCCGTTGTTCACTGTAATAGTTTTGACAAAATCTTAGAAAAACAGCATTTTCGTTGCTAATAGGGATATAAATCCATGAAAACTTCCTGGGGCCAATTTGAAAATATACCTCAAAAAGCCTTAAAAATATGTATTTATTGTGATCTAACAATAATAGTACTAGGAATTCTTCCTTTAAAAAATGGAAAAGGGAAAGGAAAGGAGAAGAAAAGAAGCCATGAATACCAAAATAGGGGATTAGTAAAACACATTAGGGTACAGCCATTCAATAAACTATTTTGCAGCCTTTAAAAATGATGTAGGAGGGTCAGAAGTGGTGGCTCACACCTGTGACCCTAACTCTCTGGGAGGCCAGGGTGGGAGGACTGCTTGAACCCAGGAGTTCAAGACCAGTCTAGGCAACATAGTGAGACCCTATCTTTGTAATAAATAAAAAACATATCCAGGTGTGGTGACTTACGCCTCTTGTCCCAGCTACTCAGAAAGCTGAGTCAGGAGGATTACTTGAGCCCAGGAGTTGAGGAGTTGAGGCTGCAGTGATGGTCCTGCCACTGCACTCCACCCTGGGCATCAGAGTTAGACGTGCCTCAAACACCAAAAAAAAAAAAAAAAAAAAAAAAAAAGATGTAAGAGAACAGAATTGGAAAAATGCTTCCACATGCAAGCCTTCTCAAGTGGGTTGCCTGCAGGGCTGTGTTGGGAAGGTTTCTGAGGTTTTTTCTGGGTCAGAGCAATGTCATAATTGATGGGTTAGTTTCCATCCCCGTGATAAAAGGCCACATAATGATATGTAAAGATGTTCAAGTTTTGTTAATTAAAATTACGTGAATATACACAATAACAAGGGCAGAAAGACCCCTTCGCACACTGCAGTAAGAAGGGCACCCCTGTGACGTTCTCCCCCGAAATCCCTAACACAAGTGCCATTATGAGGAAAACATCAGACAAACCCCAACTGAGGAATACCCTACTGAAAACCTGATCAGTGCTCCATAAAAATGCCGTGATCATGAAGAATAAGAAAAGACTGATAAACTCACAGAGTGGAAGGGACTGAGGAGACTGGATGACTGAATGCTCTGTGGAGTCCTGGATGTGACCCAGGATTGGTAAAGGACATTCATGGACAAGCTGGTGAAATCCAAATAAAATCTGTAGTTTAGTTAATAGTATTGTACCAGTGTTAACTTCATTTTCACAAATGTAGCCGTGTTTCGTAAGATGTTAACATTACAAGAAGCTGAATAAAGGGTAATGGGAACTCTCTGTACTGTCTTTACAACATTTTGTAAACCTAAAATCATTACAAATTTTTAAAATGTTTAAATGGAGGGAATGCTAGAAATGAGTCTACAGTTAAGCAAAAAAATATTCAATCTGGTGTAATGCTATTCAGAGTTTTTTTTCTAATAATCAATACATAGAATATTTTATTTTTCACTGCAATGACTTTTTAGAACTAAATTTTTAAAATTTTAGATTTGGGGTACACATGCAGGTTTGTTACATGGATATATTGAGTGATGCTGAGGTTTGGACTTCTATTGAACTCCTCACCCAAATAGGAAGCATAGTACCCTGTATGTAGCTTTTCAACCCTTGCCCTCCCACCTCTGTCTCTCTCCCCACTTTTGAAGTCCGCAGTGACTATTGTTTCCATCTTTATGTTGGTGTGTATACCTATTGTTTAGCTCTCACTTTGAAGTAGGAACATGCGGTATTTGATTTTCTGCTTCAAATCAGACATTTGTTTAAAACTAGTCATATCCAATAGTAAAATGCTAGTGTTAGTGCAAGGCAGTAATAGATGTTACTTTTGTTTCCTGTATTTTAAAATTTCCTTCCATGTATATATATTAATAATTGTTTTTAAACATAAACTATTTTAAAAATTACAAAGAGAAAAAGCAACATACTCTGGTCTGGATTCAGAGAAGTCCTCCCAGGGCCAGCAGACTGCACCCCTTGTAGTCCAAGCTGGCACTGAAAAGGCAATGAGATGCACGCTGGAGAGAAATGGAGAGCTTTCCAGGAAAGCCAAGCATTGCAATGCAAAGTGCGTTCAGGCTGTGAACCACAGTGGGACAAAAAGGCCTTGAGAACTTTTGGCAGAAGTACACTCCATGCGTGAGCAAGAAAAGCATCTCACAGAGAGAAAAGCATCTCTCTCTGTGTCCTTCGACTGCCAGGAGAATGCGCAGCCAGGAGGCAGGGAAGGTTTTCCAGGCTCAGGTGGCCTGGTGCCAGGCCCTGAAATGGGAACAGCAGAAACGTGGTCTGGCTGCTTGGTGTGAACAGGACAAATGGGAAGTAGGCAGTGTGCAGGGGCGAAGTAGGCAGTGTGAAGGGGCAAAGCAGGCAGAGCAGCCCCTGACTGTCACTTATGGCCAGGGCAGGACAGTGTGGCCAGACCAGGCAACACTGAGGTGCGTTCAGGGGGGTCTCTCTACCCATCCATCATTCTTGGAGCTTCGCTGTGCTCCCAGCACAGTGCTGAGGGTTAAGGATAGTGGTGTGTCCTGCCTGACGGCACCCTGTCTACTGGGGACAATGACATGCCTAGTCCCATAATGAAGGTAAGTACAGGAGGAATAGGTGGCAAGAGTGAGAAGCACACCTGCCCTCGCACCGCAGCGAAAGGCTCAGAGGTGGAGAAGGTGGAGAAGCAGCCAACCTGTGTAGGTCTGGCTCCACGGGCAGAGCACAGCTGGGTAAGGTTTCTCTCCCCACCTTTGGAGGTCATGGGCCCAAAGGCAAGCTTTAGAACAGCCAGGCTTATCTCCTATGATAAATCAGCCAGAGAACATAGGGATTCCATTTCCTGGCAGTCACTCAGAAACTCACAGCAAGGGGATCTGCTCAAATGCAGTGGTTTTGGCTCGATTCCCTTTCATAGTCCTAGTGAAAGTGAGGGTCATTGCTCCTTCACTTAACATATTCATGCTTAAAACCAACATCTGCTGAGCACCTACTACGTGCTAGATGATACCAATCCCAAGGCGCCCTCTTCAGGCAAGCTAAGAAATGGACAGTGCTGACCTAAGTGGGGTCTGGGTGGAGATCTAGCTAAGGGGCAGCCTGCAGAACCTCTGGCCTGGCGAGGGCCCCAGGCAATCCAGCAGTGTGACATGTAGTATAATGTGGCCTCAGTTTCCACAGATGCACTAGCCTGTGCCTTAAAAGAAAAAAAAATACGGCAAAAGAAGCCTTTTCAGAGTCAAAAGGAAAATTCCAATAATCATTGTGCCTTCAGGAACTGTCTCTGATTGTTATGTAATCAGCCTATGGGCAAAAACCAAATGATAGAAGCTTTTAGGATGATAGAGACTATTTAAGACTTTTCAAAGAGGATTTCAAATGAGTGTGGGTGGCAGGGCACCCGGAAGTCATGAGACCTGGAGCAAGTTTTCTACCATTCGAAACCCGAGTTTCCGCTTCTCTATAACGGAGTAGCCATAAGTGTACCTATTTCATGGGGTTGTTGCAAGGATGAAATAGACAATGTCCATTTCTCACTTCGCGCCTGGCGCATGTGAGGACTCAGCAGGTGTTAGATATTAACTGAATACTGAAACTCCATGACATGTTGATATATTAAATTCCATCATACGAACTCTGAATAATTTTACCAAATGCAAAAACAGTCATGTTCCAAGTACGCAAGAATTCTCACCTCATTAATTATACTTAGGTTATACTTTCTTGAACTTTAAAAATCCATATTCACTTAGCATTTGTGTGTTTATCTGGCAGCAGATGAGAGGACCAGCCACTAGCAAAGGTGTACAAGCACTTGCTGGAAAAGTTTCTTCTGTCAGTCCATGCCTCATTTCCTGTGACTTGGAAAACAGTGGTCAGCATTAAATCACAGAACAACTCCTCTGGGCCTGCTTCACCAATGTTCTTTGAAAACGTAATCTAAGAGCCAGTAGATTTGACTAAATATTTAAAAACCACTTCCTTCAATTTTAAAGAGAACCCATTAGAATGTATAATGGGGACAAGAAAATCACCCGGCTTTCTGCCAACCTTTCCTAAAAATACACCCAATCTGAGAATTCCCAGAACTCAAGAAAAACTGCAAATGTTCAGGCTGATGAGCTCGATAGCGAGACACAAGGTTCTGCTGCTTGAGGACCTGTTGTTTATCTTGTTGAGGGATGAGATGCTTTTGAAAGTGGAAAGGGCCCTATTAACAATGATGCTGGAACAGCAGACATACATGCAGCTTGTCCCGGGCAAACAGGGCACAATGTCTCCTCCTCCACAGGCAGCTAAGCTCCCCAGAACACTTCTGGGCTGCAGGCAGTGCAGACACGCAAGTGCACATGCCTGCTGCCCACCCAGCCATGTAGTTGGTGAGGAAAGCGAGGGAGCTAGACCGTGGCTCAACACGCATTAAGACAGCTCAGAGGCTGGACACGCTGGTGTAGATCAATATCCCGCAGAGCCCTCACTTCAGCTGAAGACACGGACCCTTCAAAACAAGCGCTGTATTTCCTAAAAGAAACCAGAATTTGGGAGTCAGTATCAAAGGAGGCCTCCAAAGCCTTCTTCGTGGAATTACCAAAATGATTCAATCCAGTTCATGAGCTAGTCCATAAAATGGTGCTCCTGTGCCAGATGCAGTGACCAGGGCTGGGGACCCAGGAGAAGTAAGGTGCCATCTATGGAGGGGACAAAGCTTTATGCCCATATAAGCGGGTTAGAGTGACTGACCTCAGACCAGAGGCAATAGACAAGCCACAGTCTTGGGGGAACTAAGGAGTGGGGGAAGGACTCCACCTGGCAAGGCCAGGGACAATTGGCCTAGGAGAACTGAGCCTGGAGGCTGGGCTGGGGGCCAGGAAGCAAACCAGGAGTGGCGCACTGTCTGCAGAGAGAAGGGGGTGCACAGCAGGCTTAGGGACAATCAGTGTGATTTTGAGAACAAGGTTAATGCATTCAAGGGATGAGCTGAATAGGAGAGAAGAGATTAGGGGCATGTTCCAGGCCTGCCTTCAGTAACTGTGGGTACTGGAGGTGCCCGGCCCCTGGTCTATTCCCTTCTCTTCCTTCCCTGTCCCACCCTGCCACCATTTCTTAGCACAAATGGTCCATGAGCATGTATATGGACAGGTCAGCCCAATCCCTCCACACCAGCTTGCAGACAGCACCTTGCTGTCCACCCTCAGGCCTAGGGTGCATGACTTGCCGCACAGTCTTCTTTGGAGCAGATGGAGCCAGGAAGGAGGTTCTCACAGAGCTGGGAGCAGGCTCAGGGCGTTGGCGCAGGTATTCCAGAATCCCGGGACCTGGCGCGTGGTCTTGAAAGGGGTACAAAGGCTCTGATAAGTAGATCCCCTAAGCCCCAAGGACTCCTGGGAGAGGGGTACCTGGAGAGGACCAGAGCAGGGTCCCCTAAAGTGTAGAGCTCAGGGCAGGGCTACGATTGCCCAGGACTGAGGGTGGTTCTTACCAGAACTTCTCCAGTCCTTTTGAAAAGGTACCCCCCGCCCCGCCAAGGCCCACTGGTAGGAGGGCCCCTGCCCCCATTCCTCCAAACCCTGACTGCCCTCTCCTTTGCAAGGACTCTAGCCCTGCAGCTGTTCTCAATACCCTCCAGCAGAGCCCACTACCAGGGGCATGATCACAAATGTGACCCCCAGGTCTGAGACTGGGGCCTCCTTGCTGGCCCTTGGAGAACACTCTCAATTCCGGCGGCGTCCCTCAAGCAGGTAACCACCCTCAGGGTCTCACCTAGACGTCCTGTCAGGGCTCTCAACCCTCACCTGTAAAAACCCTGATGCCCACTTCTACCTGCAAGATTCTGATGCAGTTAACACAGGAGAAGCCCAAGAGTAGGAATTTGTAAAAGCTTCTGGGGTCACTCTGTATTGAGGACAACCAGAGTGAAGGGTCACCCTCTCTGCCTGCAGTAAGCGTTTTTTTTTTTTAACACACACACACACACACACACACACTTTTTTTGTTTTAATTAAGAACCCACACTTTCTGTTCAGAAATGGAAAGATTTTTTTGGAGATCTACAGGAAATGCTCTGTCCCCAAAGCTGCACTCATACATTCTTTCTTAAGAGGAAATCTGTGTATCTCTCCATCCATTCATCACACACAAGGGGCTGTGCCTTGTGCCAGGTACGTAGGATACAGCTGGGAACAGGACAGACAGTCCCAGCCCTCAGGGAGGGTCCATTGGAATAAGGGAGACATGATAAATGAGGAATCGCTCAGTTATATATTACACTGCAATTACAATGTGTTTCAAATGGAAGACAAGGAAAACCCCTAAGTGAAGGGTATCACTGGACAACCTGCCCAACCAGGAAGGGCCTTCCTTGGAGAATCAACATCAGAGCTGATCAGCAGGACAGGTGGGACTCACTGACGGTAAGGGTTGCTGAGGAGTTAGGGGGTATCAGAACATTCTACGCATGGAGTTCTTGAGGGAGAGGAACCCAAAAGACCAATATGGCTGGAGTGTGGAGAGAGAAAGAGAGAGAGGCAGGATGGGGCTGGAGAGCAGAGATCAGACCTGGGTGAGGTGAGGACTCGAGTGTGTATCAGTTATCCATTGCTGTGTAACAAGTTAACCCAAAACTTATCAGCTTCATACAACAAAACTGTATTATCTCACAGTTTCTGAAGGTGCTAAGTCCAGAGCACCTTAGCTGAGTGGGTCTAACTCAGAGTCTCTCATGAGGTTACAGTCAAGCCGTGGGCAGGGGCTGCCATCTAGGATGTCTCTACTGGGGAGGATCTGCTTCTGAGAGGGCTCCTGCACTTGGCTATTGCCTGAAGCCTTCAGTTCCTCCCTGCATGGGCCTCTCCGTTAGGCCGCCTGAATGTGCTCATGAGAAAGCAGCTGGCTTCTCCCAGAGCAAGGGATCCAGGGGAGAGGAGACCCACGAGGGAAGCTGAAGCCTTTTATAACCTAATCTTAGAAGCAGCAAACCATCCTTTCTGCCATATTTTATTGGTCAGAAGGTATCATGAAGTCTAGTCCACAATAATGGGAGAGTGTCCCATAAGAGTGAGCATAGCAAGGTGTGGGACCATTTGGGGTCATCTTGGAAGCTGAACCCACAGGGAGCCCATTCCGATTTTCTTTTCTTTTTTCCCCTTCTTTTTTATTTATTTGCTTTTCGTTTTTCTTTCTTTTCTTTTTCTTTTTATTTATTTATTTATTTTTGGAGATGGGGTCTCACTCTATCACCCAGGCTGGAGTACAGTGGCATGATCTTGGCTCACTGCAACCTCCACCTCCTGGGCTCAAGCCATCCTCCCACTTCAATTTCTGGGACTACCAGCATATGCCACCACGCCTGGCTAATTTTTTGTATTTTTGGTAGAGATGGGATTTTGCCATGTTGCCCAGGCTGGCCTTGAACTCCTGAGCTCAAATGATCTGCACACCTTGATCTCCCAAAGGGCTAGTATTACAGGTATGAGCCACCATGCTCAACCCCAATTTTCATTTAAAACAAAATCACATGTTCCCAAGGGAATGTTTTGGGATGACAGGAATGTTTTATGTCGTGTTTGTGATAGAGGTTATGCAACTGCATACCTTTGTTGAAACTCATCGAATTATGAATCTTCAATGCATTCTGCTGAGTGATAGAAGTCAGACTCAAAAGGCCATATACTGCTACTTCTGTTTCTGGGAAGGTAGAGTAGATAGACTTTTCCCTATTGTTTTCACTAACTGCAAATAAATGCCCTAGACATTATATACATATGTGTGTGTGTGTGTGTGTGTGTGTGTGTGTGTGTGTGTGTATACACATGAAATAAACACAAGATTTATATATATATATAATATCTATATTTTACATACGTATGTGTAAAATAAACACAAGATTCCGCACTTGATCTTAGCCAAAAGGCCGAGAAGCGATAAACACAAGATTCTGAAAGACAGAGAGAAGGTGACAGACTGGCTAGACATCTTGGGACCCGAGTGATGACACTGGGTTTTCTTTTTGTCCCTGTATATCCCAGATTTGGAGCTGAAGAGGTGGCCTTCTAGAAACACCAACCATCATAGACAAGAAGAGCCCCAAGAAAGGCCTGTCCTCTCGAAGCCAAAGCACCAGGGAAGGGGCAGCCTAGCAAGACAGAAAACTTTAAGACAATTGCTGCTCTACTCCAGCAAAATATCATAGAAAAAAACTGTGCTGTCTACATTCATGCCAGCAAAGACCAAGGGGGGAGCTGGCAGCCAGGCCGTAAGGAGGCTCCTAACACCTGCCCAGAGGTGGTGTCAAAAAAAAACCAAGTGGGGAGCCTGCACTTCCATCCCCGTCAGTTGGAAATGAAACCCCAGCTCTGCAGTGTCAGAGGAAACCCTACAGGGGGCCTGGCCTTCTGTTCGCTCCTGGCAGTAAAGGGGTGCCCCTTCCGTTCCTCACTGGGGCAGTGTCAGAGGAGGCCAAATGGAGAGTCAGAACTTTCATGGTCTCCTGGCAGTAATGAGGCCACCCCGACCTCGGAGACGAGGGAGTCAGAACTCCCACCCTGCCCCGTAACAAGGAACCACCCCACTTGGGTGTCAGCAGAGGCTTAGTGGGGAGCCTGAGCTGTGACCTCCACCTGGCGGTAATTAGGTGGTGCCTTCCGCCTCTCCTGCAGGAGCAGTGCCACAAAAAGCCAGCTACAACAGGAGGTTGAAATCAGAGCCAGAGTCTCATTACATAATATGAAAATGTCTCATTTTCGATTACAAAAATCACTTGGCCTATTGAAGAACCAGGAAAATGTCAAATTTGGAGAAAAAAGACAATCAATAGATGTGAACATTAAGATGACTGAGATGCTAGGATCATTAGACAAAAATTTTAAAGAAGCCTCAATAGAAATATTTCAGTGAGCAATAAAAATGAAAAACTTTTGCTCTACAAAGATCCTGTTAAGAGAATGAAAAGACAGGCTGCCAGAGTGACAGATAATAGATGCAAATCACATATGTGACAAAAAATGAATAATTAAAAAATACATATAAAATTAACCTGGCTATTTAAAAAATAAATTTGTAGAGAAGTGGTTCTCACTTTGTTGCCCAGGCTGGTCTTGAACTGTTGAGCTTAAGTGACCCTCCTGCTTTGGCCCCTGTCCCCCAATTCGGTCATCTCCCACTGGGTCCCTCCCACAACGCATGGGAATTATGGGAGTACAATTCAAGATGAGATTTGGGTGGGGACACAGAGCCAAACCATATAGCCCCCCAAAGTGCTGGGACTACAGGCATGAGCCACTGTGCCTGGCCTATTTTTGAACTCTCAAAGCTCAACAGTAAAAAAGAAAACAATCCAAGTAGAACATGGACAAAAGATGTCAGGAGACATTTCACCGAAGAACATACATAGATAGCACAGAAAAAGATGGGTAGCATCATAAGTCACTACGGAAATGCAAATTACAGCCACAATGAGAGACCAACATGCACATATCAGAATGGCTAAAATAAAACATAGTGACAACACCAAATGCTTTCCAGGGTGCAGAGAGACTGGATCCCTCATGTGTTGCTGGTGGGAATGTGAAACAGTACAACCACTCTGGAAAACACTTTGACAGTTTCTTTAAAAACTAAACATGCAACTACCATATGACCAGCAACTGTTACAGGCATTCATCCCAGAGAAATGAAGACTTTGGTCTACACAGAAAACTGTATACAAATGTTTATAGCAGCTTTATTCATAGGAGCCCCAAACTGGAAACAACTCAGATGTTTCTATGGGTGAATGATTACACAAATTGTGCTACCTCCTACCATGGGATACCACTCAGCAATAAAAAGAGACTAAATATTCATGCGCTCAACAACCCGGATGACTCTCCAGAGAATTATGCTGAGTGAAAAAAAGCCAGTCCTTAAAGATTCCATACTGGATGATTCCACTTACAAAACATTCTTGAAATGATAAAATTATAGAAATGGAGAAACAAGTAGAGTTTGCCAGGGGCTAAGAAAGGAGTAGGAGTGAAAAGGACGCAGATGCAGTCATAAAAAGTCAACAGTGGCCGGGCGCAGTGGCTCACGGGTGTAATCCCAGCACTTTGGGAGGCTGAGGCCAGGGGATCACTTGAGTTCAGGAATTCGAGACCAGCCTGGCCAACATGGTGAAACCCTATCTCTACTAAAATACAAAAATTAGCCAGGCTTGGTGGTGGGTGCCTGTAATCCCAGCTACTTGGGAGGCTGAGGCGGGATAATTGCTTGAACCTGGGAGGTAGAGGCTGCAGTGAGCCGAGACTGCACCACTCTACTCCAGCCTGGGCGACAGAGTGAGACTGGGTCTCAAAAAAAAAAAAAAAAAAAAAAAAAAAAAAAAAACAGAGGGATCTCTGTGATGATGGAAATCCTCTATGTCTTGACTGTATCAATGTCAATATCCTGGTTGTGATATTATCCTGTAGTTTGGTAACATGTTACCACTGATAAACCAAATAAAGGATATAGGGGATCTCTCAGAATCATTTCTTACAATTGTGTGTGAATCTACAGTTATTTCAGAATAAAAAGGCAGCATATGTTATCACTTCACTTATATGACACTCTGGAAAAGGGAAAACTGTAAGAACAGAAAATAGATCTCCATCTTCCAGGAGCTGGGGGTGGGGTGACTTGTAGTTGGCCACGAAGGGGCAGGTGGAATTTTTGGAGTGATAGAAATGTTCTACATCTTGCTTGCAGTGGCAGTTACATGAGTGTGTGATTCTCAGAACTCAGAACTGTTCACTAAAAAGGATGTGTTATATTGTATGTAACTTATACCTCAATATAGCTGTTTTTAAAAAAGATCACGGCCAGGGACAGTGGTTCACGCCTATAATCCCAGCATTTTGGGAGGCCAAGGCAGGTGGATCACCGGAGGTCAGGAGTTCAAGACCAGCCTGGCTAACATAGTGAAACCCTGTCTCTACTAAAAATACAAAAAAATTAGCTGGGCGTGGTGGTGGGCGCCTGTAATCCCAGCTACTCGGGAGGCTGAGGCAGGAGAATCGATTGAACCTGGGAGGCAGAAATTGCAGTGAGCCAAGATCACACCGCTGCACTCCAGCCTGGGCTACAGAGCCAGACTCTGTCTCAAAATTTTTTTTTAATAAATAAATAAATAATAAAAAAGATCATGTGCCCAAAGCACTGATTTTCCCCATCTTTTTAGCCTCTGAACTCTTTTTCCAATGAAATCTTATATGGATTTTTTAAAATCTGTAAAACAGATAAAATTGAGACCTCTACTTAAGTTGCGTAGGGGACGTCCTGCTGATTCGCTTCCTCCACCACCCCAGGCAGCCCCCAGCACCCTCGGAAGAGTTGAAGCAGGGCCATCGAATCTTCTGGTTCTGTGGTTGTGGGACCTGAGGTGGCAGCTTGGGGAAAAAGGCTTCAATCCATGAGCTGGGCTTCCTAATCGGCAACGTGGAAACTGAAGCCAGCTCCACCCAGCAGCATGTGAGGTGAGGAATCTTCACCGTGAACTGAGAGCTTCACTGCATGGTGCAGGGGAAGGGCCGGCAGGAGCCGCGTTAGTATTCAATAACTAAGCTCCGTGAGGCACAGCATGGTGCCACTGAACTCCATGGGAGGCAGCCTAAAGTCACTTAAATGAAAATCGGCGACCAGGCAAGGTTGCCTTGGCTGAAGATGGCAGAAAAGGCCATGGGAACGAGTCCCAGGAGAGAGAGCTGCAGTCATCACACGTGGGCTGGCCCCCGCCAGCTGCAGCCCCCACACACTGCTTTCTGTCTGTCCCTTGCTCCAAAAGGACCCTGAGAATTGTTTATCTTACAGTTACTTTAGAAGCAAGAGGCTTTCTTGTGACATCTACATTTTTTAGCTTCATCCTTAAAGAGAATCTTCTAGAGAGGATTCCTGTGGGTGCTTCTAGGATTTGTTCTATCACTTTCTGAATGATCCCAGTGAATCCTGCCTCTGTGATTTACCCCAGCTTCGCAGCTGTTACCTGTGTAGTCTCCTGCTCTTGGGTGCTTCTTTTGCTGAATCCATTTTAGGTGATGGAAATTTGTGAATTTGGGGTTGACACGAGGGTTTCCGAAGAATGAACTTCCCAGAGGGCAGAGCCAGGCCACTAGATTCTAACAGCCAGGGGCTCGGGGGTGGGGGCACCCTCCTTTGCCAGACACACAGTTCTGTTGGCTCCTTCTGTCTCTAGACATATGCTGCAGAGGAATGTGTTTGGAGACAGAAGCCGCCTGATCACCATGGTGATGAAGACATGCTGCTTGCGCGGTACAGGGCTCATTATATATTTAGCAGTAGCAATTAGCTGGGCTGCAGTTGGCATTCAGTTGGAGCATATTACTGGCTGGAATGAGCATCCTGAAGAAGGTGCAATCCCCAGAGAAGGGCCTAGATGAGATTTTGATGAGATCTGAAGACCATCCTGTGACATAGTCCAATCTTCCTAGCCAGCCAGGTTTAGGAAGGCAGATGCTAGGGCCAGCCTGTCCTGGATCTGGAATCAAAAGTTCTGACTGTCAGGCCTTGTCACTTGGAAGCTGGTTCCCATGTGTTAGGCACTATGCTAGGGGTGTGTGCATCTCCACAGGATCTTCCTGACAACCCCCAAAAGCAGGCATTCTTGTCCCTGTTTTACAGATGGGAACTGGGGCTCGGAGAAGGTAAGTGAATTTACCAGTCTGTGGCAGAGCTGAGAAAAGAACACAGTCCGTCCTACCGTAAAGCTACCCTCAAGCTACCCTCTCTAATTCTCTGGTTTTTAAATCTGAAAATTAGGGATAACCAAAGGTCTCACTCTTCTTGGTACATTCAAAGAAAAATTAGCAAGAGATGCCAGAAGAAGGTGGATGGGTCTGGCTGTAGCTACAGGAGCTGAAGGGAATGAGAGCAGGAGAGCAAGCTGGTTCCGGAGGTGAGAAGGCTCTGAGCAGTGACAGGGTGGCGAGACTTCCCAGGCCAGGAGTGAGCAAACCCTAGGGACATGGAGGAGGAACTGGCCCTGAAGCAGATGGACAGAAGAGTGAACCCAGAAACCAACAGGGCCCCTGGGAGCCTGGCATGTGTCTTTCATTAACAGGGGTCAATTTCACAGCTAGGGAAAGAAGATTCTTCCAGCAGTGGCATTGGAAAGACAGGCTAGCTAGGAAGAATGACACAGAAATAGCAGCCCAGACTGAGGGTTTACTATGTCCCTGTCACTGTTCTTTGCTTTACAGTCTTATTGACTTCTTACTGCACAGTTATGAAATACATTCCATGGCTATTTCCATTTTACAGAAGAGGAATCGAGGACACAGAGAATATTAGCCACTCGCCTAATGTCACGCAGTTTGTATTCACACCTAGTTGTCTTTGGATTCCCAAGACCACTGTTAGGATATATGGCTAGAGCCCTATCTCCCTTCCAACATCAGATCAGAGTAAATTCCCAAAGGAAAGAATATTTTAATATAAGGAATAAAACCATGTAAGTTTCAGAGAAAACATGGCTGAATATTTTTATAACCTTCAAGAGGGAGAGGCCTTTCCAGCATGACAGGAAAGCTAGAAACCATAAAGGAAAAGATTGATAAATTTGGCTACAAAAAATTTTAAAACTTCTCTGCTAACATTAGAACATCATAAACAAAGGCAAGACATGTAACCACAACCTGAGAAAACATACTTACATTATATATTACAAAATCCTAATATCCTAAATAAGTAAAAAGTTTCTACAAATCAATGAGAAAATAATGAACAAGCAAAGAGTGAAAAGGACATAAACAGGCATTTCGTAGAACAGGAAACACAATATGAGAATTAAGAAATTCAAACTAAGGCCAGGTGTGGTGGCTCATGCCTGTAACCCCAACACTTTGGGAGGCCAAGGCAAGTGGATCACCTGAGGTCAAGAGTTCAAGACCAGCCTGACCAACTTGGAGAAACCTCATCTTCACTAAAAATATAAAATTAACCAGGCGTGGTGGAGGGCACCTGTAATTCCAGCTACTCGGGAGGCTGAGGCAGAAGAATTGCTTGAACCCAGGAGGTGGAGGTTGTGGTGAGCCGAGATTGTGCCATTGCACTCCAGCCTGGGCAACAAGAGTGAAACGTGAAACTCTGTCTCAAACAAACAAACAAACAAACAAACAAAAATTCAAACTAAAACAACGACATCAGTTTCATCTATAAAAATTACAGGCCGGGCACAGTGGCTCATGCCTGTAATCACAGCACTTTGGGAGGCTGAGGCGGGTGGATCACAAGGTCAGGAGATCAAGACCATTCTGGCTAACATGCTGAAACCCCATCTCCACTAAAAAATACAAAAAAATTAGCCAGGCATGGTGGCGGGCGCCTGTAGTCCCAGCTACTTGGGAGGCTGAGGCAGGAGAATGGCGTGAACCTGGGAGGCGGAGCTTGCAGCGAGCCAAGATCACGCCACTGCACTCCAGCCTGGGCAACAGAGCGAGACTCCATCTCAAAAAAAAAATTACAAAGATGTTTTTCAATGACTGATACCTGATGTCAATGAGGGTGTGGGCATCATGTCTGCCCATGTAAAACTAACGCACAACTTAGCACTATCCTAAAATATGCCTATCCTTCCATGTGGAAGTCCCACTTCTGGGAATGTATACTGCAAAATTCTCAGACGAGTTCATTAAGATATATGTGCAAGGATTTTTTTCTACTCAAGTTGTTTATAAAAGGGAAAACCCAGAAATAATAAAAAAGTCAATCAACAAGTTATACACCCAAAAAACAGAATGATGAATAATTTGTGAACTGACATTGAGAATGGCCAAGATGTATTGTTAAGTTAAAAAGGAAGCAAATTGCAGAAGAGTATGTCCAGTGAGCACCCAAATTTGTTGGTAATACTAAATTGATAACATTTTAAGATAATATATACATAGGAAGTAATCAAAGCAACCATTTCTGGTGATTAGGTTGGGGTATTTGAGGGACTTCCACGTTCTTTTTTTGTTTGTTTGTTTGTTTGAGATGGAGTTTTGTTCTTGGTGCGCAGGCTGGAGTGCAATGGTGTGATCTCGGCTCACTGCAACCTCTGCCTCCCGGGTTCAAGTGATTCTCCTGCCTCAACCTCCCGAGTAGCTGGGATTACAGGCGCCTGCCACCACGCCCAGCTAATTTTTGTATTTTTGATAGAGATGGGGTTTCACCACGTTGGCCAGGCTGGTTTCGAACTCCTGACCTCAGGTGATCCACCCGCCTCAGCCTCCCAAAGTGCTGGAATTACAGATGTGAGTCATTGTGCCGGGTCTGGGACTTTCACATTCTATGTAATTCAACTCTGCATTGATCAAAATATTTTGAACCCGGAATTACAGTTGTAATCATAAATAATAATAAAGATATAAATGACCATGGGTTATTAACATCCCACTGGTGCCTCTGCACAACCCTTGGGAGACAAGGCATTGCCTCTTAAGTGGGACAAAATCTTTTGATAATAGTATTTCAGTTCAAAATAGTAAGTAATTAGTAATTAAGACATTTTTAAAAATCTAAAATACTGCCATCAATCAAATAATTCATTTTACAACAATGGAACTACATTTTTGAAACAGTGAGATTGTTTTTCTTTGCTAAATTATTTGGAACTCAACAAATGAATGTTCTCTAAGCAGGGTGCTTAACAGCACATAGTCAAGCTTTTCTTTCCCGCCCCCCGCCCCCCGCAAGTTCTGTCTTCCAAACTGCAGTCATTCAGCTGGTTTGCAAAGAGAAGAAGACCAACTTGAGGTTCAAGCCAGGACTTGGAGGCAGTAACGACCGTGAGGTGCGGGCCCTAAAACCACCCCATACCTGAATAAGACACACTAATTATGATATTCCAATGTGGGTGGGGGGCAGTCTGAGAAGCAACTATGCAAATAAAACACCCAAACATTGGTTTCATAGCCCTTAAACTCCTCATCAGAATCAGGAGTGAACAGGCTGATGGCAAGGACAGGTAGGGCTTTTGAAAAGGACTTTCAGCAGCGCTCTCCGTGTGCTGAGTCCCTCCCACTGGGTGCTTGGGAGCCTGCTCTGCATCTCAAGGCTTTGGAAGAGGGGCTTTAATGGGAGGGCTCAGAGTCTCCCTCTGTCTCCGCTGCCACCCACTGCAGTAGCAAAGGCATAGTGACTCTCCAAAGGCAAAGGATACTGCCAAATGGGGGCCATATGGCAAAGACCGCTGTGGGGTTTCATCAGATCGTCTGAGGAGCAGCCTAAAGAAGAGAACAGGTGGAAGAGAAGCTGAAGGATCCTGAGGGGCTGCAGAGCAGCAGCAACCAGTCAGCCAGAGACAAACCCATGCCTTCTGTCAAAAGAGCTGCAATTAAGAAGCCTCTAGATGCAGAAATTTTCAAAGAATCAAGGAAACAGCCCTGTGCCATCCACCAGCACACACCATACACCATAAAGGAAACAAGTCAGCTGTAAACATCAGGGAGGCCCAGAAAGCAGGAAGCCAAGAAGAGCATCCCCGCCAAGTAAGGACCCTCCCACCCCTCTCTGCCCCTCCGTTCCACCGGGAGCTCCACTGCAGAGGGGGTTCTGAAATGCAGTTAGCTGGTGGAGAAAACTGAGCACAGCTCTTTCCCCAGCTCAGGTTTTCTGCGAGCTTTGGGCAGGGGGCAATCAGGCAAAGCCTTCTCTTTGAAAGAAATGAGAGCTTGGACCATTATGTGCAAGTGGCCCTTTCTAATTCCTGAACTGAACACCAGCATTTAGCAACCAGATCTGATGGTAGAACTGGGGATTATCAGTGCCCAGAAGCCATGGGTCTGCCTGAATGTTCATCTAGGCACTGAGGAAAGTTAAAGGCACAGGCGAAGAACAAACCAAAGTGGCTTTGGGAGGGCACCCCGTGAGTCTTGCTGCTCAGGACACTGACTAAGCCATATGAAAGCCGGTAGCTACTGTACTCACAGAGTTCCCAGGAGACAGACAGCAGGATGACGTACACAGAAATGAACTCAATTGTGTGAGATGCCTATTAACACAGGGAGCAGAAAGAAGGGGCAGATGGTTCACTCTGCCTGAGGAGATGGATGAAGTCTTCAGAAGGGAAGGAGGTTTCGGTGGAATCCTGAAGGTAGAATGGAAGTTTGCCAGGTGGAGAAAGAAAAACCACCTTTCAGAGAAAGGCTCTGCATGTGCAAAAGCCCAGAGAGAGGACCTGCTAGGAACGCAGACGTCACACGGGGCCTGCGGGGAGCTAATGCGGTCATTAAAGACGGTAGGAAAGGAGGGCAGGCACACGATCAGATTTGTGTTTCAGAAAGATCAAACCAGCTAAAGTCAGAAGCTCAACATGGAAACCCAGTTAGGAGCTACTGCACCCATCTAGGCAAAAGACAGTGATGGTGTGAATACACAAAACTTTGTGACTGTACTAAAAAGCACTGAATTGTGTACTTTAAAGGGGTGAATATGTGGCATATGAATTGTGTCTCAGTAAAAACAGACAATGAGGACCTACACTAAGATTGAAATAATGAGGATGAAAAGAAGGCTATAGGTCAAGTACAGTGGCTCATGCCTATAATTCCAGCCTTTGGGGAGGTCAAGGCAGAAGGAACGCTTGAGCCCAGGAGTTTGAGATCAGCCTGGGCAACAGAGCAAGACCCTGTCTCTACAAAAAATACAAAAATTATCTGGGCATGTTGCCACACACCTGGGGTCCCAGCTACTCAGGAGGCTGAGTCAGGAGGATAGCTTTAACCTTGGGAGGTTGAGGCTGTGGTAAGGCGTGATCACGCCACTGCACTCTAGCCTGGGCAGGAAAGCGAGACCCTATCTCTAAAAATAAGAATAAAAATTAAAAAGAAAAGAAGGCTATAGATGCCAGAAACATCTAAACAATGGAATAGTTTTCCAACTTACAATACCAGAACCATATTAATGAACTTACCAAGAATGGCTGATTTTATTCTATAACCCAGATTCTTATTTGTTTTCTTTGCAATACAATGAAAATGTTATTTTCTTAGCAGTTATATATAACATCCAGGCCTCAAGGAAATCCCCTCCATGGGGCGTGAGACTCCTTCGAACTGCCTGCTGTTTAGTGATTTTTTTTCCTTGTCTTGAAAACAGCTGAGATTAACAGTCCTCTATGCTGGCTGCAGGGGGTGATGGGTTGTAATAATACTTTGATTGTTTATTATATGCCATGAAGTACACAAAATGCTTTACATTTGTTTATTTATTTATTTAAGATGAAATTCACATGACTTAAACAGTTAACCATTTTAAAGTGTGCAATTCAATGACATTTAAGGCATTCACAGTGTTATGCAATCATCACCTCTCTTGAGTTTCAAAACTTTTTCATCACCCCAGGACATTCCACACCCATTAGGTGGTCACTTCCCATTCAGCCCTCCCCATTCCCTGACAACCACTAACCTGTTTTCTATCTTTAAGGAATTACCTATTCTGCATATTTCTTATACAAAGAATCATACAATATGTACCTTTTGTGTCTGGCCTTTTTCACTTAACATCATGTCTTCAAGTTCATAGATGTTATAGCTGATACCTGTATTGTGTTTACTTTTTGTGGCTGAATAATAATATTCCACTGTACGGACATAGCACAATTTGTTTACCCATTCACCCACTCATGGTGTATATATTATTAACTCATGTAATCCACGTTACAATCCTATGATGATTTTTTGTTGTTTTTTACAGAATGGAAAACTGAGGCACAGAGAGGTGACGTGACTTGTCCAGGGTCACACAAGTAGGATGAAGTAGCACAGGGATTGGAACCCAAGCAGTCTGCTCCCTTAACCACGATGCTTCTCCACGAAATAGCTCTCTTTGTTTGAGGTCAGAAAGTGAGACTCTACAGACACATATGGAAAGCTAAAAATAGCAATAATGATAAAGTGAGTGGAACTGTTGTAAATTGTGGTTATTTGTTTCTGAGGGGGGGAGAAAATTTTTTAAAAAGTGAAGGGAAGGGAAGAGCGAGGAGTGAGCAGGAGAGAAAGGGCTAGGGGTGCCATGTGACGGGCTGCAATGGTGAGAATTCCATAGCACAGATGCAAATTTTAAATAGTTGCAGCAAATTTCTGCTACATGCACCTATTTGTTTTCTTCATTGTGTTGGAGGGACTGAGAAAGCAGAAGAAAGCTCTGTGACCCTGGGTTGGATCAAAGGAACAGTAGAAATGAAGAACAGCCGCCAGATGCAGAGAGGGGAACAAAACTTGGCAAAGAAACTAATTTAGAGAAGATACTAAAAAACCTCCAGGAATTCAGATAAATCTCGCCAAAGCCCTGTACTTCTACAATCAATGGGAAAATGTTTGAATCAATCTTATCTAACTCTCAAAAGGTGCTGAGACCCCGGTTGATATCTAGGTTACGCCGTATGAGTTAAAAACACCACATCTTTGCGATGAGGAGCTGCCTGGCATAGCTCTCCGCGAGGCACCGAGATGATGCCACTTTCTCATAAACACACAGGTGTCAGACCCTCTCCCACTGGCTGCTGGGGGAGATGCGACAGATGGAAACTTGGCTGAGTCCGTAAGGAACCTGTGGAGTCAGGGTTGACAGAGAAACCTTCACAATTCTTCTTTTGGAGGCCACCAAAATCCACAGAGGTCCAAGAACCAAAGATTAAGCTCTTTAGTTGCAGAAAGTCTAAACCAGTCATGAAAACTGGGCCCCAACCCAGTTATGTGAAGGCAAAATATGGAATCAGGGGTCTTTGAGCCTCCTGGGAACACTGTGGAACAGCCACTTGTGTGTGCACCCAGTGATGAAGGACTGGTCTTGTACAGTCAAGCAATGATGAATGAATTATCTATTCAAGCCAAGAAACTAAGTCATAATCATTAATACTGTAACAGACTAACTCCTGGCTCATCCACATGGGTCATTAGCAGTCCCAAGTACACACAGTGAGAAACACCATCCTTCTAGATAAAGACTAGGGATGGAGGTAACTCAGCAGTTTTCTGCCATAATGGGGATCTGAATAATACAAATCTTTGACATTTGTAGATGGTGTGCAATGATCTCAATCCTCTTATCTAAGCTTTACTGGAGACAGCACTTGTAACATCTACGTGATTTTTCATCTTCTCTCCCTTCCTCTACTTTGGTGAATATGTTCACCAATAGAACTGTCTGAGAAAAGGGGATGAACGGAGGGCAGAAAAATAGCCATCCATAAACAGGATGACCAGTTTCCATGTTACCAAAAGCCATCCATCCTGTGTAGTGTCAAGATCCTTGTAAGCCACTGCTATGTTTTAAGCAGGCAATGTTGATATCAGACCCAGCAGTGATGAAGCTCTTGTTCTTAAACTCCACATGCAAAAGAGGTACACAATTCTTTTGTATTTATACTTATATATGTTACATTTATTTAATGTTTCCATTATCAGACTCTTAAAAGTAATGAAAAACTATTAAATCTATTAAATATTAATTTGCCAACTGTAGCGAGGAATAGCCACCACTGACATGGCCTAGACAGTGTGTGACCTTTTGGAACACTCAGATTGCTTTCCCAAGTGCCTGCAAGTGGGAGGAGAAAGGAAACGTGCCATACAGATGCTGCTTCCTCCCTGGTCTACCTCCTCACTCTGTGGTTTGATATCAAGTGTCCTGTGCCTTGGGATGAAATTCTACCGGTAGGTCAGAGCTGGCTGGTTCATAGCAGCAGCTTGACTTGGCAGCAAATTGAACCTGTTTGGAATGTGGAGAGGTAAAGTTTACAAAATGGGTATACTCAGAGCATATTACTTACTTGATTTCACTGTCTGGTTTGATTCCTTACATCCTCCCTATGAGAGGCAGAAAGTGGTACTATTATCCCAATTGTACAGAAAGTGTTACTGAAGCTTATGAAGGTTACAGAATAGTTCAAATTCAGAACCATGCTTTAAATCCAAGTAACTGCAAGGCCAGTGCTATTTCTGTGCCCTCTCTTCCTCATTTCCTCTTGTCCCAAAAGGGGGCTAAATGTGGCCCCTGTCAGATACTGTACCTCTTTTCCTTCCTGCTACCCTGACGCCTTATTTAGTGATGAATTATTTATTCTCTGAGCCTTTTCTCCCCAATATATTTAAAAACACAATTTTTTAATCGTGGTAAAATACACATAACATGAAATTTACTGTCTTTTTTTTTTTTTTTTTTTTTGAGACGAAGTCTTACTCTGTTGCCCAGGCTGAAGTGCAATGGTGTGATCTCAGCTCACTACAACCTCCACCTCCCAAGTTCAAGCAATTCTCATGCCTCAGCCTTCTGAGTAGCTGAGATTACAGGCATGTGTCCCCATGCCTCACTAATTTTTGTATTTTTAGTAGAGATGGGGGTTTCACTATGTTGGCCAGGCTAGTCTTGAACTCCTAGCCTCAAGTGATCCTCCCGCCTCAGCCTCCCAAAGTGTTGGGATTATGGGCATGAGCCACTGTGCCTGGCCAAAATTTACCATCTTAACCACTTTTAAGTATACAGCTCAGTGATATTAGGTTCATTTACATTGTTGTGCAGCAGTATACACTATTTGACTTAGTCCATTTTGCATTGTTGTAAAGGAATACCTGAGGCTGGGCAATTTATAAAGAAAAGAGGTTTAATTGTCTCACGGTTCTGCCAGGCTTTACAGGAAGCATAGCACCAGCATCTGCTTCTGGTGAGAGCCTCAGGAAGCTTCCACTCATGGCAGAAGGGGAAGAAGAGATGGCATCATGTGACAAGAGAGGAGGAAAGACAGGGAGGAGGGAGGTGCCAGACTCTTTAACAACGAGATCTTGAGGGAACTGAGAATGAGAGTTCACTCAATCCCTCAAGAATGGCACCACTTTGGGAGGCCAAGATGGGCAGATCATGGCCCCCATGACCCAAACACCTCGCTTTAGTCCCCCCTTCCAAGGGATCAAATTTCAACAGATTTGCAGGGGACTAATATCCAAACTATATCGCTATTCTTAATTCCTTAATAGAGTTTAAATAAAACAACAAAGAAATTCTGGGCTTTAGAGCTTGTTATCTCTCCTGTTTACAAAACAAATGGAAATAATAATTTTTAATAGTCATAAGGCACAAATTCCTTGTGTAAATTGCCCTGGTGGACAGCTCCAGTCACCTCTTGACTGAGCCCTTTCCTTGAGGCCCCACTGCCACAGTCCACCTGGCTGAACTCAGCCCTGCTGAGTTCAGTCTCTACAACCTTGTGTTGGATATGTTGGTCCCTGGACCAAAATCTTTAAAGGTTCCTCATATTCTACAGAAGAAAGTCTGTACTCCTTAGGTTAGTTCTCGTGAATCTTCCTACACTGATTCCAGTGCTGTGACATTGTTTCACTCGCTCCCATCCATTCCCAAGCCCCTTCACATTTGTTACTTTCCTTTATAAAGACAAATCTAACAACTCACTTTCACGGTCTTTCCTGCAGCTCTGAATAACTTCAAGAAAAACTTTTATGTTCCTAATAACAAGAATGAAAGCAACCCAGGCCACCTCTACATCTTTCTTCTTGTCTTGAGTGAGTATGTGATGCTGGGAACTATGCAGCCATTTTGTGACTGTGAAGCAGAAAGCATGAAAGATACACAGGGTTTTGATGACATTGTAGGAGAGCTACAGAGCACCTTCAATTCTCCTTTTAGCTATTAATGAGCTCTTTACCTGGATCTAGAAACCATATTGACATCAGGCATATTAACAAGAGAAAAGTATACAAAGTTTATTAGTTTTACTACATGTCTATGGGGACTTCACAAGAGAGTGAAGTCTGAAGAACTGGCCAAAGCCAGATGCTTTTATACTCTTTAGAAAAAGAGCAATAAATTTTAGAAGAAATGACAGAACAAAGAAAATGTGGCCAGGGCAGCAAAATTGTCTAGGGAAGTCATTAGTAGATATATGTGAGGGAGTATACAATAGGTGGAAGATAAAGTTGCTTTGTTAAGTATGTTTATTCAGGTTCATTGCAGCATTCAATTCCAAGTCTCTGGTGATAAGGGCTATTTCCTCACCCTGGTATGGAGAGGGTACTCCTCCCAGAGGAATCTTTACAACTTGCTACATGCAGGAAGAGATAGGTCAGCTTGTCCTTTCTGAAACTACAATTTCTCAATGTTTTCAACTCAAAATAATCAATATGCCAATTGAGTGTATTTGGGGATGGCATGTCCTTCACTCCTTTCATATCAAATCCCTGCCCCAACCCTGCACTGCCTACCTCCAACCTTCTTAAGTGAGAAAAATCATCCTTTATTTGCGTAAGCATTTATTAGTTTTCTGACTGATTTCACTAACCAATACATATATTATTTCTCTAAAAATACAAATAAAGAAATAAATAGAATTACTATGTTGGAAAATGATTGAGTCAAGGAGTATCACTGGCTCCTGAAACCATTTGGCAAAAGTTGATGGCAGAATGTTATAATAGAGAATCAGGCTGGCAACACTTGAACCCCCAGTCAAACTGCATATCAGAAAAGAGCAACAATTAGACAATTATACGCACCTGGCATGTTCAATTGTGAGTATACAATACTAATTACAGTGAGTTTTTGCCAAAAAATTGAACTGGAATATGATCAAGACCCTAAACTGAATTACTAAATTACAGGAAATATGAGGGAACCAGGAACAAGTTACAGGATACCACCAGAAAAATCCAGAATGTGAGAAGTTCTGTAGAGCATATCATGATTCTTCAATAGATAATGTTGACAAGGGAAATAAAAAGAGAGGACCTTTTGATTGGAAGAATTAGGAGACATATCAATCAAATGCAGTGTGCCAACCCTGTCTGTGTAGTACCTATTTAAGACAAATCTGCAATTTAAAAATCTTATCAGAACAATCTGGGGAATTTGAACACTGACTGGATACTTGAGGCTGTTGAGGAGTTACTGTTTTTATCTATAACAAGAGTATTGTGTTTTTTTTCTTATAGAAAGAACTGAGTCCTTCAGATACTGCAGTAGAATCCCAATTAATAAAGACAGAAGGATTGACAGAAATAGAAAATTACCATGTGGCAAACACCATAATAATAGTTGCTGCAAGCAACAATCATTAGTAGATTCTAAATTCAGTGAATAAAAGTAAAAAGAAAGCCAGGCGCAGTGGCTCACGCTTGTAATCCCAGCACTTTGGGAGGCCGAGGTGGGCGGATCACAAGGTCAGGAGATCGAGACCATGGTGAAACCCCGTCTCTACTAAAAACACAAAAAATTAGCCGGCATGGTGGCGGGCGCCTGTAGTCTCAGCTACTCGGAGAGGCTGAGGCAGAGGCAGGAGAATGGCGTGAACCCGGGAGGCGGAGCTTGCAGTGAGCCAAGATTGAGCCACTGCACTCCAGCCTGGGTGAAAAAAGCAAGACTCCGTCTCAAAAAAAAAAAAAAAAAAAAAGTAATGTTAAAATTCTTAAGAAAATAATTTTACAGAAATCTTTAGTCAGTGGTATCAAATTACCAGAAGAATTTTAGTGGCTTAAAACAACACAAATGTAGTGTCTTGCAGTTCTGAAGGTCAAAAGCCAAAAATGAGTCTCTCTGGACTAAAAGCAAGGTGTCAGCCAGGCTGCATTCCTTGTGGAATACCCAGGGAGAATCTGGTTCCTATCTTTTGCAGCTTTTAGAGGCTGACTGCATTCCTTGGCTTATGGCCCCACATCACTTTGACCTCTGCTTCCATCATCACACCTCCTTCTCTGACTCAGACTCACCTGCTTCCCTTTTCATTTATAAGAACTCTCCTGAATATGTTGGGGCTGCCTGGATAATCCAGGATAATATCCCAATTTTAGTCTGTTTGGGCTACTATAGCAAAGTCCTATAGGCTGGGTGGCTCATCAACCACAGAAATTTCTTTCTCACACTTCTGGAGACTGGAAGTCCAAGATCCAGGTGCTGGCAGACTCAGTGTCTGGTGAGGGCCTGCTTCTTGGTTCACAGGCAGCTCTCCTCTGGCTGTGTTCTTACATGGTGGAGTGGCAAGAGAGCTCTCTGGGGTCTCTTTTACAAGAGTTCTGTCCTCATGACCTAATAACATTCCAAAGCCTCCACCTCCTAATACCATCACACTGAGGGTTAAGATTTCAACACATGAATTTGCCAGGGGGAGCAGGAGGGAGGGACATGAGCATTGCCTATACCACTCCCCATCTCAAGATCTTTAGCTTAATCACGTCTGCAGGATCCCCTTTGCCATGTAAAGTAGCATACTCACAGGTTCTGGGAATAAAGATATGGACATCTTTGGGGATATTATTCTGCCTACCATACCACTCTAACCAACTGATCAGCATTCACATTGGTAGTAATGAGATATAGTGATACCTTGTGCCTGCTGATATGCTGCCCTGAGAAGGGCACAACATTATTTCTGTAGTATTCTTGCCAAAAATGCATAACCTCAATCTAATAATGAGGGAACATCAGATAAATCCAGATTGAGGGAGATTCTACAAAATAACTGGCCATACTCTTCAAATGGGCCTAGTCATGGAAGACAAGAAAAGACTGAGGAACTGTACCAGCTTTCAGGAGACTAAAGACAAATGACAACTAAATGCAACTAAATGTAGAATCCTGAAATGGATCCCGGAATTGAAAAGAACATCAGTTGGATAGTTGGTGACATCTGAATAAGGTCTATATAGTAGTTAATAGTACTATAAGAATGTTAATTTTCTGTTTTTCATTAATGTACTATGGTTACGTAAGATGTTGACATCTTGAGAAGCTGGGTAGAAGTTACACAGAAAATTGTCACACTACTTTTGCAACTTTTTCAAAGGCTAAAGTTACTTTAAAATGAAAATTAAAATTTTGTTAATTAAAAATGATAAACATACCAAAATATTTTTAAGTGAAATGATACACCAACTTAAATTTGCTTTAAAATAATCCGGTAAAAAGGAGGAGGAAGTATATGAGGTTAGAGACAAAATTTAATGGGCCAGGTGTTGATCATTGGTGAAGATGACTACTGAGCACGTAGGTTCATTATATTATTCTCTCTGTTTTGAACATGTTTGAGCTTTTCCCTTATAAAAATTAAATAAAAACACACACTATTCATTTTTATGAAATGAATATAAATCAGACACCAAAACCTGAAAAATAACAAGAAAGTAAATTACAGGCCAATTCCACTCATGAAATTATCAGTAGATGCAAAAATTCTGAACCACTTTTAGAAAGGTTAAGTCCAATAATATTTTAAAAGATTAATACATAATGATTAAGTTGGGATCAATCCAAGAAATGCAAAGTTCATTTAACTTTAGAAAAATCAATTAAGGTAATTTACATTAACAAATTAGAGGAAAAAATTATGTTATCATTTTAATAGATGCAGAAAAACACATTTATTAAGTTTCAACATTTACTCATTATTAAAACTCATAGTATTCCAGACTGAAGAAAACTAGTGATATGACAACCAAATGCAATATATGATGTTAGATTGGATCTTAGGATCAGGAGAAAATTACTATAAAGTATATTATTGGGGAAATTGACAAAAGTGGAAAATGGACTATAGATAATAGTATTATATCAGTGTTAAGTTTCTTGATTTTGATGACTGCATTGTGGTTAGTAAAGAGAATATCCTTGCTCTTGGGAAATACATACTGAAGTATTTAGGGGCAAAGGAGCATAATGTCTACAATTTACTGTCAAATTATTTTAGAACAATAATGATGTCTGTGTAGATATCTAGACAGAGAGATGCAAATGTAGTAAAATGTTACCAATTGGTGAATCTCAGGGAAGGATATACAAAAGTTCTTTGTATTATTTATTCAATAACTCTCCTGTATATTTGAAATTGTTTAGGAATAAAAAGGTTTAAAATAGTCTGCATCTGTGGTTGTATTAGTCCATTCTCATGCTGCTATGAAGAAATACCAAGACTGGGTAATTTATAAAGAAAAGAGGTTTAATTGACTCAAAATTCTGCATGGCTGGGGAGGCCTTAGGAAACTTACTTTTTTTTTTTTGAGATGGGAGTTTCGCTTTGTTGCCTAGGCTGGAGTGCAGTGGCACAATCTCGACTCACTGCAGCCTCCACCTCCTGGGTTCAAACAATTCTCCTGCCTCAGCCTCCTTAGTAGCTGGGACTGCAGGCATGCATCACCACAGGTGGCTAATCTTTTTTTGTGTTTTTAGTAGAGATGGAGTTTCACCATGCTAGCCAGGCTGGTCTCAAACTCCTGACCTCAAGTGATCCGCCTGCCTCAGCCTCCCAATGTGCTGGGATTACAGGCATGAGCCACCAGCCCAGCCAGGAAACTTACAATCATGGCGGAAGGCACCTCTTCAAAGGGTGGCAAGAGAGAGAATGAAAGACGAGCAAAGGGGGAAGCCCCTTTTAAAACCATCACGTCTTGTGAGAACTCACTATCACAAGAACAGCATGGGGGTAGCCGCCCCAATAATTCAGTTACCTACCACTGGGTCCCTCCCAAAACATGTGGGAATTATGGGAACTACAAGATGAGATGTAGGTGGGGACACGCCCAAACCACATCAGTGGTAGATGCCAAGGACACATGGATTAATTCTAAAATAGATCAAAAAACTTTTAGTAACTAGAATTAGAAGAAAACCTCTTCAACTTGATAAGGTGTCTGAAAAAACAAAAAAACTATAGCAAAGTACAGTAGGGACATCTGCCACTTATCTGACAGCCATATGCCCCCTATTTCATTTTCCAATCATTGTACCTTTCTTTCCCTCTTTGCCTCACTGCCCTGGCTAGAACTTCCAGTTGCAATCAATGTTGAACAGAAGTAGGGCATAGAAAGCACCCTTGTCTTCTTTCTGAAATTAAAGGGAATTATTTTTATCATTTCATCATTATGTATAATTTTTGCTTAATTTTGTATTTGCAGATGTCCTTTATCAGGTAAAGAAGATTTCCTTCTATTTCTAGTTTACCTATTAAAAATACTCAAAGCACTATATTTATTAAAATGAACAAGACTATTTAGCAAGGTCACTGTACACAAAACAGGAAAAAAATGGTATTTCTACATACCTACAGCAATTTTAAAAATGTAACTTTAAACATAGCATTTACAATAGCATCAAAATGTGTAAATATCTAGCAATAAATCTAATCAAAGATGTGCAAGATTTGTAGGTTGACAATTATAAACGTTTATTGAAACTACTGAAGATATAAATAAGTTGAGGCACATGCCTTATGTATTAGAACAGTACATAACTTTTGGTCTCAGTATCCATTTATACTCTAATAAATCAGAAGACCCCAAATAAATTTTATTTACATGGGTTAAATCTATCTGTATTTACCATATTATAAATTAAAATTGAGAATTTAAAGAAATGCATTCACTCATTTATTATAAAAATAACAACAAATCCATTATATGATAACATGAATAACATTACTATTAAAAGTAACTATTTTCGGTCTGGCACAGTGGCTCACGCGTGTGTTCCCAGCGCTTTGGGAGGCTGAGGTGGGCAGATCATCTGAGGTCAGGAGTTCGAGACCAGCCTGGCCAACATGGCAAAACTCTGTCTCTACTGAAAATACAAAAATTAGCCAGGCGTGGTGGTACACACCTGTAATCCCAGCTACTCAGGAGGCTGAAGGAGGAGAATCACTTGAACCTGGGAGGCAGAGGTTGCAGTGAGCCAAGATCGTGCCATTGCACTCCAGCCTGGGCAACAAGAGTGAAACTCCGTCTCAGGAAAAAACAACAACAACAACAACAAAAAACTATTTTCCAAAAAAAAAAAAGGCAAGAAACTGCACCACATCTGGCAGAAAGCAGGAGGCCCCCTGAGAAGGATTAGGCCCTCTCATCCCAACCTTGCCAACTAAGCCTCATCCTCACTTCTGGCTGGCCAAGTCAGCTTCCGACAGGATCAAGCTTACTTCCCGTGGGTTAGGCCCACTTCTGGTAGGTCAGGCCTCTTTCTGGAGAATCACCTCATTTCCGGAATACAGTATAGTGCTGGCTTCTGATGGATTAGGCTCACTTTTGGCAGATCAGGCCCACTGCCGGCAGATCAGGACCGCTTCCTGGCTTCCCAAGGGTGAGGTAGGCCTCAGGCCGCCCAGGCTTGGGTCTCTGTCACTTCCATGGCTAGTGGGGAGGGGTAAACTTGTGAGGTTTTTGATGTCTCCCACTGTGGCCAGCAGAAGAGGTGGGGGAAAGATGAAGACTCCTATGCTTGTCCAGATTGCTGGGGTCGGGGGGAAGGGCCAGCCCAAAGCACCCCGATATTGTCTCCATTTGGCTAGAGCCATTAGAGGAGGCGGTGGTAAGGATTGTGGCTGGGCTTTTCAATTCTGGCTGGTACAGCTATTGCTGGCATGCTACTATACTGTGATTGTGCAGCTTCTGTGTCTACTAATGCATACTGTCATGTAGGAACCCTATGTGCTGACCACCATTGGAAGAGATATAGAATTCTCATTTAATCCTCTCATCAACTTTAAGGGTGGCAGGTGTTGTTAAAACCATTCTACAGGTCAAGAAATTGAAATGCAGAAAAGTCAGTTACCTTACCCAAAACCTCGTAACTGGTTACATGGCAGAGCTATTCTCAGCTTTTCTTTAAGCCTCTGGGGTCACACCTTGCAGCTGCTGTCATAAAATGGAGCAGTCATTTTTTTTTTTTTTTCCAGCTGCAGAACTACTCTCTCTTAGGAGGGAAACCAATTCCAAACCCAGCCTCATCAGGAGAGGAAAAAATTTTTTTTAAATATCTGAGAGCACATATAAATGGTAACGGTACTTAGGAACCTGTATTGATAATCAAAAAAATTGCATATTCTGTGACCTGGCCATTGTACAAGGAATACATCCTGAGGAAGTCATCAGAGACGTGAGTTCACATTTGCTCACACAGATTCACACTGGAGCATTACCATATAAATGAAAAAGTGAAAACCATCCTCAAGTCTAATAATAAAGGGCCGATTTAATTATACATGTGGTTTAAATACATATCCCTAGTATAATAATTGCTAAGATATACTGAGTGCTTACCACATGCCACTCATTGATTTAAGAGCTATACATATATTAACTCATTTAGCCTATGTGATCGATTATAGTGCAATTGAATAGGAATATTTAAGGCTTGGAAAAATGTTTATGCTCTATCATAATGAAAAAAGTGTATTACAAAACTATTTTTTAAAACTGTGTAGATGCAAAAAGTCAGTAGTTGGAACTAAAACATGAAATTGCTGTTTTTATTTTCTTTTTTGCCATTTGAAGAATTTTCCGGATTTTCCACACTAATAATCATTTATTACTTTAAAGAAAGATTTAAAAATAAAAACATAGTCAGGGTATTAGGCCATGCCTGAGGGCCTGATGCCCAAGTGAGTCCAGCTAGTGCTATGGCCACAGGGAGCCAGTGACCCCTGGGGCTGACCATGAGAGCCCTTGGCAAAGTGAGGAGACCCAATTGGGACCTCTCTCTACCGCGGGCTCTGCCCACTGCCTTATTTGCTCAGAAGCTCTGCTGCTGTGAGGACCTGGCTCCAGGGTCTGGGTCACCAGAGAGGGCTCCAGTCATTCTGGCCAGCGCTAAAACCAGTCACAGAGGCCGACGCTTTCAGGACTAAGATCAAAGGTCTTAATCCAGCTTTCCGAGGCATTCACTGTCTGGCTCCTCCTGACTTCTTGGCCCGTTTTCCACTCTCCACAGCCCTTCACTTCAGAAAGGCCATTTCCTCCTAATTTTCCCCATACCCATGATGCATCCTTCTCTGCATTTTCCAAACTTTCTCATCCTCTACTCCAAAAATATCTTTTTTGTTGTTCCAAGCATATGGATGAGGCTGACAAAACTGGTGATAGTATTGATGGAACTGCTATAAACGCCAGGGTAATAGCAACAACAATAGCTACCGTTTATTGTGCACTTACCTCATGCTGTTTAAATACATTGATCCCATTTAATCTATATAGCTCATCTGTGGGTAGATACTAGTGTCCATCTTTACAAATAAAAGATCTAAGGATCAGAGAGGCGAAGTAAAATTTCCAAGGTCCCCTCATCAATAAATGGTGGAAGCAGCTGGGCACAGTGGCTCATGCCTGTAATCCCAGCACTTTGGGAGGCCAAAGCAGGTGGATCACCTGAGGTCAGGGGTTCAAGACCAGCCTGGCCAACATGGCGAAACCCTGTCTCTACTAAAAATACAAAAATTAGCCGGGCGTGGTGGCAGGCACTTGTAATCCCACTACTCGGGAGGCTGAGGCAGGAGAATTGCTTCAACCCTGGAGGCAGAGGTTGCAGTGAGCCAAGATCGCGCCACTGCACTCCAGCCTGGGTGACAAGAGTAAAACTCTGCCTCAAAAAAAAAAGATGGAAACAAACGTCAAACCCAAGTCTGTCTGTGCAGCTCACAAAGCACTTTCATATTCATGACCTCCCCAGATCTGCGAGGATGGCTGCACAGGTGTGATCAGCCCTCATTCTAGCTGAGGACTCTGAGTCTGGTTGCTGGTAAACGGTAGTGCGGGAGGGAGTCTATTATAAAAATCCAGGTCTCTGGAATTCTAAGATGCAGAAGACATTCATTATGCTCACAGACTTATCATGGCTGTCTTAATGTGAATTCAGGCCAATCCAGGATTCAGAATTTTATCTACTCCCTTAAGTGCAATTGTGAATTCATCAGTGCCCAGGAAAGGCACTGATGGAAAATGTCACACTGTGAATGGAATGTCAGATATGTGTATGGGTGTGTGTGATATATGCGAATATCTAAAACATATCTAAAACCTTTCATGAAGAAGCATCTGCCAAGAAGCTGGGCATAAAGAAATTTAAGATTAAATTTAAGGAAGAATATAGAGTTTTGCTTCTTTTCCTAAAAATGCAAACAAGTAAAACCCAGTCAGGTTCGATGAATGGGGAAGAGAAGTCTCCCCATTGTAAAGGTGTGACCTTTGACCCCAGTTGTAGAGAACTTAAACTACATCCCTGAGGAGTCCTGTGTTCTAGAGTGGACGTGATGATAAGCCAGTGAACAGTGATTATTCATAAATCTGAATGGATTGTCTTCCTATGCTGCAGTTCTGGACCATGGCTGATCTATTTCTTTCTTACAGAACACTCATGAGCCATGAATTCGTTGTGTTGGACTCCCAAGGCAGGCCCAGCCCTGTGGTTCACCTCTTCCCTACATGTCTGTACAAATATATTTGGTTCATTGTTTACTTAGACTTGGCAAGTTCCTGTCAATGTCCCAGGAGAAGCATAAAGCAGACCAGAAGTGGAATGAGTTAGTTAGTTTGTTTGTTTGTTTTTGAGACGGAGTCTCACTCTGTTGCCCAGGCTAGAGTGCAGTGGCGCAATCTCGGCTCACTACAACCTCCGCCTTCTGGGTTCAAGCGATTCTCCTGCCTCAGGCTCCCAAGTAGCTGGGATTACGGGAGCATGCCACCATGCCCAGCTAATTTTTGTATTTTTAGTAGAGATGGGGTTTCATCATATTGGCCAGGTTGGTCTTGAACTCCTGACCTCAAGTGATCCACCCACCTTGGCCTCCCAAAGTGGTAGGATTACAGGCATGAGCCACCAATTGTAGTACAATATGAAGTCAGGTAGTGTGATGCCTCCAGGTTTGTTCTTTCTGCTTAGTATTGCTTTGGCTATGTGGGCTCTTTTTTGGTGCCATATGCATTTTAGGATTTTTTTCTAGTTCTGTGAATAATGATGATGGTATTTTGATGGAATTGCATTTAATCTGTAGATTGCTTTGGGCAGTATGGTCATTTTCACAATGTTGATTCTTCCCATCATGAGCATGGAATATGTTTACCTTTGTTTGTGTCATCTATGATTTCTTTCAGCAGTGTTTTTGTTTTCCTCATACAGATCTTATACCTCCTTGCAATTGAACCATAGTTTTAAATGCACTTTTTAAGTTTGATAGTTAAGAAAATAGTGTTGTGAATTATTTTAAAGTAATGACTCTTCCAAAGTAATTAGCACCTAAATTTTTTTATAAGTTTTATTGAGATATCACATACTTTACAATTCATCAATTTTAAGTGTGCAATTCAATGGTTTTTAGTACATTTACAGAATTGTGGCACCGTCACCACAATCAATTTTAGTAAATTTTTATAATCCCCCAAAGAAACTTTGTATTCTTTAGCTATCACTCCCCAGTCTCCTCACCCCACCTCCCAGTCCTAGACAACCAATAATCTTCTTTCCATCTTCATAGATTTGTCCGTTCTGGACATTTCCTATATATGGAATCATAGAATATGTGGTCTTTTGTGACTGGCTTCTTTCATTTTGCATAATGTTTTTCAGTTTCATCCATGTTGTGGCATGTATTAGTGCTTCATTCCTTTTTATGACAAATAAGATGCCATTGTATTGACATATTACATTTTGTTTAGCCATCAGTTGATGGACACTAGGTTCTTTCCACCTTTACACTATTATGAATAATGCAGATATAAACATTCACAGGCAAGTTTATGTGTAAACACATGCTTTCAGTTCTCTTGGGTACACACCTAGGAATGTGTTAAAATAGTTCATTGGGAGGCTATTAGGCTGAGACAGCTCCAGCACATTGGGTTCATATGTAAGCAAACCAAAACCCAATTCAATGTAAACAGTAAATGAAACTAAAGCTTAACCAAGCAGAAGCCACCAACTAACCTCTAACTAAGGACTTTCCAACTTAACCAATCAAATATTTTCACTGTCTTGCTTCCACAAACACCTTATAAAAGTTTCCTCTTGCACGCCTTCACTGAACTGCTTGTGGTCTGGTACTGCTGAATTCATGAATCACTGAATGCTCAAATAAACACATTAAAATTTTCATGTGTCTCAGTATTTATTTATTTAGACAGGGTTTCACTCAGTCACCCAAGATGGATACAGTGGCATGATCTCAGCTCACTGCAGCCTCTGCCTCCCAGGCTCAAGCAATCCTCCCACCTCAGCCTCCTGGGTGGGAGAAGTACCTGGTACCACAGGTGCGTGCCACCATGTCTGGTTAAAATTTTGTATTTTTGTAGAGACAGGGTTTTGCCATGTCACCCAGACTGGTCTCGAACTCTTGAGCTCAAGCAATCCTCCTGCCTTAGCCTTGCAAAGTACTGGGATTACAGGCATGAGCACCGTGCCCCGGCCCTCAGTTTGTTTTTAACATTGCCGGGTCAAATGATAACCCTGTGTTTAGCTTTTGAAGGAACTGCCAGACTGTTTTCCAAAGTAGATCCACCATTCTACATTCCCACCAGCAGCGTGTGGAACTTCTGCTTCCTCCATATTCTCACTAACACTTGTTATCTGCTTTTTTGAGGAACACCATCATAGTGGATGATATGGTTTGGCTGTGTCCCCACCCACATCTCATCTTGAATTCTCATGTGTTGTGGGAGGGACCTGGTGGGAGGTAATTGAGTCATGGGGGCAGGTCTTTCCCATGCTGTTCTTTTGAAAGCAAATAAGTCTCACAAGATCTGATGGTATTATAAGGGGCAGTTTCCCTGCCCAATCTCTCTCTTTGCCTGCCGCCATCCACCTAAGATGTTACTTGCTCCTCCTTGCCTTCTGCCATGATTGTGAGGCCTCCCCAGTCATGTGGACTGTAAGCCATTAAACTTCTTTCTTTTGTAAATTGTCCAGTCTCAGGTATGTCTTTATCAGCAGCATGAAAATGGACTAATACAGTGGATGTAAAATAGTATCTCATTGTGGTTTTTATTTGCATTTCTTTGACGGTTGTGCTGAACCTCTTTTTATGTGGTTGTATATTTGGACAAATGTCTATTGAGATTCTTTGCCCACTTTTTAATTTGGTTTGTCTTATTGTTGAGTTTTAAGAGTTCTATATATTCTAGAATACAAGTCCCTTAACAAATATATGATTTGCAAATATTTTCTTCCATTTTGTGTGTTGTCTTTCACTTTCTGGATAGTGTCCTAATAGCACAGAATTTTTAATGTTGATGAATTTCTATTTATTTTTTCTTTTGCTGTTCATACTTTTGATGTCATATCTCACAAACCATTGCCAAATTCAAGGTAATGAAGATTCACCACTGTGTTTTCTTCTAAGAGTTTTTTATCTCTCAAGTTTAGGTCTTTGATCCATTTTTAGTAAATTAGGAGAGTCCAAGTTCATTCTTTTGCATGTGGATATCTAGTCCCAGCACCATTTGTTGAAAAGACTCTTCTTTCTCTGATTGAGTTATTTTGGCACTTTCATTGGACATCAGTTGACTGTAAATGTAAGAATTTCTGGATGCTCGGTTCTGTTCTACTGATCGATATGTCTGCCTTAATGCTAGTACCACACTGTCTTGATTACTGTAGATTTATAGGTTTTGAAATCAGAAGTTTGAGTCCTCCAATTTTGTTCTTCTTTTTCTGTATCATTTTGGCTATTCTGGGTCTTTTGAGTTTCTATGTGAATATTAGAATTAATTTGCCCATTTTTCTAAGAAGCCAGCTGGGGGACAGGGGGTAGTTTTGTGTGCTGATAGGGATTCTGTTAAATCTATAGATCAGTTTGGGGAGTATTGCCATCTTAATGATATTTGGTCTTCTGATCCATGAACATGAGATGTCTGTCCATTTTTTTACATTGTCTAACATTTTTCAACAGTGTTTTGTAGTTTATAGAGTATAAGTTTTGTACTTCTTTTATTAACTTCCTAAGTATTTTATTCTTTTTTATTATATTAATAAATGGATTTGTTTTCTTAATTTCATTTTTGGATTGTTCATTGCCAGTGTATAGAAATACAATTGATTTGGCTGGGCGCAGTGGCTCATGCCTGTAATCCCAACACTTTGGGGGGCGGAGGCAGGTGGATCACCTGAGGTCAGGAGTTCAAGACCAGCCTGACCAACATGGTGAAACCCTGTCTCTACTAAAAATACAAAAATTAGCCAGGTGTGGTGGCGGGTGCCTGTAGTCCCAGCTACATGGGAGGCTGAGACAGGAGAACTGCTTAAACCTGGGAGGCGGAGGTTGCAGTGAGCCGAGATCATGCCACTGCACTCCAGCCTGGGCGACAGAGTGAGGATTCGTCTCAAAAATAAAAAGAAAAAGAAATACAATTGATTTGTATATAAATTGTCATTGTATACTGCAATTTTGCTGAACTTGGTTATTAGTTCTAATAGTTTTTTCATTGATTCCTTATGATTTTCTATATATAAGATCATATCATCTGCAAATACAGTTTTTCTTCATCTTTTACAATCTGGATACCTTTTATTTCATTTTCTTATACCCTAAATCTTAAAAAATAAATCTTAATGTTCATTTTTTGTTTGCTTAAAGCAAAGTTCAGTATCAATTATATCTCAATAAAGCTGTTTTTAAGGAAACATTTTAACTTCCCTTAAAACTACCACATTTGCGTGTGGGGGAAGGTGGGAGGGAAGCTGTTAATATGTTGGCCTATTTCCTTCTAAGTTTTTTTTTCTAGGTATATTTGGATGCTTAGCCATAATTGGACTCATATTGTATAGATATTTTAGTCCTGTTCTCAGGAAATCAATGCACAGTCAAGCCGTTCTCAGGATTAAGAGGGCTTATGAACATTTAAAACAAAATCTTAGCCCTATTGAATAACAGTGTCCTGGAATAGGAGGCGGTGGAGAGGCTGAGTGCAGCTACACACAGAGCACCCCTACTCCTGCGGGGTGGGGGTTTGTCCCATAGCCTTGGGGACAGCACAGCACCCAAGTCCCTGCGTCTCTCTCATGGGAGAAAATGAAGGTCACACAGGCCGCCTGGATTTCTTGGGCTCTTTTAAATGTCTAAATACCTCTAAATGTCTGTTTTTTCTGCTATTCTTTAATCCTTAGATAAGGATTCAGAGCCTGTGCTTCCAAGATGACTTTGGGACCAGGGTGTGTGAAGAGGTAGGAAGGCGTGGCCCCTGCACGAGGCCTGGCTGGGAAACGCCGCTGTGATCACATCGTTCATCACTCACTGCTGACCCCCTGACAGTTTTCCAGGACCAAGCCTCCTGCACTGTGTGATTCTGGGAACATCTCCTCTGGCTCACAAGGTCTCAAAATCAAACCAGTCAGCTGTGGTATGGAACACAGTTTTTACTGCCAGAGTTCTTCCCAGCAGGTTCTTATGTGACTTGTTTGTGCTTCTGCTTGGCCCTAATCAGTTCATGTCCTGGGCAAAGGCACTCGCTAAATATTATTTCAGCAGATGTAACATTTACATTTTCCAATGTCAATAAGAAGGCTTCAAAAGCAGGATTTTTTGTAGGGGCAAAATATTACATTGTCTGATTAGATCATAATAGAGTTCCTCCAAAAAGAGACTGGAATCTCTTTGATGGCCACAAGCACTGAGTTCTTAATGTACTTCCTTGGATAAGGCTGTGTGTCACCAGCAATGGTGGACAGCACTAAAGCTATCCCCCATCTTTCCAACAAGGACAATTCATAGACAAGCCCCATCACTTAAAGACATGGCCGGGGTTGCCCGGAGTGAGGTCTGGCCCTCAATTCTGGTTCTTCTGTAAAATTCACAAAGCCTGATAGTGTTTGGTCACAGAAAAAGAGAGAGTTTTCCCAGTGGGACATGGTAGGGTTGAACACTTTAAAGAGAACAATTTACTTCTAATATCAATTCTGAAGGAAAGCAGTAAGGAAATTCCTGTCAGGCCTAGGCTGCTTGTATTTACAGGAACCTACGCGATTGCCAGGCGACCCACACAAATCCGTCCAGGGCCAGGGTGTGAGTCAACACTGGTAACTCAACATGGACAGAAGGGCAGACACAGGCCTGGAAATCGCTCTATGTGCCCAACGAATTCCCCACATCTTCATGGCATTGCTTGTAGGTTTCATGGCATCTGGACAAACCCTCTGGGGCTTCTGCCCACCATTTTTGCCTGGCTCTCACCTCTGTGGGCCACCTCTGCAGAGAACTGTGCTTGTCATCCTCCCAGCCTTGGAACACTATCATCACTGACAGGGCACGTGACCCCTCTTCTGGCTTTTTTTTTTGCTTATGATTCCTTTTGCTCCCATACCCATCTCCTCATCAGTATGTTTGAGATGTATCCCTGGATGTGTGCCTCCTCATGGCTGCCTGGTATCACTGTGTGTATATTTGCATTTTACTTGGCTTTAGTCCTGGCTCGTTCTACTTCTTACTTGCTGCTGCTGCTGCTGCTGCGTGTGTGTGTGTGTGTGTGTGTGTGTACAGTTTGTGACTCCTCAGGCCTCTGCCCATTTGATATCAAGAACATCAAAACCACAATATGAAAATCATTTGAGCAGTTTCGTCTGGCACTGACTTGCTGAGATCCCAAGACCTAGGCCAGTGTTATCCATGTTCTCCCCAAGGGGCCAGTAATGTCAAATGTGTTGTCCTGTGGTTTATTTTGAATGGATTCCTTCTCCTACCCACTAAGACTGGCACGTATTTAAAATCAGGCACATGAGGACTCCTCCTATGGATTCCAAAAGAACCTTGGGTGGGGGCTGGGGTTACACGACCCTGAAAAGGTCCTCCAGCGGTCCAGATCTGGGGTCCCAGGTCAGGGCAGCTGCCCACATCTGGCAGGAAAGTTGCACACCACCTCGGCAGCACTGCAGCCTCACCCACAGCACTCACTCCTGGGCCTCCCCTCTGCATCTGGCAGGGCAGTGCCAAGGAGAAGGGCTCCAGGCTACCCCCACCCTCCCCACTGGGGCTGCACAGGCCCCACAGTACGCAACAGCCGACCTCTCCTCAGAGGCCATGCCGAGGGGAAGGCTGGTTCTCTCCAGTCCTCAGAAGACAGATGACAGCCTCAGGCCACCACCCCTTTTCAAGTCTCCACAACACAAGGCATCCATTCTGCCTCTTTTTGCCATGACAGGGCATCAGCCTTAAAACCACAAGGCCATCTTCATTCCTACTTTTTGCTATAAGTGGGGCTGGAACAGGGGTCAAGACCTTGAACAGGAAAGTCTGGCTCTTTTCCTGGAAGAAGGAAAATACCTTTCATTTTTCCCTAATAAACCACAAACCCACTCTTCTGCCCCCCACCCAACAAGGATTACCAGAAGCACTTAAACAAAAACCCCTGAACTAAACAACCAAAATTTCACAGTCGCTCACCCAGCAACCTGCCACACTAACATTTATTGAGCTTATACTGCATCCTACATGCTCTGCTAGGCGCTTGGTAGATATAATCTCATTTTATCTTCACCACAATGCCATGAGGTAGAGACAATCATCTGTGTTCTCCAAATAAGAAATTTGACTCTTAAAAAAACAAGTTAGGGAATTTTCTCAGGATCGAGTGAGAACTGGCACCTACCTGATGCACGTGGTTGAGATTCATATAAATTATCTGAGTGGAATAGACTTTTAGAACCTGATGCCCTATTAGAAAGTCGTGTCCACCTGCAAAGTCTTCCTCTCAGTAAGCAAGTGTGGCCTCACTGGATTATTCCAGCATGCACTGCCTGCCCCTCCCAGGGGATGTGCTCAAAACCTGGCTCTGGGAATTCATCCTGTGGTTGTCTTGTCCTGTGCTGGCCTCACTGCCTTCCTCAGACTGGGCAGACCCAAGCTCTTTCAGAAACTGTTGTCAGGTTGGCCACGCAGAAATTCATATCCTTCTTCTCCCTCCTCTCACTTTGAGGGGATTGTTGCTTTTTAGCCATAGAACCTTCCAGTAAAGGGAAGGCCCTAGCAGTGGACATCCAGCAGTGGATAGCCACAGACTGTCCCCCACCCCTGCACTTGAGAGGCTCCCAGGTGCTGCTGAGGTCCCCTGCAGGCCAGGTTTGATGACTTTGACTCTCTGCGGGTCTTACTTCTTTTGAGGCCAAACTAGCTAATGACTGTTCTGGGCCATCTGTGGCCATGGAAGCCAGAGCATCACGCATCTGCTGCATGTTTCCATCTATGGAAAATTAATTCCAAAAAACAGACTTTTTTTTTTTTTTTAAGACCGAGTCTAACTCTATCGCCCAGGCTGGAATGCAGTGGCACAATCCTGGCTCACTGCAACCTCCGCCTCCTGGGTTCAAGCGACTCTCGTGCCTCAACCTCCTGGGTAGCTGGGATTACAGGTGTGTGCCACCACGACAGGCTAATTTTTGTATTTTTAGTAGAGACAGAGTTTCACCATGTTGGCAAGGCTGGTCTCAAACTCCTGACCTCAAGTGATCCTCTCGCCTTGGCCTCCCAAAATGCTGGGATTACAGGCCTGAGCCACCATGCCCAGCCTGAAAAAAAAAAAAAAACAACAGACCCTTTATGAATCCATTTGTAAAGGCATAACATTGGTACATTTCTTTGCCACAGGGATGCCAATGACTAGGCCAGCCACCTTGAACATGGGAAAAGTGTTTCACATCAATGGCACGAGACATCTTTGAGCAGTAAGTGGGGAAGACACCATTTCAGTATGAAATGGCAAAGAGAGGAGAGGAGAGAAAACTTGCTTTTCTCATCAGAGCTGGAGAGCAGAACCTGGTCTCATGACTTTTTCCCCAGATGAGGTTTGTCTACCTGGTACTGCAAAGACCTGCACCAAGTTCATAACCCTCAAAACGTCTTTTACTTCTTAAAATCCAAAAACGTTGATCTAGCCCCAGGAGTTTACTGCCTCTGCAGCTGCTGAAGCCAGGGTTCCCCTGTGGGAAGGGCCAGATGCCGGGGCTGCACTGCCCCCTGGTGCCTACTGGGAGTTATGTCCCCGGCTCTCCCACCTGATAGGGGAGTTGGGGCCCATACTTGCTTCTTCTGCCTCATCTTCCTCACATACACACTCCTCTAAATGGACAGAAGGCGACAGGGCACAGGGAAGGACCTCACAGGCCTCCACTCACACCCCCATTCCCATAACCAGACCACCTACCAGACAGTGTTGACATATTTTTATTAATTTATTTATATTTTTGGAGAGATAGGGTCTTGCCCAGGCTGGACTTGAATTGCTGGGCTCAAGCCATCCGCCTGTCCCAGCCTCCTGAGTAGCTGGGACCAACAGGCTGTCCATGTGGTCAAAATAAACATGGTGAGCCCAGTGTGTGCAGTCACAACCCATGGAGGTCCTTCTATGAGTGTCTGTCAAACCCAAGCTGACACTGCCTTTCTCCAGAGAGGTCCCACATCCACCAAGGACATGATGAGGTCACTGGGGACTCTTAATCCAGTGCTCCGCTTCCAGTGGCCAGGCTGATGTTCTGAGGACAGGCCTGTATTTTCCCCCTTTGCAGCCATCAGGGAGTTGATGCCGTCTGTTGTCCTTGACCACTACCCAAAATGGGAACCCCGAGGGTGATCTGTCATCCCCTGTGCTGACGCCAACCCTAGCTTCTCCCCGGCCCAGTCCCACCCCTCCCCAGCATTCCCATACGTGCCCTGCACTCTGCCCCACACCCCATCTCACAGTCAGCAAACTCCAGACTGAAGGGCTCTCCCATCTTCTCCTCTCTCCGGCTCTTCTCAGGCCCTGGCCTCCCTGTGATGTTCAGGTCCTGGTGAGAGTAAGTGAGAAGCTGGAGAAGGGACTGACCCCCATGCAGGCTGGCCAGGGCCAGAACAACATGCACAGGGGCTGTCAGCCCTGCAAGATTAGCGCCACCACCACCCACCTATCCAATTCGAAAGAAAAACCAGGTGCAATGAAGGTCAACAAATCCTGGTTTCCCATAAGTGATTTGATGTCTTTTTCTAAAACAGTATCAAACTTCAAGCCTTTTGCCTCCCAAAGCTTTAGCAACCTAAGCGGCATCTGATGTGCCTGTTGGGCAGGGCAATGCACACAGCTGGGGAGGGGGGAGGTGAGGCCATGCGTGGGGACCTGGGGCCTGGTGCCCTGAGGTGAGGACCAGGAGTGAGTGAGGACCAGTGGTGGGAGAGGAGAGTGAGCTTGTGCTTTCAGAGGGACAGGGCACAGGGAGGGGCTGCAGTGAAGCAGGGGAAGTCCCTGGAGATGAGGGGACCGCGTTGGCCTGACTCCTGCCCCCCACCTGCTAAGGAGGAGAGAGGGGTCTCTTGTTGTGCTGACCTGGGCGGGGAACAGACAGGATGGGATTCTAGAACAGTCTCTGTCACTCCCTGACTTGGGGAAGCTTGGGACCAGCATCCTAAGGCCCAGACCAGGCCCAGGCCAAAGAAAGCACAGGGAGAAGAATGAGGAAGTTGATGAGTAACCTGTGGTGTTCCCAGGGATGTGAGGGGGTGTGAGGGTGCAGCCCCTCCAGGCCCAGGCGCCTGCTGGCTGCTCAGAGGGACGCTGTGCCTCACTGGTCCTGCTGGGTTTGCGATGGCCTCAAATCCTATGCCTTCCATTTGTACGACTCCAGTTAAGTCATTCAATTGCCCCTGGCCTAAGAGAGGTGAATGGGAGGTAGAGGAGTAAACGCAATGAGTTTTCACTATTTTTTAAATTACGGGAAACTATATATCATATAAAATTTGCCATGTAACCAATGTTTAACTTACAATCCAGTAGCAGGCATGACATCTCCCCAAACAGAAACTCTGTACCTATTAAGCAATAACTTTCTATTTTCCTCTCCCTCCAGCCCCGGGTAAGCCGTAACCTACTTTCTGTCCCTGTGAATGTGCCTATTCTAGATATTTCGTTGTGAACTCATGCAGTATTTGTCCTTTCGTGTCTGGCTTCTTTCACTTTTAGCGTAAGTTTTTGCTGGTTCACCCACCTGGCAGCACGCATCAGACTCATTTTTTAAGGCTAAAGAGCATTCCATAGCAGGGAATACCCACGTTTTGCTTACCGTTCAGCCTGTTAACGGGAGTTTGCTTGCGGCCCCGGGAAACAGTGCGGCACTGCCCCCACTCTCCTCGGGGTCCCTGCCTTACTTTTCCAGAACTGCGGGCCAAAGGGAGACTCTGTGCTTAACCCCTGGGGGAAGCACACTCTGTGGACGCTTTCCTCATGCTAGGGTGTAACGTTCTGTTTCAGGAGTCTGTTTCTTTTGTAACATTCTTAAAACTCTTCCCTAAATAGAGAAAAAGACTAGACGGTCCTGAAGTGTTTCTGAAACAAAATAAAATCCGACTGCTGAATGGCGTGGGTCGCAGGGTCGCGCCCCAGAAACCCCTGGGGGAGCCCACTCCCCGCGACCCGCGAGGAGGTGCTGCCACCTTCTGTGGCAACGGCCTCGGCAGCTGATGACCCTCGGAGGGTGGCCCCGTGGGTTCCAGCCTCCGGCGACCCTAAGACACCGGAGGCCCCACGGAGAACGGACCCACAGGAGCGGGGCTAGGGCGCGGCTGCGCACACGGGGAGCCCCGGGCCGTGCGGAGCGGCGGCCGCCAGGGGGCGCGGAGGAGCCCGCTCGTAGCGCAGCCAGGCCTGGGCGCGGCTCCTGTCTCCGGAATCCTAGAGTCCACCCAGAGGTGGCCAGCGCAAGTCTCAGCTGGGGCGGGTGACACTTAGAGCCCAGGCCGGGGTCCAGCGCCGCTTTGGACGTGGGGACGGAAGCCTGAAGGTTTGGGTCTTTAATAGGTCCTCAGAAGGGAACACTGATTTTGACCACACCTGATTTTCTGCAGACTGTGACCCTGCGCTAAGAAGGGTCCCTCTCAGAATGCTTCGTGCCTGTTTCTCTGAGGCCGCGCGTTCCTGGAGGGCAGCAGCATCGTGCACGCTCGTGTCTGGTGCAGAGTGGGCACCTGCACCCATGCCCTCAACGTCCTGGAGCTCAGGGAAGGAGGGAGGGATGGAAAAGAATAAGGCTGCCCCACAGAATGGAGAAGTGAACTAGGAGCCTGAACCCTAAACACGTGTCAATCCTGCTGCTGATTCCATCCAATCAACCCAAGGATCTATTGGCACCAAAGGGGGCCAGGCCCAGGGACACTGAGGTGACCCCCCTTTGAATTCATTTGAAGGAACATGCAAGCACAACAGCCTGAACTGCGGGCTTTGAACTTAATACAAAATGCAAAGTATATAAATGTGAATACATACTTAAGGTAGTTAAGAGCTCTATACATGTTTTCAAGTCTTATGAAAAGTTCACTAAATTTCATCACATTTTGGTCATTGTTTACTGTTATTACAGGAGAGTGTCTAGGAAATACACAGAAATATTTAGTATAAGGGGCATCAAGGCTGCAAATGACTCAAAAATAGTTCAGACCAAGAAGTGTTTTGGCAACCTTTTAATACATTGTCTGAAATTATGCCAAAATATGAAGTCAAAAGTCCGGGGAAGGGGCATTTGGCAATTTGTTGGGGGTACCAATAGGAAGCCAGCACTGGGATGAGGGGGAACATGTGCTGGGATATAGGGTTTGTATGCATGGCCCATGGAGTAGGGGCCATTGTAAACCTATATCCAGGATGGGCAGCAAGGAGGGATGGAAAGACCTGGAGTCTCATGATGGCCTGACTGCGTGTGGGGAAGAGGAGTACGGGATGACAGCAACATATCCAAAGCCCCAGGATGGCCCACCTGTTATGCCTGGAGCTGGTACATGAGGTATGGGTGAGTGATTCAAAGGCCCAGGTGCGCTGCAGAACTGGCACTTCATTTATCCAGTCCCTAGGGGGAAGGCAGATTTGCAGGCTACCAGAGGTGCTGTGTGGCTCACAGTGGTTCTCAGTGACCACATCTGTACCACCTTCCTTACTGGGACTGTCAAAGTTCTTCCCTGAGACTTTCCAAACTCTAAGGCAGAGGGAGAGATCCCATCCCCTTCCCTGGTCAAGAGACTACAAGGGTTGTAAGGTGGCCTTTAGAGAGATTTGGTCTCAGTGGGGAAGAGGCAGGGGAATAAAACATTCTGCATGATGCATCTTGGAAACCTATACAGAGGCTTATGAACCTAAAAATGATGTATTTGCTGGCTTTGTTCATGTTGGTACAGAAGGCTATAGAAACACTTGCATATTTAGGCAAGATGTATATAGAAATATTCACTGTAGCATTATTTGTGAAAATGAACAGATGTCTATTACCCAGAAAATGAATAAAATACTGTGGCAGCCACCTTTAGTACGCCCGCTCTTGTACAGCCCCTTCACGCATTGAACAGGACTAGGCTGCATTAGCAATAGCATATTGGGAAATTATGTGTGTGACTCTCAGAGCTGTGTCATAAAAGCCATGTAGCTTATGCCTTGCTCTCTGTTGGATTACTTGCTCTGGGAGAAAGCCAGCCACCATGTCACAAGGCCACTCAAGCAGCCCTGTGGAGAGGTCCATGTGGCAAGGGGCTGAGGCCTCTTAACGTCAACTTGCCAGTGATGTCAGTGAGCCATCGTGGAAGCAGATCCCCCAGCCCCATTGAAGCCCACAGTTGACTGTAGCCTCAGCCAACACCTTTACTGCAAGGCACCCTGCCAGACCACCCAGCTAAACCGCTGAATTCCTAACCTGCAGAAACTAAGATTACGAATGTTACTATTACAGATTGTTGTGGTTTAAATTTTGTTGCCAGGATTGGGGGCATTTATTGTGGAACAATAGGTAACAAATACAAATGTTACAGAATCACACCGTGGTATTTTAGCTTGCTTGTTTTTATAAAGAGGTGGAAATGCCCATGTCATAGCCTTCTCAGGAGCTCTAGTTCAGAATCTATGTGAATGCTCTGTATTTGGCACACAGCAAGTATTCCACAAACACTTGTTGCTGCACTTTTCCAATTTTGTTTCCTTCCCTTAGACTTCAAAGTGAGTTATCTCTCCCTTGATGGGCAGGTTATTTTTCCCAGTTTGAATACTGTCTAAAACATTCACATTTGGTGGGATGAGTTCATCAGTTCTTACAAGTTGGAGAAGAAAACCTATCTCCTTTTCAGGACGTGAGCTATAATCAGGCCAATCATACCTGAATGGAGACTACAGAAAGTGGATTTTTATCAGTGGTCTCCATTCCATCTTCCAAAGCACCTGACTCTTAGGGATGGGGTCTAATTAGGCACTAATGAGGTGGAGATTTGAGAAAATGCCAATTTGAGTTCCTGGCACCTCTGCCCAGCAATACGAAGGTCTAAGGAAGATTTCATTTGTGTCTTGGTGAGAGAACTGTGTTCCCAAAATATTGAATACAACATTTTGTTTTGTTTTTTAACTTTATCAGGGTAAGCCAGAGATTTGTATAATCACATTGGGATTTATCCCTATGGAAAAAAAAAAAAAACTGGACCGCTCCCACTAGGTCCCGATATATTCCCTGACTTCTCAAACGCAGGGAAAACAGCTCACATTAACACCAGGGGCCATGCCAGAGTGCTCATTGCTTCACTCACCATTTGCCAAGTTGCTTAAAACTACCGGCTTATCCAAGACACAGGGAACTTTTCTGTGCTACACTAGAGTACAGCATATATTTAAATATGAAAGAGATCATTAAAAATTCAAAGACAACAGAATTAAATGAGGGGTAAAAAAGTTGTATGCCTTTGCCAGAACAAGTTAGTTTGGTATCCCCATACTTGGGTGAGAGCCAGCCCCTCACCCAGGGGAATCTGTGCTCTACTTACGCGCAAATCTCCCAGTGAAATGCTGCTCCCTTGCAACACACTTGGACAAAAGGGAGCTAAGCAGGGTGGCCCACCTCGGAGAGAACAAAGAGAACAAAAAGGAAGTTTGTTGGTAGTGTCTGACTATCCCCCCTCTGCTAGCCTCCTCATCTATGCCACATCTTCACAAACCTCTGCTCTCAGAGGTGTCAGCTACTGCCTCTTCCCACCCGCTAGGGTTTCAGAAAGCCTGAGTGGCATTAGATTTCGGCAGGTCCACAAACAGCATCTAAAACAGAGGTTCTGTGTGGCCAATAGGGTTTCAGGCTACCCTTTGAGAGCCTGGCACAGAACAAGGTCTCCTTTCACTTGACCCTCCTTTGCCAATACAAGGCTGCTTGGCTGGGTCCAGCACCCCATGGGGCAAATGTTCAGGCCAAGAATAGTCTTCATTCTTCCCATGAAGCTTTCAAAGTCTTCTAAAGAACACAGGAAATTGTCAGCCTCTATTTTCTGCTGAAAATGGCTGACACTAAACTTTGAACATTCTGTGGATGAATCCCAAATTATGGGAACCAAGTTTGCTTGAAAAGCAGCTGAAGTTTTCATTAAAGATGACTCTGATAAACCATCTCGGCATTACTTACAAAGAATGATGTATTTTATAACTCCAATTACTAACACCTTTCGTCTTCTGACCAAAATTACCTTATTTCCATGGAAGTAACTCCAAAAGACTATCTCTGTGCACAAAGAAGCAGATCCAGAGACTTACCATGGCACCATGCACATTTCCTAAAAATAAACCGTCACTAAAACTGAGAAGAAATAATACTTTTTGGTCTGTCATGACCCCAGCAGATTGGCACATTCTCGAGGTCTGGACACCTTAACGTGTGCAGCCACAATGTAATCCTCACTCCAAACCAGCAAGGAAGGCATGGGGCCTGTTTTATAGCTGAAGAAACATTCATAGAAGTTACATGCCCAATTCACAGAGTTGGGGTCTAAACTGAGACAATTAGCGTGTCTGGTGCTTTCTGCTTCTCCAGGCTGCCTGGTGGCCAGCCGCCCCTCTTAATCAGGGAGCATCTGCTCTGTGCTAACAACTCTGTAGAAGAGCATGCTTCAGAAAGGTGGCAGTGTAGCAGACCAGGTGCTTGTAAGGCATAAGATTTAAGCACAGGCCCTGGTGTAACTAAGACCAGTTCAAACTCTCGTTCTGCCAGTTACCATCTATTGAATAAGCTACTAAACATCTTACACCCTGTTTCCTCATCCTTTTGCAGATGAGGAAACAGGGTGTAAGATGTTTAGTTAACTTATTCATTTATTAGATAATGTATTAAGAAGTTACCTTAATAGATAACTTACCCAATTGTTATCATTAAGGATTAAATAACACATGTTAACTACTTAGGTTACCATCTGGAACAGGACAGTTTTGGGAAGTTGTTATTACAAAAGGGGCAGGTAAAATTCTGGATGAAGTACAAGGGCTTACATTTGCAAGCTTATTATTAGAAAGGACTTCGATTTGCTGGTGTGGCAAATTTTCCTTTCAAATCAAGTAGGACATCACAGCAGTCTTCACTAGGACCTTCCTTGGTGATTCAACAATAACTATTAACTATCCACATACTGCCTAGATCGATGGCCTCCAAGGTGCAAAGTAATAATTCATTGGAGCTTGGGGAAAAAGTGCAAACCTTTTTATTTCACTCTTTCAAATTTTGTCCCATAATGTTCACATTAGTGCAGCAGTACATTTGTTGATACATATTTTCATTGATCAATACATATAATTATGGACACGAGCTCAACAAATATTTTTGTAAGGAAACAGCATCAGGTTTGGAGACCGTGATCTAGATAACTTTGAGTCAACATTTCGCTCCTGATGCATTCACAGCTATCAAGCCATCTTTCCTTTTTTCTCCTTACCTACCACATTCTGACTTCTAGTTTCTCCAAGAGGATAAAACATATTAAGATGCGGTGGGTCAGAATGTGCAGGTGGTAATGTGACAACCAGCTAATGAGTCTGAGAGGCATGGGTATCTCCTCAGCTTTCAAGATTACAGCCTGAGCTACACAGAAATAAACTGTGTCCACTTAACTTGCTTGTGAACCTGATATGGAAGCAATGATATCCCATTTCACTAGGTGGCAGCAAAACTCTACCCACAAGGTGCCCAAGTGGTTCACTGGTATTATTAGTGCTTACTTGTTCAGCCCCACTTAATTAGCAGAAAGACAGTGGCTAACAGGATACTTCAATTACATAATGCCTCCAACAGTGGAGAACAGACACTGCCATTTTGCTTTCTACAGGCTGGCCTTTCCTTAGGCCTACCTGAATTTTACATGTATTGTGAATGATCCTCTCAGAAATCCGCAGGCCAAATGGCAAAAAGAGCCTTGTGATATACTTAAGCCTGGAGTCAACAATCCAAAGTCCTAGTAAAGTTATATAGATCCTGTATCAGATTCAGGTGAAACCCTGGGCATGCCATGGATAAAGACTTCTGAAAGTTTTCATTAGGATGGTAGAATAATGAATGTGTCTTACAAAATTATTATTATAATACATAGAATTTTGAAATAATATTCCCCAGAAGCAGTAGTACTTAACCAGTCAGGCAGGCAGTCTATATACATTTTTTACCTTTGCATTCTCCAAATTCAGTAGGTTGTTGTTAGCCTCCCTAAAACCAAACATTTTTGGCTAGAGGTGTTAACCCAATCCCTCAACACAGAAACTGAAAAAAATAAACACCCAAACAACAATCTCTCTGCTACTGACTTATAATTATTCCCTCTGCTTAGGTCATTAATTTTAAAAAGTAAATAGGGTAAAACATTTCAAGATAATAAACTAGGCAACATTACTTACTTAATTTCTTAAATTATGCATTACGTTAAAATCTGTCACTTGACCTTGAGAAAAGAAATGACGCCACCCTCTCTCCAGTTAAAAAAATTTCAGTTTCCAGGGACCTGAGAGTATATTTAATCTGAATGAGTCAGAAACTGTTCTCAGAGGCCGGGCATGATGGCTCATGCCTGTAATCCCAGAACTTTGGGAGGCTGCAAAAAATACAAAAATTAGCCAGGCGTGGTTGTGCACACCTGCAATCCCAGATACTCAGGGGGCTGAGGCAGGAGGACTGCTTGAGCCCAGAGGGTTAAGGCTGCAGTCGAGTCGTGTTTGTGCCACTGCACTCCAGCCTGGGCAATGAAGCAAGACCCTGTTTGGAAAAAAAAAAAAATTGTTCTCAGAAAAATAAGCACACAAATGAGAGAGAGAAATGAATAGAGAGATATGGTATCTCTTAAATTAGAAAATCAGCACATATGCATTCTAAATAAGACAAGCATATAAGAGATGTCATCGTAGAGGAGGCAAACTCAAGTTGAAAAGTTTCTTCCCAAACATACTCTATTCTTGTACATCGACTGTAGGATATTTAAGACCCCACACGCTATTACATCACAACATCGTTTATTATGTGAATTTTTTACAATACAAACAAAAAATACAGAAATGCAATATATGAATACAGCTAAATGCAGAATGGTGACTTTTTTCTCTTTAAGAGGCCATGATTCCCATTTCTAGTAAAATAAACAGACTGCATATACGTAGAAACAGGTTGGTCATTAGCTTCACAATTTTGCCTAGAAATGATCTATAAATGCATTTTCCCCCCTGCTACTTACCATAAAGTGTAAAAAGGGAGTTAAAGGAAAGTTTCCTTGTTGGTTCCTACCATATGAAAGATGCTATATTCTATTTTAGCAGGGCCAATATATGGAAAATATCTAAATTAAATGTTATTACAAAAATGAAGCAGTAATGAGATTCTGGCTAAAGAGGGCACTAAATGAGAATAATATATATTTAAAGAATCCAAAACAAACAAACAAAAAGAGGTTGTTATAAAAAAGCTCTAGGTGCACTGTAAGCATATAGGGTTTTTTTTTTTTCCATGTGTATTTTTAAACAATGGAAGTGTCAAAAAATAGGGTCAACTGTGTTAGACTAAATTACATTATTGTATATGCTGCATTGAATGGAACCGTTGTATTATAATTATCATAGAGAAGCAAGTTTGCATCATATTATGGCAATTTATCCTCAATGAAAATCTTCCAGAGTCCTTTTATTTTGGAATATCCTGTAAACAATCAAACCACCAGAACATGATTGTACAACAGTAAAATGTTCTCTTGCATTAAACTGAAGATATCTGTTTAATAAAAAAAGAAAATGTAGGAAAGGTACTTAGAGCTCTTACTTTCTAAGTACAGAACACCCTAGACAATTCAAGGCATCTTAATCTCCATCAAGAACAACAAAAAAAAGTAATTTTTGTCATGCTGTTAAATCCATCATTATGGATAAAACTGGTGCAAATTGGTCAAACGGATCCAACAAACACTGATGTCCAAGCTGGCATATTGGCAACTAATACGTAACTGGTGGTCAATAGAGAGTTTAAAAGATCTTCCCTTTCTTCTTGTTCTTTTCCAAGGTTCTAAAGGATAAAAGGAAAATAATCAAGATGAGTAACCATTTTATCAACATGATAGACAACATGATAACAACAGCTAACCCAATTACAATGTTGGGATTTTCAGATACTACTTTTTCATTGAAAAAAATTAAAAGATTTAGAAGTAAACAGCTAAGACAATGTTAATCTATAATAGTATTTTCTTAGACAATCAAATATTTGACAAAACTCCAGGATAAGCAGTAAAAAAATATGGCAAAACCCCATTTTAATATACGAGAACAATTCTTCCCAAATGAAACAGCACAAACTAAAAAGTATCAACTGGCATCAAACAGGATGCTCTTTTCCCCCACTGTCATTTGCATTTTGAAGTGCAATTGCTTTTACAAATCTATTTTCCTCTTCTTTGGGGAAAATGTTAACGGTAGGGTAGTGTAGCAGAACAAATGTCAAATCTCAAAATGTTTAGTAACGAAGATAAACTATATAATCCTTATAGGAATGCCACTTTTCAGTTTTAAATGAAACTATTAAGGAAAAGAAAACTAAGGTGCAAATATTATTGAATTTTGTATAAATTAAGAGAAAGTAATTGATTAGCTGTATTGGAAATTAAATATCTAACATTTTGTCTTAAGAATTTTATCGTAAAAACATAATTCAACACAGTTAAAACGTACCCCTAAATATCTAATAGATTTTGAAGAATGTTCCCTTTGTGTGCCAAAAATTGAAAACAACCCTTATGTCCAACAATTGGGGGGAGGAGGTAAGAAATCCAATTAAGGTGAGTTAACTGGGGATAATGTCATGAAGTTGCTAAATCATAATTATGAAGATTAAGTCATGAAAGATGTACTGAAAAAATACTGCTAATGGACACAGACTGTATCCATCCATATAAAAATATTTATCCATGAAAACCATTGTGTTTGGAATGCATGATAATGGGTGATGACTTTTTAAGTGTTATTCTAATGTTTTTTAAATAAGTAGGAAAACAATTCTTTAAAACATTAATACACACATTTCTTAGCAATCTGCTATTAGTTACCTCGAAGAGTTCTGTTGTTCTAAAATACGTTGTTGAGCTTCCCAGTTTGCTTTCTCATCCTCAAACTGACGACGTTTTTCCTCCAATTCTTTGTGCTGTGCTTCCAAATTCTTTTTCATTTGCTCATGGCGCCGCTGGAGCTAAATCACAGCACAATATATAAAACAAAACTAAGAAATGAGAAGTGGAAGTATGTTTCATCCAGATACTCTAATGATAAGGAGTATGAGCACTATTTGAATAGCCCTGTTGTAAATTCAGAGTACTACCTGGAAAGCACTGTCAAGGACTCCTCCTCCTTTAGGACCTGCCACCCAAAAGGCCAGTGACCCAAGACAATAATCTTCGGAAACAGGAAAAAAAAAAAAAAAAAGCAACAAACTTAACAGTGTGGAGTACTTTATAATGGAAAATTACTATCTTATCTCGTTCTTCTTTAATCACAAATATGTTGGAGGCTAGGCAGTGAAGACATCACTGTTCTCATTGTACAGATGAGGAAACAGTTGCAGAATTTAAGTGACTTGCCCAAGATTGCTAGCCAGAAAGTGGAAGAACCAGGACTTGAATAAGCCTCCTATTTCCAAGTTTAGAAAGCTAAGACAAGTGAAAAGAAAGCAGGTAGTTTAGGACCCTAAGAGCTCAAAGATGCCAGTGAAGTACTCTGATTCCTGTAAGCAGTGGTTCTCAGACATTGGTCTTCATGCAAATCATCTGGGATGTTTGTTAAAAATACAGAATCCTGGACCTCACTCAGACGTACTGAATTAGAATATCTGGGTGTTAAGTCTGGAAATGTGGATTTTCAACAAGTTACAGTGATTCTAATGCAGGCGATCCTTCCTCCTATGTGTATTAATACTGTAAAGAATGCTGACTGAGAGGTAGTAAACATTCATGCAAAGTAACCGCAGAAACAAAGTGCTTTAAGTCCAAGAGATCATTAGATAAATAATTTCATTTAGGTGCAAGTCAATCCATTTCTGAAAAAAAAAAGAGCCAACAAATTTAAAAAATCAGATTAAATCCTTCTATGCCAAATACCCAAGGACTATTCAAAACCTTCAGTTATCCAGGAATTATGTTCTGTTATAGATTTTACTACACTGGTGAGTTAACATTAACATAACGTTAATATATAACTATTATATATATTATATACATATTATATATTGTTATATATTATAATTTTGCATACAATTTTTCCTTTTTGCAAGCCCGAAGTGACTTCAGATTTATTCCTATTTCAATTATTTCATGCAATTCCTACAAAACAAAATCACCTAAGACACACTTAAGCAAACATGAGTCAAATCTGAGGTGAAATCTTCCTGATGACAGCAAACAAGTTACTAAGAAATGTCAGAAAGTAGGAACATAAGAAAATGTCTCTAGTTATTTTTTTTAAATGAAGAGAATCACATATACACAATTCAGAATAGTAGTTACCTCTGGGAATGAGAGAGAGGGATACAATAGGGGACAGGCACACAGGGTCTTCAAATGAGTTGATAACATTCTCTTTTTTTAAGTCAGGTGGTAGGCTTACAGTGTTCATCATTCTTTAACTTAATTTATGTTACATATAAGCAATTATCTTTTGTGTTAACTGCATGTAGATAAACGTATAGGTCACAATCTGACTCTTAAGAAACCCATGGGGTCAGATGCCTTCCAAAGTTCAATATTTTTCAGTTATTAAAACGACAACACTGCTTAGAAAGGATTATATACTATATTTATAAAATACCTCCTGGGCTATCTGGGGCAACAAGTATAATCAAACACATTACTTTTTATTTGTTGCAGTAAAATATATAAATATTCACAATATGTAGGATTAAAACTTAGTTCATGTTAGGTTTTGCAGTTTTCAGAGTTTTTTCCATTCTGAAATTGTGAAAAACAGGACTGTGGACCTATCTAGCTTAACTTAAAAATTAACTGGGTTCAAATGCTGGCATACTAAGTTAATTTATCCTTCTTCTTATCTATAAAGGAGAGATGGGCAATAATATATACCTTGTAGGGCTGTGGTGTGTGCTAGACAACACAATAAATGAAAGATGCTTGGTGCTGTGGCTGATGTACTGTGCTGCTAGCTGTGCCCCCAAACAAGTATTTCCAGCATAATGGATTTAAGGAGAGACTGTATTAAACAAGGCTAAAAGGGTTTCTTTACCTATTTATGTATTCACATGTATATTTACATAATATATATCATGTATCATATACATGATGATTTGTAAACTCATTACCACCCACAGGGATGTTGGTAAATACACTCTAGATGTGGTTTCATAAAAGACAAAGAATCTAGAATGAGCATGCCTAATTCTCTAATGGCTTAGAGTATCCGGTGGGAACCTTGGCCCAGAGCTCTTCACAGGTCCTTGAAATGTTAACATTCCATCCTTCAAAGAATAGTTCTTCAAAACTATCTTCACCATTCACAGTAATCATTAAAATTCCCAAAGGGTTCCTTGGCTACAGGTTCACAATTACTTGTTTGTAATATTTACTCTTAGCAACATGTCCTAAAATACATCTGCCTCAAATATAACTTAAACTACTTTTAGATTCTCAATGGAATCTAAGTGTGGAGATAATATAGTAGGACTCTTGATTATTCCTGTTTTTTTTCCCCTTTTGGATATAGATTTTCCAGATTATATGTGAATTACTGAATAGGTAGAGATTCAATGCATATATTTAACAACAGGCTGATAAATTAATCCCCAAAATGTCATGTTAAGAACTTCATTAATTTATAATACAATAGCAATAGCTAAGACAGTGATTCTTGATTGGGGGTGTGTGTGCATGCACATTTTGGTTTGCCCAATGATAGGAGGGCACTGCTATTAGCATTTAGTGGCAGTGCCAGGGATGCTAGTCCTGTAGTGCTCAGCAGTCTCAAACCAGGAGGAATTATTCCATACCCCTGCTAATTAAACTCACAACAAACATAACAACAGTGAAAGATTTTAATAAGAAATTACAAGAAAAGCCCAATAATGTAAGAGAAATGATGTGGAATAAAAACATTTCCTCGAAATTATTTAATACTTTCTCATTCCGTGCACTCTATTTACTCAATGGATTAGAGTACTTTTGTTACGCCTTTAGTCAAAAAAGGTTTCCGTATTTTATGCGGTAATTATAAAAGCAATGAGATCAACTGTAAGAATATAACAAAAGAGATCTGAATCTCTTAATACACTTAGATACAAATATTGTATTAGTGAAGCCACATAAAACAGGGATCTTACTAAATTTCATCATTAAAGATTGTTTTAAAAGTATTTTATATTACTGTCATCTATATATATATATGTGTGTGTATATAATTTTGAGACAAGGTCTAGCTCTGTCACCCAGGCTGGGGTGCAGTGGCACAATCATGGCTCACTACAGCCTCGATCTCCCAGGCTCAAGAAATCTTCCTGCCTCAGCCTCCTGAGTAGCTGTGACCATAGGCGCAGGCCATCATGCCCAACTATTTTTAAAAATTTTTTGTAGAGACTGGGTCTTGCCACGTTGCCCAGGCTGGTCTCAAACTCCTGGACTCAAGCAATCCTCCTTCTTTGGCCTCCCAAACTGCTGGGATTACAGATGTGAGCCACCACACCTGGACTTCCTCTCATATATTTTAAAATAATTTATTATTTTATAGGGTTGTTTGTTTTTTGAGGCAAATTCTTGATCTGTCACCCAGGCTGGAGTGCAGTGACGTGATCTCGGCTCAGTGCAACCTCCGCCTCCCAGATTCAAGAGATTCTCCAGCCTCAGCCTCCCAAGTAGCTGGGATTACAGGCACTCACCACCACATCCAGCTAATTTTTGTATTTTTAATAGAGATGAGGTTTCACCATGTTGGCCAGGCTAGTCTCAAACTTCTGAACTCAAGTGATCTGCGTGCCTCAGACTCCCAAAGTGCTGGCGTTACAGGCATGAGCCACCATGCCCAGCCTATTTTATAATTTTTAATTATAACGAATTGATGTGGAGAAAACTTCATACTTAAATCACTGTTATTTTGGGGTTACCCATAGTTTTTTTTCTACTATTCTCAGACATCTATCGAACTAACTGCTCTATGGATTTTTATGTTCAGTTTATCTTTTTCTCCATCTTTTCTTTCTTGCCACCTATTGAAGGAAATGTCTCCAAGGTCTTTGTGATTAATAGAAACTAAATGTATAACTCAACATCTAGAGGGGTTTCAAGATAGTAGATATGTCTTCTGGGATGTTTTGTCATTACCCTGCCCAATGTTGTAACACTAGGAACTACCTTGACACTACATTATAAATAAAGAAGGCCCAACCTGTTAACAAAAATATCACATTCCCTAATTTTCTCTCCTTTAATTGTGTGGAATTTATCCAGGCATATCTTTAGTTCAATAAAGGTTATCTCCCTCTTTTTCACTCATACACAAATAAGTATGGTCAATTATTATTATCCTAACACTAGTTTTTGTGCATAAATCCACCCCCAAACTCTCATCTTTAGTGTTCTTATGCCACCTGTATGGAATGGTTTGTCATTTTATTTTTCACAACTCAAATTTGTTCATTATAACTTTAATAATTCATTATAAGTATTCTATTACACTGTCCTACCTAATATACTATGTCCATGCACTTATGTACTGAAGTATATATTATTATAAACACAGTGCTTGCTTCTAGAAATTTCTCCATTTTGTTACACTAGGGTATTAATTTTGAAAAAATACGTATAAAAAGGTTATATTATCTATAAATTTTACTGAAGATATTACTTAAAAAGGAACACAATATCTGCTAAGAGACGGAATATTAGACTAATTACCTCAGCTTCAGAGTCCTTCAGTTTTTGAACTTTTTCTTTGACCTTCATCTCAAACACCTGCTCCATCTCCATCTCCATCTTCTTCATTTTAGCTACATGCTCCCTTCTTTCTTCTTCCATTTGTGCCAGAGGGCTCCTGTCATGAATATTAAGGGTAATCATTAAATGTCTGTGAATAAAAATTATAATACAGAACTATGAAACAGCTGATGAAAACAAATGAGATGCTATATATGTATGTCATTATTAATATATTTATAACCTAGAACTTCTTTCCATATTTCATATATAAAACTTATTATGAAAAAAATCTAAAAAACAAAGATGTTCTCTAAACCTACTGCATATCAAATCTAAGGATGACATACCAAATAAACTGTAGAAGGAAAATGGGAAAAAAATTCCCAAAATACATTCACGGAATAAAACATTAGAAGAAAATCATTTAATTTTGTTCTTTAAACAATACTTTAACATGAAAAATAGAAAACGAGTAATGAAGTTAACATATGTAGAATAGTTTTAGTTTTACCAGAATTTCAAGTGTTACAATCTCTTCTAAGACAGCTACTAACACCACCAAAATTATTATTTATTTTGGTAACTGAACTGGTATGTTGGAAACAACTACTAGTCAATACCTAGAGCACTATTTAGGCATACGGAATATTTCTAGGCCCCTTATGATCACTTCAATGCTCTTGAAAATTCATTCTACTTAACTCAAATATTTCACTGTCTTAAGTTTTAAAGATGTTCAGTGATTTAAAACACACACACATACTTTAGAGATAATCAGGAGCAAATATTTTGTTACTAATTATTTTTAAATGCAAAAAAAATAGACATAAGCACAGTTAAATAAAAAAAAAAATGTTCACTCTGTTGACGTTAAAGTCCATGGACTCAAATCTCTTTGTAGAGTTGTGTTCAAAATTTTCACACTAAGATATATTTACTGGTGGGCTTTATGTTAAGGCTAATACACTTACACAGAGACACAAGAGAATGCCAAAGTACCTAGTGCTTTCAGCCCAGGAGCAGACAGTGGGCTCTTTGCTTTGAGAATCTCTGAAAATTATTTAATACCCTGGGACAAATTAAAGAGATAGGTCCTTCTTTGACTTTGTTAATAAAGCATGCTTGTTTTGCCTCCATAAAAACAGGCTTTGACCATTGATTGAGGTTTATATTTTAAATGGGTAAATTTTATTGTAACACACTAATTTTTTTAAAAAAATTAACTCATGGCTTAAAAACGAAAACCAGACCTTGGATTTCACCCATAACTTTAAGGCTAGTCATTTTAACCCTGATTTGACACACTCTTATTATGGTGACTTTTCTCCTTATTAGGCTAAATGTCTCTGACCATCACAGCAATTTTCTTTTCTAACAAGGAAGCAGGCAAGAGAGCTAGATAGAAAATGTTAGAAACAAAACAAAAAGGACAGAATATTGGCTACCAGTTTTTCTTAACAAAAAGGCAAGAACAAAGATGTGATATAATGCTATGATTAAGATGATGTTTTCACAATTGCGTAAATTAGAATAAAATGTTATTTAACTCAGATATTTCTTCACTAAAAGAAAACTTACTTCTACATGCTAACCTGACATATATTTTTCCAATTAAACAATGAATCAAAAGTTCTGAAAATGAAACTAACTAGACATATTAACTTAGAACAAGAACCTGCATTTTAAAAGTGGAGTCAGCTGAAAAACATTTTCAAGTGTAAATACCATTTTTTTTGGTAAAAGTTGAGATGCTTCTTAATAATATATTCCTCATATTAATGGCAGGTGTTTTTAATACAGTTGCCTCTGATCTCTTGAGCACACACAGTGTCAGTGACTGCCCTGAAACAGCACACCAAATGTGTGTTTGTGTTTGCCAGCATTCTTCCGGTGAAAGGGTCCAAAGCTTTTGTTAGATTTTCAAAGAGTTTGTAATTCCCACAAAAATCTTTTTTAGTCTCTAAAAAAGAAATAATCTAAAAACAATTCTTTAATTGCTAACCTTAAGTAACTGAATGTGTATTTAAGCAACTTCCAACAATGTAATTATGATTGTAAATATATTAAATTAGAAATCAGAGAGAAATATCCATTCCTACTTACACAACTCATCTATAAAATGTTTATCTTACTTTATCCTTGGGAAGGAGCAGGTAATTTTGCCACCTAAACTATTATTTAAATAACTCTAGGGGGGAAAATAAGAGACTGCAGATAAAACATGCAATGATGTTTCAAATCTTCTTTTAGGCCGGCACAGCAGTTCACACCTGTAATTCTAGCAGTTTGGGAGGCCAAGGTGGGCAGATCACAAAGGAGTTTGAGACCAGCGTGGCCAACATGGTGAAACCCCATCTCTACTAAAAATACAAAAATTAGACGGGTGTGGTGGCGCACGCCTGTAATTCCAGCTACTTGGGAGGGGGAGGCTGAGGCAGGAGAATTGCTTGAACCCAGGAGGCAGAGGTTGCAGTGAGCCAAGATCGTGCCACTGTACTCCAGCCTGGGTGACAGAGCAGGAGTCCATCTCGAAGAAAAAAAAAAAAATCTTCTTTTAAATTCAAAATTTAAGTATTTAAGATCCCCCACTTTACATGCCTTCAACTGTATCATATCTAAAGGTAAAAAATTAGTGATTTGGCACGTTTAAAGTAAAGCATACTAAAAGCTGCAATTAAAGGCAAATGCATAGCTTTCACAATTAAATTATTAAGGTATGTGCCCTAAATAAAAAATTTACAGTATAAATTCGCTAAAGCTAATTTATTTCCCAAATTATGTTCATAATCATTACACTAAATCACTATAAAAATAACATGCTGTGCAATTATCTTCTGAAAGTCTGTTGAAAGTTTTAAACCTGCAAATGTGTGTTTCTAAAAGAAATGTGCAATTAACAGTTAAGATACTATAAGTTTTTTAGCCTTGTAAAAATAATCTGACCAAATATACTTAAATACTGTGAAAAAATGTTCATGCATATTTAAAATGAATTTTTGAAGTCTCTCACCAGTAAAAATGATCTTTCAAGTTTTTAATTTTTAAATTAACACCTCACTTCTAGTCATATTTATTAATTTTTAGAAAATTGAAACAAAAAATTGTGCTTACAATGTAGAAAATATAGGGAGATCACTTTTTCTTCATATTTACTATTTTTTTCCAAGTAAAATCTTTTATTAAATGGCTGGAAAAACCATTTAAGTTGTATCACTGCCTGCCTGCTTTTTAATAGGAAACTCTTACCTACCCACATATAGTAGTAAAGCTTATAAACCTATCAGTGAAATTAAAAACGCAGACAAATGAAAAAAGCCTAGTAAAACAAGAAAAAGAAAATGGTTACAACATAACCCGAATATGAAACTAAATCCCCAAAGATTTAGCTCCTTCTAGGGTTGTCTTTATAAGGTTAAAATTCCTGCAAGCCACACCCCTTCATGTGACCAGTAAGAGAATTACAGCCACCACACCACATAAGGATGACCTAGTCAAGTTTTACTTTGCTGCATTACATATGACCCACATTTGGAGTGTAATAAAAGACAATCATGTTTCATTTAAATTATGTGTGTGGTCTTTCCTAAAGAACAAATTAAGCAAGTAGATTTACATACTTTTGCTCCAGTGGTTAGTAGGTCACTATGTGCAAAATTTTCCAAAGGAATTTCACTTAATTTCAAAGATCAATAAAAATTTCTAAAAATTTTGAGTAATAATGGTCGCCAACATTGTTTTGCCACGTGAGAGTATTAAAACCAAACATAAACAAAACTTCCAACTACTATCATTATAATTTCATGAAAGGCCACTTGAATAAAGAGTAAAAGATATAACTAAGTTTAATTTTTTGAAACAACTTGAAATTTTCAGCAAATTGTCTTTATTTCTGTTTAGATGAAAACTCTGTCATGTATCAAGAATTCTGAGAATCTGCCTTTGAAACTTGCATTTTTGGTCATTCACTTATAAAGTTTTCCCAAGATGACTGATGGAGAAGGCTATAGAGAACAGAAAAATAAATTAACATAAGGGAAAGAGAGACTAGGGTGTGCCCCAACTTGGAGCAAGGTTCTATTGTCACAATTGGTACCAATGATAGACATCAGTTCTGAAAAAGAGTCACCAATAAAATGTGATTTTAAGTAAAGGGTACAAGGAAGATCAAGCAAAAAGGAGGCAGATAAAACTTCAAGAAGGAAGTTTAGCAAAAAAAAAAAAAAGACGGCCCTCCTCTTATTGGGGATCACTTCCTTTAAGAGATCAGCAATCTGGATATGACCAACTCTTCTCCCCTTTCCTTTACAGACCCTTGCTGAATTTTCTTTGATTTGAGAGGTTACCCTTTCTGTGGCTTTCAACCACCCATTACCCTCCATACAGGGATGCAAGAAGTACTTGGATGGCTCCATACTTTCTTTGTCAGAAACAGGTAATTACCGGATAGCTGCAAAGAACAGCATCCACTTCTCCAGATCTAACCTTGAGACAAATTATAGCTGACTGGAGAAGTTCAGCTATTCTTCAGATTTAAACCACACAATCTATTTCTTGTTTTAAGTCCCTCTGAAATAGGATTGTTCTAGGACTATTGACGTAACAGAAAGGCACATTTTCAGACATCTACACATACATTTTTAATGTTTATTTCATGTTTCAATAGACTCTACAGTGTGCCCAAAACTACCTCAGAAAATTAAATATAAGATAAATTGATCTACAGTCATGCACTGCTTAACATTGGGGATACATTCTGAGAAATTCACTTATCATCGTGTCAACAACACAGTGTACTTACACAACCTTAGATAGTATAACCTACTACACGATTAGGCTCTATGGTATAGACACACAATATTATGGGATCTTGTCGTATATGCAGTCAGTCATTGACTGAAACATCATTATGTGACACATGATTGTATTTTACTATTCAATGTCTAACATCTTTAAAAAGTTTAGCTTATATTCTAAAACCAAAGTGTGTGATTAGCACTTTGTGAAACATACATTTCCAAAGATCAATTTAACTATAAATTTTCAATAGGTTCACCTTCCATTCCAAAATTCTTGCAACTCTCAACCCCTCGCCACTACCACTGTCAAAGAATACACTGCTATGGAGAGTCGCATGAGAGCAATACAAAAAGAACATTAAAAGAAGCCTAAACTCACACCTACTTCACTTATTTAAACATTAGTTTTTCTTTTCAGTTATTCATGGATATGTACTGAGCTATGAGGAAAAGCACCTTACATCAGCTAAAGCACCATAAATTGTTAATGATTTTTAAAGAAAAATTTAACAAAAATTTTTGAAATTGCTAACATTTTCAAGACAATGTAAGATACAACCAATAGATAAAACTTCTAAGTGATTTCTTTCAAGTTCAGTATGTGTTAGTCAATGAAGTAGTAACAATCTAATTCCTATTTATTATTAACATAAAATAAAATATTATGCTAGCTCCTGGGGCAATTTGCTTTTTAGCAACGCAAACATTTCTTTTTTTATTTGCATAGGCAAAGTATGGTCATGATTCCTCTCTTTAAGAGATATATTTCCAGTAGACATCTACTAATTATGTTTTCACCTGGGATATAGTTTAACTCACGTATCCACACAGTAGAATTTTGTATATGCAGAAAAAAACTTAATGATACTGTAAAGTTTTCTATTTTTCTATGAATTATCTTACCTGCATCCAACAGCACTACTTTAAAAAGCCTTATATTTGAGACATGGGAACAAATAAATAATTCTTTATATCTATAACATAACAAATGTTTAAAAAAAAGTTGAGTAAGTACATATATTTAACAAAAAATATGTACTAGTAGTATTTTAACATACAAAATTATCAGTAGCTTTGTGTACGTGTTTCTTTTAATGAGTTAAAAAGTTCATTGTTAATGATGAGTTTAAAGTGAATTAGGATTTTACGAACAATATTCACTATGATGGATCCTTACATTTTTGTGCCAAAGTTACTCAATAAACATTTTGCTAAAAAGAGATAAAAAGCCTTCCTTTTGTTCACATATTGAGGCTTACCTCAAACAGAATCTTGTATTTTAAATATTTAAGAAGGGACATTTTTCTATTCCATTATAAGGCATGTTAACCACTATAGCTATTTTGAGAACTTGTCTTTCGTATTTATATAGTTGATCCTTCAGGATTATCGTCTAATGGTAGATAACACCTAGCTACAAATGCACATTACTTAAACTGGTTTTGCAATACAGCTATGCAGTGCATAATGACATTTCAGTAAACAAGGGATGGCATATATGATGGTGGCCCATAGATTCCTACTGCCTAGTGGCATCTTGATGATCTTGACCCTGAGTAGGCCTAGGCTAATTTGTAAGTTTATGTCTTCGTTTTTAACAAAAAAAAAAAGAAGGTATAAGTGAAAAAAGAAAGAACTTTTAAAATAGAAAAAAGCTTATGGAATAAAGATTATAAAGATAATATCTTTCTACATCTGTTCAATGTGTTTGTGTTTTAAGCTAAGTGTTACTACAAAAGAATCAAAAAGTTTTTTAAAATTTAAGTTATTATAAAATAAAGTTACAGCAAAATAAGATTATTGAAGAGAAATTTAAAAAATAAATTTAGTATAGCCTAAGTGTACAGTGTTCATAAAGTCCACTGTAGTGTACAGTAATGTCCTAGGTCTTCACGTTCACTCACTGAACACTCACTGACTCATCCAGAGCAATCTCCAGTCCTGCAAACTCCATTCAAACCAAGTGCCCTATACAGATATACCATTTTTAATCTTTTATATTGTATTTTTACTGCACCTTTTCTATGTTTAGATACACAAATACTTAACATTATAACTGTGTATAACATTCAGTACAGTAACATGCTGTATAGGTTTATAGCCTGCAAGCAATAGCTAGACCACATAACCTAGGTATGTACAATGCTCTACCATCTAGGTTTGTGTAGATACTCTATGATGTTTACAGAATGACAAAATAGCCCAATGACACATTTCTCAGAAATGTATCCCCACTGTTAAGTGACATATGATGTAATTATGATCTTCAATAATGACAGATTTTTAAAAAGTAGGGCACAGACATGGTTATCAGCTTCCTCACACATCTCTTTTTTCGACCCCAACCTGAAACCACCACAGCTTGAGATATAAGCTCAACAGGGCAAAGCTACACACTTTGTAGTCACTTACACCACTCTAACAACCAAAAGAAGAAAACGAAACTCCACCTAATTTACTCCCTGGAATAGGAATAGAGAAGGTAACCAAGAATAAATTCATCTAAATATTCCTTTTGTTAAAGCCTGTCCTTTGTTTCCACATAATCTGTAAGTGAAAACTATCAAAATGGTTCATTCAAAAAAGCTTCTACTATTAACAAAGCATAACAATATAAATTTATGCTGCTGTGCATAAAGAACATTATCCAAATTTTCTACTGAGTAGCCAGGAGAAATTTAATGAAAATGAAACAATATGGTTATTGACTACAGAAATAATACCTTTTTGGAGAAAAAAATATATACTTACTTAGTCAGCTGCCCTTTATTCTTATTGTTATCAACTCCATTATAAGTCACAGCTGCAAGTTTTCTGCTTCTGTAGTTCTCGTAGTGGACATTATTAGTAACATCTTTCAAGTCCTGCATGTGTGTTCTGTCATAAACAAACAGCAAGAGTTTGCTTCTATTAATAGCTAGGGGGAAAAAAGCTTAAAAAGTTTTAATATAAATTCAAAATTTTACCAAAACAAAAATTTCAGATTTAAAATGAACAAAAGACTATTGTTAAAGAAGGTGGCATTCATCTGTTTTCATTTACACTCAAAGTAGACCAACAAAAAATAAGCTAACTTGACACCAAATTTAGATTCCAATGAGATTTTAAGACCTATAAATCCCCCAAAACAGTTACTGAAGGATGACCTTTCTATGAAAGAGTATTCATCTTTATATTATCTATTTAAATACCAGACAAGAGAGTGCAGATTAGCTACTAAGGAAGCTCATAAAATCTAAAAGAAACTGCCTTTTAGCAATATTACTAAGGTAATATATGAGTTTTTATTAATACATAATAATAAATTTCAGATCACATATCAAGTCATTTTCAAATAAGGAAATTTTAGAGTAATTTTCTGTTTCTTCAAACTGTCTAGTGAATGTGGTATTTCAGTTAAACAAATTTTTGCTTACAGCATTTCTACCATATACAAAATCAATATATATGAGATAAGTCTACAATACATATGAGATGATGTCATCATTATTTAATAATTCAAGACACTGAAGATACCCTTAGCTGCTCTATGGATATCCTTTACCAGTGTAGTGTTCTTGGATATATACATGGTGTGGCAATACCATATTGTCAGTCCTCTCTCTTCTCATCATCCATTCTATCTCAAACTTCCTATATCTCCCATTATTCATCTTCACCACTTTACTAAAACTCCCTTCTGCGAGACAAACACAAAGGTGTATTGTTGGCTGGGCACGTTGGCTCACGCCTGTAATCCCAGCACTTTGAGAGGCCGGGGCGGGCAGATTGCTTGAGTTCAGGGGTTCGAGACCAGCCTGGCCAACATGGCGGAACCCCATCTCTACTAAAAATACAAAAATCAGCTGGGCGTGGTGGCAGGCACCTGTAATCCCAGCTACTTGGGAGGCTGAAGAAGGAGAATTGCTTGAACCCAGGAAGTGGAGGTTGCAGTGAGCCAAGATCGCACACTGCACTCCATCCTGAGTACATGAGCAAGACACCGTCTTAAAAAGAAAAAGTGTATTGTTGTACTGTTTTTATCATTCCTTACATCCAGAAAACCTTTACTGTTACTTCACAATCCAGTTTCTTGAATCTCCCCCTTTGTGAATAAAATGTGATATTCAATTACTCTGATTCATTTCGTACTGACACTTCCATGCAATTCTCTGATAGTTCACTCCCCTTAGTGCTAAGTCTGGTTTTTCCAAAAATCTCATCTCCCAGACTCTGTCCCTCAATAAATTCACGTTCTCTTATAGCCACAATAGTTACTTCTAAAGCTCTACCACTCCACTTTAGGCAAGTCAGGCAGCTCCCTACTCCTGGCATTATCTGGTGGTTGACACTGAACAGTTCATGCTAATTTGTCAATCTCTCGTCAAAGACTTCAACTGCTTTGGAAACCTTTTTCCCAGCCTTGACATCAAAGCATTCCAACCATGACCACTTTCTCCTTGGTTGTCATTCATTTTTGGTACAAGTATACGTCACAGGTGACATCATATCTCTTCAACTGTAAGCTCCCCTTTATAAGGAACATGCCATTACCTTTTGTGTCCCAATGCAGATAGCAGATGATAGGAATTTTAACAGTATTCATAACTCAAGATTGAAGCTGAGATATGATAAACACTTTTTGGAACCAGTTTCTCTAAGTGGAGAATAATAACAAACACCTATGCCAATATAAAACAATGTTTATGTAATTTTTCTTTTCCTTTTTTTTTTTTTTTGATACAGGGTCTCACTCTGTCGCCCAGGCTGGATGGAACGCAGTGGCACGATCTCAGCTCACTACAACCTCTGCCTTTCAGGCTCAAACCATCCTCCCACCTCAGCCTCCTGAGTAGCTGGGACTACAGGCATGCACCACCACGCCCAACTATTTTTTGTATTTTTAGCAGAGACGAGGTTTCACTGTGTTGCACAGGCCAGTCTTGAACTCCTGAGCTCAAGCAATTCTCCCACCTTGGCCTCCCAAAATGCTGGGATTACAGGTGTGAACTACTGCACCTGGCCTAATTTTATTTATTATATATTACATATCATCACTGCATCACTGAAAAATCATTAAAGGTCCTAAGGAAGAAAACTTACATGAAATGTTAGCATGAGTTTGTAAAATAAAAGGTGAATTTAGTGATTGTTAAGTTATTTTTGTTAGTGTCATCTAACATTTTAGATAATGAATAATTTTTCTTTTCACTAAAATCACTAAAGTCTTCAATATGACTACATAATTCTGATTTTTTCAGGTTATGAAAGTCTTTATTTCCATTTAATTAAATATGCTCTATCGTTTTATGATTCAACCCACTCCTCCATTCTCAAAATAATTTGTTAATTGGCAATACAGTTTCCCCAGTTTCAGGAATTTGTCTCTTCCATTTCCCATTGCTGATACCATAACTTTCTGTTCTCCTTTTGTCTTCTTTCCCCATTTGATTTCGGAAACACCCATCTCCACACCCTGAAAATATTTGTATAGTTTTCCTCCTTTCCATCGTCTTCCTTGGTTTGCCTGGAGTAAGTCAGTTCTCTTAATTAGCAAGAGAACTTCTTTGAACTTGTCTCTTTCTTAGAAGCAATCACTATTCCTTTGACCTGCAAGATTTCAATTATTTGGGATTTACAGACATCTGTAATATTGGTATTGGTATTGTATTTCCTTCCTTCAAGTATTTATTAAATATCCACTAGATGACTTTGTCTTAAAGACATGAGCTAAATTAAATATACATCTTTTTAATAATAACTTTAGAATTTTTAGGCATAAAAGTCTTGCTGCTCTGCTGTATTAAATCTTCCTGCAGGCATGGTCAATTTGCTCTGTAATGCTTATACTAGGGAGGTCCCTCACTAGCTGCCAGGCTGTGAACCTTCGAATATTCAAAGTAGCCTCTGGGCTGGGTGGGTGTGGTGGCTCAAACCTGTAATCCCAGCACTGTGGGAGGCCGAGGCAGGCGGCTCATTTGAGGTCAGGAGTTTGAGACCAGCCTGGCCAACATGGTGAAACCCTGTCTACTAAAAATACAAAAATTAGCCAGGTGTAGTGGCGCATGCCTATAATCCCAGCTACTCAGGAAGTTGAGGCAGGAGAATTACTTGAACCTGGGTGGAGGTTGCAGTGAGCCAAAATCGTGCCACTGCACTCCAGCCTGGGCAAGAGAGTGAGACTCCATCTCAACACAGCAGCCTCTGGCTCAGTATAGCTTTCCCCTCTACAGTGCTTTAGGTATGTAGGCAATTATTGATTGTATGCTTTTAAAATACACAAGAAAAAGTTACAGAATGCCACCGTGTCAAGCACTGGGCAAGTACCATAGAAGATTTAAAAACAAGAGGAATGCAATGGTAATTAGTATTTATTAAACATTCTCTACTTATATACTGTCATAGCAGATTATATTATTAATATGTATTCTTTTGAAGTCACACCTTAAGAATGGAAGAGGAAGGGAATAGTTCATAATAGAGCCTGAAGTGTTGTATTCTCAAAACCCAGAGGATGACTTTCTCGTGCATTTGCTCTTCTCCACTAAGTGAGGCCTGGCAACCCCAACTGCTGAATCAACCCTATCATGTAGTTCCTACCAAGAACACCTGCTCCTTTGAAAATAAAGATCAATCACATGCCATTTATTTAATTTCAAAATTCACTCTCACCTCTATTTCTTGAGGTAGCAGTTTGACTCTCTTAAATTTTCCCCCTCACTTCTCACCTTGAGAATGACCTTCTTGTTATTCCATGATTTCCAACTATTATCCATATTTATGTAACTACCTTTCTTTACACAGCAAAAGAGATTCTTATGTTTTGGGAAAGTGGGTAGAGGTATGAAAATTAATAGATATCAACTTAACACAGACATCTAAAACTGAAGGTTAAAAAGAGTATGTGGTAAAGGCGTAGAGAAGCAAGAGAGAAAAGTGGGAAATGTGGAGCGAGGTAGGGAGAGGAATGAATGTGTCTCAACATGAAAACAGTGAGGATCATTTTGATGCCCTTTCTGTTCCTTGTCTACTAACATCTCTAGTCCTATTACCCTTTTTCTTCATGATTTCCTCTCTGCTGCTGCTTTTCTAATTCATTAGTAAGAGATCCTCTTTACCAGTCCTGGTCCTCTAATCAGGATGGCCTCGATGTCCTGTTCCCATAGGCTTTCCTTCTCTTTCAGCAGGTGTGCAAGACACAATTTAGGGATTTCTCACCTGGTAGGAAGACTGGTTTTGTTCACTATGTTCCAGTATATAAAATGTGCCCTATTCACCAGCTACCGGGCTGTGCACCTTTTAACATTCAAATTCTAGCTTTGGACTCAAAAACTAGCCTTCTCTTATATAGTTTTCACAAGGTTTTCACATTAAGAAAAAAGAGCCTCGTCTACTTCACTTTCCATAGTTATTTCAGTATTAAATCTCAACACAAAGTATAATGATAAAGAGACTAATTTTCCTATGTATCCCTAGACAAATTATTTTGCAACTTTTGCTCATGACTTCAAAACCTTGGAGAAAGAATCATCTACACGTAGTGTTTACTTCATTGCTAGACTGAAGATATAAATTTAAATTAGCTACATTTATAGAAGGCAAAAAGTAAATCTGTCCAACTCTTACTTAGGGAAAGAAAATCTTATGCTATTTCCATCATTGCTTGCACTTACCTTATCAACATATTTCTTAGGATTGTAAAATCACAATGTTCACCATTTTCAACTGTAAGAAAAAAACAGACCGCATACATTATATTTCCACTAAACCTAGTCTTTTCAAAAACTATTTCACAGGAACTTGGGGCGTAAAAAACAAGGAGAGGAAATGCAAAACAGATCAATTTTTTTGAGATTTAACACTAACATAGTACTCAATGTAAGGGCATGACAGAGAAGTGTACTCTATTATTGCCTTATTGTAGTTTAATCCTCAGAAATAGATATGTAAACCTAACAAATGAGCTCTCCAGAAACAACTTTGAAATTCTGAAAGGGGAAATCATGTATTTTCTTATTACAGGTAAAAAATATATTTATTCTATAATACATTTAAAAAATTCAGTGGTGTGAGTAAAGGGAGAATCACTTTAGAAAAAATCTTAAGGTAACCAAAATGAAAAAGGGAGCCAAAAACTTTAAGGTTCTTTACTTATTATTATTTTTAAAGAAATTTATTACATTATTTTTAAAGAATGTATCACAAATAGGAATATTACTTGGGAGTAGAGGGGTAAACTACAAAAGAGAGATGCAAATCAATTTCTCCGGGGCGTATTTTTAAGGGGTAATTTCTAAAGCCTCAGCTCAGCAACTGAAAGTTGCCTGGGCATGATAGAGAGAGCTGGGAACAAGGTACACAAGGTACACGGGTCACTGATGGGAAAATTGCCAATAAGGACAGTTACTTGAAACAATATCCTAAAAATTATTGTTCGAAATAAACCAGGGGCAGCGGTGTGTGCTTATAGTGACGTGATGTGGGAGGAGCATGATGTGGGAGGATCACTTTGAGCTCAGGAGTTTGAGACCAGTTGGGCAACATAGCAAGACCTTGTCTCTTAAAAAAAAAAAAAAAACAAAGTTCAAAAATAATAGCAACAAACAGCTAAAACAATCAAGTCTCAAGTTTGGTTTCAGCTTACTATAATACAGAAGATTAAATATCAGATTAAACCAATACAATAAACCTATTGCCAAGAGGAAGGACTTCTGAGGCTTGGTGTTATAACTAAGATTTTATTGGTATTTAAAACTCCTTACTTAACCCTTAATAATTTAAGATAGCAGGTTAAAAAATAAAAAAACTCCTTACAAAACTAGTAAAGAGGATCTCTTATTAATGAAATTTTTTTACTCTAAATATGCGATATCAAAAAGTGCAACTTTTGCACTGAGGAAAGAAGACTGTGAATGTTTTAACTGGGCTTACAAATTTCTTCAATCATTCTTGAGGATCCATGACCATCTGACATTCCGATAAAAGTGACTGGCCTTCTCTCCAAAATGTTTGATTCCAGGAGGTTTATTAGATTCCCTGGGAGCAAACTTTGGGCCCCAGGTAAAGCACCCCTGAATTTTAGGTATGTTTTCAAATATGAAAACAGAAATAGACTTAATGATGGAGGCAGGATGCCAGCCAGGGTGGGGCAAGTTGAGTATCTCTTATTTGAAATGCTTGGGACCAGAAGTATTTTGAATTTTTTTGGAATTCTGGAATATCTGTGTTATACTTACTGGTCAAGCATCCTTAATCCAAAAATCCAAAATTCAGAATGCTCCCATGAGCGCTTCCTTTGAGCAGCATGTCAGTGCTCAAAACGTTTTAGATTTTGGAGCAATTCACATTTTGAATTTTCTCTTTAAGAATGTTCAACCTATACTACAACTTTAGGACTTAACACATATTGCCTGACTTGGTAGGATACAGGTTTGAAAAATATCAATGTACTTAAAGAGGAAAATGAGACTACAAGAACCTGAAATGAGTATTATCCTTGAAAATCTAGACTATATCAATACAGTATGCATATTGTACTACTTACTACAAATACAATTTTAATCAGTTTTGAGATCTTATAGAAAGTCATTCACTGAAGAAAATCTTACCTTCAGCAACACCCCAAGGATACTGCCTTCCTCTGACCCTTTTGCCATTAACTTCAATGATAGTATTACTACCTACCACAGCAAGAGGTAAACGGTCCTATAAAACAAAGTATTCTTGTTCAAATACATCTCTGCAGTCTTCACAAATTCAAGAATAAAAAAAGCTACATTACTCAACAGGTTAGCCAAAAAAAAAAAAAAATTTACTTTCAATAGTTTCTGCATTAGTTTTTATAGGCCATTTAACAAATATTTAGTAAACTGCCATCACATGGTATTGCCACCAAGGTAAACAATAAATAAAATTAAATTTTCTCTTTATTGTTAAGAATATTCCTGGTCAAATTATTTACTAAAAATCACTACAGAAAGTTGTCCCACACCTGGGAGGGATAAAAGGTAAAAAATATATTGGCATTTGGGGAAAAAAAGGGGGGGCTAATGACTAGCCTGCCTACTTGATCACAAACCAACTATAACAGTACCTAAAGCAGGTAATAGTATATTTGTTAAGCTCTAACTTTGGAACTTCAAATCCTGGTGACTGGATTTGTGTTCATCCATGTATAGCCCTTCACAATTCTGTGGCTCCCAGGAATATCTAAGCAGCTATTTTATACAACTGCAGAAATTCTTCACAGGCAATGTATAAGAATTTCATTATTCCAAGATATTTGCCTACATAATGCCATTATTCAGTATACCATTTTTAGGGCCAAAGTACGTAGAAAACCATGAAAAAATACAGAAAATATGTTGATGTGAATTTTTGGTTGTTTTTTATTGTTTTTAATTGAAACATAATTGTACACATCTGTGGGGTACAGTATGGTATTCTGACACCTTTATACAAATATGCAATGACTGAATTAGGGTAATTAGCATATTTATCAACTCAAACTTATTTTTCTGTATTGGGAACATTCATAATCCTCTTCTAGCTATCTGAAAATATAGACTAAATTACTGTTAACTACAGCCACCCTACAATGCTACAGAACACGAGAACTTATTCCTCCTATCTAGCTGTAATTTTGGTTGACTTTTATAGAGACAAAATAAATACATTTTTGTCTGGCAATTAAAACACAACAGAATGAATTCTCTCCTTTCTCATCACTTGTTTTTTAAGAGAGAAAAAAATTACATAATATGAAAGCCACTTAATTAAACACAATTTGAAATAAGAATTGTGTTATTCACCTCAGTAGTTTATACAATTCCTTATTATATATACTAGCTAATCTTCAAAGTTAATTATAAAGTTGAATTCAACATTAAATATCCCTAGGCATTTTGTAAGCCAACTACTTAAAACACTGATACTTTTGATCTTTCCTGTGGACGTTGTAGTATGTTTTTAAGGCCTCAGATTACTTTAGTGTATGTACAGGGATGAACCTACCTTTATCTTTTTAACAAGTTTATTTTCTTCTTCATCATCTGTTTCTGGAAATTCATATATTTTAATTTTATGTTCTTGGATTTCTTTCATTATCTAAAATGGAAGAAGTAGTCAGCAAAAGAGCACCATACATAATTAGTACATTAGTCTTATGTTCATTACATGCTTCTTCGATTCCTATATGGGTCCTTGGTTCCATATCCTTTACTGTTTAACGATGCAAAATTGTAATCTAAAATTAAAGTACTATGCTAGTCTTTTTTTTTTTTTTAACTGTAAAGTTGATATATAAACACCAAATCCAATTACTTCCAAGTGTTAAAATCATATCGCTATCATACCAGAAGAGTTCCAAAAATGATGTAAAACTCCGGAAACTGATTTCTCTGATTTCCACAATAATGACTTTAGGTCATTTATTTACAATGCCTGAGATTCTTCCTTTAGATATAAATTCCCAAGTATCTTATTTAGTTGAATAAACAGGGCTAAACTCACCTAAAATTTTTAGTGGAATCTGGCAAAAGTAAGGTAAAACTAAGTACAGCACTGCTCCCTGCATATTCATCAGAAAAATCCTTGCATGTACATGTGCATACACACAAATTGAGGAGCAACAGGTATAAGATTAGGGAAGCACACAGGGAGAAAACACACCCTAGAAATTAAGAAGCTCAATAATTAATAAGGAGAATGCAGAAAACTAAAGAAGACAACTTATTAATAACATCAGAAATGACCTAGTTCAAATCAAATTATCATGTCCAAAATTACTCCAAATTCTAAACAGAATACAGACATCCAAATAATTTTCAACTACCTATCCTTATTTGAACTCATAACAAACCAATGGCTAATATACCTAAACCTAGCTTCCCTGCCTATACTTATATTTTGGTGCGACTTTCTTGGCAAGGGTTCCCAGCAGCTATAAAAGGACCCTGAACAAATTGTGTTACATGGTTACTATACTAGACAGAAGTAAACAGAAGTAAAATTGTCACTGAAAAAAATAGGACCACACATCTTTTACAATTAGGGTATGTACCTATATTTAAAAAAAAAAAAAAAAAGAATAAACGAGGAATTGACAAACACATGATGAAGAGAAAAACGAATAATAGTAGCTAGCTCTAAAAGCAGTGGTTTTAGTCAGAGGTTGTATATTAAAATGACCTGAGTACAACCACCAGGATGTGACCAATTTGAAAGAAGAAGTCACTTCATATTCATCTTTTTTACCGTTATCAGTAAAAATCCAAATCGAAATACACGATAAACAAAAAGAAATGTATTATATGATAGTACTTGAAACTTAGAAATAGCACATAAAAATAAAATGGGAATGGGTAAGTGTAAAACAGAAAAATACTAGATACAGTAAAAACTATGCACTAAAACTTTCTGAAAATTAATATGAATTTAGCATAACTTCAAACCAAATTTTAACAGGCTTTTTGTAACAGGTTTCAAGGTATTCTGAAATTCATATTGAAAAAGGTGAAAAAATATTTTGTTACAATAGGACTACATGGACAATAGAGATAATTACAATCTATTTTTAAATATTACAAAAAGTTGCTGTGGTTTAAACAATATACTACTGGCCTTTGGACTACCGGAATAGAGAAAGGTTCCAGAATTGACCCTACATTTCATAAAATGTAATATATAACGAACCAAACACAATTAAATTAGAAATGTGTGTGACTGTGTAACTCAATATTATTGAGACAACTAGACATGAGTCTAGAAAAACCGTTTAGTGGTCTTCTAGCTAGCTCAGTCATACAGCATGAGACTCAATCTTAGGGTCGTAGGTTTGAACAATAACTTAAACTATAAATATCCCATAAAGTGCACTGAAAACAAAATTAGGATATATGCAGCAAAAGAGAAAATAGAAAAAATATTGTGAAAATGAGAGAGAACTAAATACCCAGAATAAAAAGAACCCATATCAATAAATACGGGTAATACCAAGTACTACTGGTCAAAAAGACAAAGGATTTGAACAGATGTTTACAAAAAGGGGGAAAAAAAAACAACTTCGTTTTTAAAATGTTCAGCCTTTCTGGAAAATAAAAGGAAAAGACAAAGAAACGATTAGGTACCACTTCATTCCAAAAAAGTTTTCAAAATAAAAATAATAATACTGGCAAAGTCACAGTGAAACAGATGTACGCTTTATAAAACAAATTTGTATTATTGGGAAAGCACCACGACAAAATGGGGAGTGGGGAGATAAAGACCCATAAAAACAATCACAGCCTCCGCTTCCTGGGAATTCATTCTAAGAAAATAATTCAAAAGAAAAAAATTCTAAAGAGTATGGGAAGAAATTGTCTGTGTGGGGGTGTTATTACAGAACACTTAAAACAGCCATATTTAAAAACTGACAAAGGCAGAAGATGGAAGAGTTATTTTTAATACAGTATAAATGACAATGTAGTAAAGCGGTAAGAGGAACGGATTGCAACACATTATACTAAAAATACTAAAAACTGCAAATTATGAGAATGGTATAAGAAACCTGGGTTAACACATCCTGCTCACCTGTTTTTTAAACTGTTGGCATTCCTCTGGTGTGAGTGTGTCTGCTTTGGCAATAAGTGGGATGATATTCACTTTTTCATGCAAACGCTTCATAAACTCAATATCCAATGGTTTAAGTCTGAAATACACAGTATTTAATTAATATGACTGAATTGATCAGTTTGGGAGAACAAGATTCTTCACATCCCCAATGCTAGTTAAATACAATGTAACTACTTTACTTACTTATCAGAAACACTCTGAAGATGTATTAGGCCAGCAAAAGTTAGGTAGAACAGGACTTCAAGAAGCATTGGAGTGGCTAAGGCTTTGACTCCTGCCCTTGAACCCTGGTCACAGGGTTTTGGCCCTAAAGAGGAATTGGAAAAACCAGAAAGGCTCCTAATAGAATTTCCTAGAATTATCTCTATATTTATTACTCAAAATTTACAAGGTTTTAAAATTTTATTTTTTTATTTAATTTTTTAAGACAGGGTCTCACTCTGTTGCCCTGGGTGGAGTGCAGTGGTGTAACCTCAGCTCACTGCAACCCACCTCCCAGGCTCAGATCCTCCCACCTCAGCCTCCTGAGTAGCTGGGACTACAGGTGCGCACCACCATGCCTGCCTATTTTTTGTATTTTTTGTAGACACAGTGCCTCGCCAGGTTGCCCAGGCTGGAGGATTTTTTAAAAATGAAAAATGGTAGTCCTCTTTCAACTCTACATTCAGTTCTTGCGACCAACTATCTTTCTCTGACAAGATGCTCACAAGATAATCTTCAACATCCCTTTTATTCATTACAATCTGGCTGCTGCCTCTAGTTTGCCTCTGTACTTTCAAGAAGGTGACTAAATACTTCTATCATGGTACTTACCATTACTTATTCTCTCACAAGCTCTTCTTTCTTAGGATACTTTTCAGGATCCTCTTAGTAAGCTAGTCCCTTAAGAAGTACATTCTTTAGAATTCCCTACCAGGCTTTCTCTTCTTACTCTACATTCAGTACAATTATTATGACTACAATAGATTTCAATTATCTTCAATTGGTCAATTGACTTCCAAATCTTCATATACAGCTCATATCTCACTGTTAAGTTCCAGATTTGTGTTTACCCAGTGGATATGCTACCTGGGTGTTCCATGGGCTCCTTAAAATCAAAAGCTCATCTGAACCCCCATTTTCCCTCTTCTATGCTTCCTATCTCAGTGAATGGCACTACAATCTTCCCAATTACTCAAGTGTGAAACCTAGGATTCTTCCCCTCCTCTAATCCTATTCCATATATAGTATGTGCATAGATGTGTGTGTGTATGATGTATGTATATCTCCATTTCCATTACTTTAGTCTAGGCCACCAAGACCTTTGGAATGAATAACTACAATACAAATCATCCGTACTGAAGTCAGAGTGGTCTTTCTAAATCCAAATCTTATAGAGTTATGACCTGACCAAAAATCTTATTAAAGGCCAGATGCCTTAACTAGAATGGCCTATGAAGCTTGTGAAGACAGATTCTCAAGCTAACCTCATATCTTAGCATTCCTGGCCTTTCTTTCGCCTCCTACTTCCAATGTGCCAGCCTTTTTGAATTTCTTACAATTCCTTGAAAACATCATACTTTGACATCTGGCCACAGGCTACTACCTTGGCTGGAACACCCTCCATTCTCATCCTCCTTCTCCTTGGCCTGGCTAATTCCTATTCATCCTTTAGGATACTGGCTTATGATCCAATTTCCACTGGAAATCCTTCTCTAACCTAAGACTAGGCATATTTCTATGTGGTAACAACACTTAATGTGCCGTACCGTAAATGCCTGCCTGCATACAGATGGGTCCTCATTAACTATAGTTCCACTTAACAATTTTTCAACTTTTTGATAGTGTGCAAGCAATACACATAGAATAGAAACCATACAACCATTCTGTTTTTTTTACTTTCAGTACAGTATTAAATAAATTACATGAGATATTCAACACATTATTATAAAATAGGTTTTATGTTAGATGAAATAAATGTAGGCTATGCAATTAAACATATCTTCAACTTATGATGGGTTTATGTAACCCTGTCCCAAGTTGAGGAGCATCTGTATTTGTTTCTCCCATCTTCTCACTGAAATACCCTCTACAGTCAGGGCCTTATCTCAATTCATCTGTATCCTCAGCACCCAGCGTGGTATCTAACACTCCAGAAGGTGCCCAAATATTTGTTGACAAAAAAAGTAAGCTACTGTGATTTTCCTTATGTCCTTTAGTAATTCTAAATGAGAACCAAAGTCCTCAAATCTGGAATATACTGTGGACTAAATAAAGTTGAATGTTTCACAAGAATAAATGAAGACACTAGAAATATTTTGCAAAGGACTACCATTCTAAAGTGGTATTCCTTAACTTTTATAAAAACATGAGAAAAATGAAATAAAGGTCTCATTCTGTTAATAATTTTATTGACTAATACTAATAATTGAATTGCCTGACATTTTAAAATGAAGAAAGAGAAACATACATATTAAAATTGGGGGGGGATTGGCCGGGCGCGGTGGCTCACGCTTGTAATCCCAGCACTTTGGGAGGCCGAGGCGGGTGGATCCCGAGGTCAGGAGATCGAGACCACGGTGAAACCCCGTCTCTACTAAAAATACAAAAAATTAGCCGGGCGTGGTGGCGGGCGCCTGTAGTCCCAGCTACTCGGAGAGGCTGAGGCAGGAGAATGGCGTGAACTCGGGAGGCGGAGCTTGCAGTGAGCCGAGATTGCGCCACTGCACTCCAGCCTGGGTGACAGAGCGAGATTCCGTCTCAAAAAAAAAAAAAAAAAAAAAATTGGGGGGGATTAGGGCCCTAAGACTAATAAGATAGTCCAGTCCTTTTTACTAACAAAGATTACTGTATATACTTTACTGTGGTAGTAAGGCTGACAGGCAGAAAGACAGAGACAGTGAGGGGGAGAAAGCAAACATGGAGAATTAAGATAGCTGCCTCCTATTCTAATTCTCCTTGTCTTAAATTCCCTGAACATTGACATTGGCATTCAGAGAATAGGGAGCACAATGAAAAAAGTGTGTGTAGATGGAATAACACTGTTTATATTATCTGTAAACTGTGTTCTTGCCTCACTAGTGTTAACTAAAAGAACCTATTCATTTTTATTATTTTTTTGACAGGGTCTTGCTCTGTCACCCAGGCTGGAGTGCAGTGGTGTAGTCATAGCTCACCATAGTCTCCAATTCTTCCACTTTGTCTCCTGAGTAGCTAGGACTACAGAGTGTGCCCCCATGCCCAACTAATTTTTTTTTTTTTTTAGTTTCACTCTTATTGCCCAGTCTGGAGTGCAGTGGCACAATCTTGGCTCACTGCAACCTCCGCCTCCTGGGTTCAAGCAATTCTCCTGCCTCAGCCTCCTGAGTAGCTGGGATTACAGGCATCCACCACCAAGCCCGGCTAATTTTTGTATTTTTAGTAGAGACAAGGTTTCACCATGTTGGCCAGGCTGGTCTTGAACTCCTGACCTCAGGTGAGCCACCTGCCTCAGCCTCTCAAAGTGCTAGAATTACAGGTGTGAGCCACTGCGCCCAGCCTTAACTTTTTAATTTTTTGTAGAGATGGGATCTCACTATGTTGCCTAGTCTGTGGCCTCGAGCAATCCTCCTGCCTTGGTCCCCAAAGTGCTGGGATTACAGGTGTAAGCCACTGCATCTGGCCTGAACCTATCCATTTTTGAAAAAAAATTTAAATTTTGCTTCTTTTCATTAATCATTACATAAAACACTAAATATAAATGCCATGAAATATTCAATCTCAGATTTCTAAATTGTTATGGTTTTTCAATTTATACTCATGACAAATTTAAACTGCTGCTACCTCATTAAGCTGTTATGTCAGATATAAGCCTGCTTATTAATCTAGTGACAAAAAAGCAGAGTTCAGTTAATCTAAAATTTTAGTAACTCTTAAGGGCATTTAATATAAACTATTAAAATCCAAATAACACGATTTTATACTTAAATGCAAAACAATACTTGCTGAATATTTATTACAATATCCCAATTTCTAGAAAGAAAGATATTTAAAAATAAACATGACAAGGAAATTAGGGAAGTCAACTTCTTAAATATAACCAAAGGGTCGAAGAATATTTAAGTCAGTTTAAAATTAAACTTTAGGAAAGAAGGTTAACCTTGTAAAAGTCCCATTAAATTTCAGAAGCCTACAAAATGTCAGCAACAGAAAACATTTAGTTCAAACGTATATTACATTCTGGTTGAATTTTTTCCTCTGTCCATTTAGTTTTATATTGGCTGGTCTTTTCATCAATAAATTTAGTTTTTAAATCTTGTTTTTAGGCAATAGAAAATCCTTCATCGTTTCTAGAAGATAAACCCATACTAGAGAGAAAAGACTATTTAACCTCAAAGTCTACAGCATAATGAACAACCACAGGGAAAATGACAAATTTTTTTTATGTATGTATGTATGTATGTACGTACGTACGTATGTATAAGAGAAAAAATCCTTCTGTATAAAACTCACTGGATGACACCAATTTTTCTAAAAGTGGTAATCAATATTAGAAGGATAAAACACCATTTTAAAATTCATGTTCCAAGTCAGTTTTTTATTTTAATAACAATTACAAAATAGTGAACAATGCAAACGAAGCAATAATAGCTGAAATCATAAATTAGCCATGCATGCAGTTCATACTTGGTAGAGGGAGGTAGGAGGCACTGAAAGTATACTGTTGGACCAATTTATAATTACTCTAAAAACAAATCCCTCCAAAAAGGGAACCCAGGGACTACCCAGACAAGACGGAAAGGCTCTGATTCATCTATTAGACTGCATGGAATTTCAGTCTGTAGTGAGCAGGATATCTGGAACTCTATACATAAAATTCTGTGTCATATTCCTTCACTTAATCCACAGTATCATGTACCAAAGGGCAAAACTTTGCTCCATTTCTAAAAATAAACTGAGAAATTGTTCAAAGGCACATTTTTTTTATATAAGAAATAGCAATTTTAAACATTTTACCCCTTGTGACAAATAAGAAATGGCATAAAGCCACTACACATATCATTTGAATATAAAAATTTGTCCTTTTAAAAAAGCTCTCATCTCCCATGCAATTTTAAGAAATAAAATTTTCCCCAAGGGGATGGGAGGAATGTGATTTCATGAGAATCACTAAACTTGGAGAGAGTCCAGAAGATCTAAAATAATAAAATTGGTTATAAGCTGACAAATTTTATTGACTTAACTGCAAGTTAAGATTTCACTCTGCTGGCTTACAGGAAAAGGCTCTGACAAGTTAAACGAGAATGACTTAAAAATATAAATTCAAGTAGCTACATAAATACTCATAAAAGGTTATATAGTGTGTTGTATTTTTGAGATTACTTTTTTTGAGCCTTTTAAGTCAGTCAGTTTAGTGATTTAAATATGTAAACTGAGAGCACTGTAAAAGAATATTAGATATAAAAGAAGAAACATCTTTACCACACTCCAATCTGGCAGTGCAAAAATATAAGTATATAATTAAGGCTCCCTTATCCATCTAGAGTGATAATGGGCACTGACCTATCTATAAAAAAATAAAAGAGAACAAGAAGCCAAAAATAGAAGAGAAAGGTATACTTGAAGGAATTGGTTTACACTACTGTAATGTGAGTGTTAGATAACTCAATGCTATTTAGCCTGATGCTACTACAGTTCTTTTGGTGGAGAGATGGTGGAGTTACAATCATCAGGTGGCTGAATTATATATGCTGAGTTACTTACCCAAAGGAAAAGACTGAGGAAGAATAATTGGAAAATTCTGCAGTTGTCAATGACACATATATGTACTCAAAATGACAGGGGAAGTACAAAGAACAAAAAAAGAGAGTACCGGCTAACTATAACAAACAGAACAATCAGATCAGATTAATGTCTAGATTCTTAGGTCTTAAGTCCTAATAAACAAAAGGTTAGTAATGACAATATGATACCTAAACAACACGTCTATGACAGCGAAGGTGAAACAGAAGCCAAATAGATTTATTGTAGAAAGAAATGGCACAAGAAAACATTGGCATGCAAGTGTTTTTGATAATCATCTCTTATGAAATTTATAATAAATAGCATCTTTGGATTTATTTTGAATATGTCTAACTGGTATGGCTGCTTCTCTTTATTTGGTATTTCTATTAGTAGCAGAGTGGTCAACATGAAAGCTAAATTTGCCACATTGAGACCTCAAACCACGGTGGCAACACTGTTTATTTCCATGAAGCAGGGAAAATTCTTATGAATGAAGAACTAAGGAGTAAAATCACTGTTAGCTTATATACGACTTAAAAAGGCTTTTCAACCAAGACATTTCTACATGAAATTTAGTACTTCATAATGGGTATAGTTGTATGTACTTCACAAACTTAAAGATTACTAAAGTATGCACATAAAGGTAACAGTAAACAACAACAACAAAAAAAGGAATCAGAAGTATCAAGGTACTGACCCATGTCCTGAAGGAGCAATGAAGTATAAACAACACTGCACCCTGTTATCAGGCATCTGACGTCTGTTCACTCGTGATTCTGCATTTAGGTAGTCCTCAAATTTACTATCAATGTAGTCGATAACAGGCTGCCAGCTATAGAACGCAAATAAACACAAGTTGCAATTCTACATATGAATTAACTGATGACTGTTATAGGACAATAATCAGTATTTTCAAATAGGCAAAATGAATTTACCAGTAGAAGATATGTCAAGTTATTCTATATAAAGATTCAAAAATATAAATTATGTTGAATAAATCTTTATTATTTCAAAACTTTCCAAAGAAAATAAACTATTTATTGTCAAAACACAGCTAAATATTAGCATATTATTTACACTAATAAGTATAATAACACACTCCATAATATGAAAACAATTATATTCAGTTTTAAATTTCAAATGAGAGATTACTTTAAATAATAAAAAAAACTTCATGATGAACTTGGGAGTTTTAAGAGTCGACAGAAAATTACCTCAAAAACAATGTGAATTCAAACAAAAATAAAAGTATTATTTATACTAAGATAATTACTTCAGACTAAAATTTCATAGTTGTTTTCTTCACTTTGGACTTACAGAAAAACTGAAAGTCTAAATATCAGGTTTAAATTAGCATTGAGATAGAATTTATACAAATGGATAAAATTAAAGCGAACAGTTTTAAATTTCTTACAATAATGAGAATTCTTCTATTTAGCTATGTTATTTTAGAATACGTCTTAAAAACAATTTTATGATAGGTATTATCTCCATTTTATAGAAAAGTAAACGGGTTCAAAGAAGTTAAACAACTTTGTCAGATAAGTGGCAAAGTTGGTATACAAACCCAAGTCATGTTTCTTGAAGTTTGGTGACCTTTGCTAAGATGAGAAGTTTTAAAATGTTAAGAAGAAAAAGTTTAACCACCCCAGTACCCCAAATGGACTGCGAAGTTGTGAGGACAAACCCTTCTTACCAATTACTATTATCCACTGCATCTCCAAATCCTGGGGTATCAACTATTGTGAGCAGCAACTGAACACCACCTTCTTTGATTAAAACTTTGGATTGTTCCACCTGTAAGAGTAATTGGTGCAGATGTTAATATCATACATTACACCAGTGATTTCCTATAAGGGGTGATGGTAGGGATGTTCGAGTTTATCAAAACCAACTGGGAAACTGTTAGCAAATTAAATCTACCTACTACCACATTATCTTTAGAATCGATGATGGCAGGCATTGGAAATCCAGATTATTTGAAAGAAAAGCATATATACAAATAGTCTGCCAATCTCTTGGCAAATTCATACTGGGTTTATGACTCATACTTGGTATAAAGACAGAGGAACTGATAAAATAGTGATCACCACTAAAGACATGTAGTACTTATATAACTTAAATGTGCATCTAATAATACAAATAAGCAGTTTGAGTGATTTAATAATTCACAGAGTTCAAATGTAATTAATCAGAGAAGAACATCTAATCTACCATTTACAGTAAATGTCTTCCTGGACTATTCTCTATCAAGTTGGGCCCCAACCACTCACTCAAATAAACTTACTATCATTCCTTAATCTTTCTCAGCATGGATGTATTACCCTTGTATTTACGTTAGGGCTAGGATCCAATCCTTTTCTCAAATGTGATACTCCACATTCTGGACAATGTAATCAGCAAAAGTCCAGACGGTTTTTTTTTAAAAAAAAGTGTATTCTGGTAGGGTGAAACCTTACCAACTGATTATTGGACTTACATGATAACAACAGTTCCTGGAACAATTTAAGATATTCTGTAACCTCAAGCTCTGTATCAGAAGATGTATTATCATTCATCCTGGGCATATGCTGCTGTTAAATGCAAAGTATCAGTTTTCAGGAACCCAAGATAAAGCAAACACGGATTCAAATGAAAAGGGAATAATTCCTCCAGAAAAAATAGGCTTTCTCCTGATAACACATTTATATCAAGTCCTTATTAAGGCTAGAGGCTCCAAGTATGCTGATAAGCTAATTTACAAGACAAAAAGTTGGGGACACTTTTAGAGATAGCCTACTTCCTTTCGGCATGTTTTATAGATGCTACCTGATGCATGAAGAGACTAACATGCAGAGACTAAGATTGCTGAGCAAGAAAAGTCTGTAGCCACACTATCCAATAACTTTCTGAGATGATGGAATTGTTGTGTATCCACACTGCATCTCCAAATCCAGGGGTATCAACTATTATGAGCAGCAACTGAACACCACCTTCCACTTGTCCATGTGGCTACTTAGTCCTTGAAATCTGACTAGTGCAAATGAGGAGTTGATATTTAATTTTATTTAATTTGAATTAACTTAAATAGCCACATATGGCTAGTGACTACCGAATACACAGCAGAGGTCTACAGCAATCAAGAGTTTTCTGTTAAAAAAATTTTATTATCAGGAATAAAACTTATTAAAACTGAAAAAAATTGCCTGAGATGTGGACATGCATGACTTATCTTTTAGAGAAATAAGATGCCAAATTCTTATCTTTTAATGTTCTTTAAACTGCTTTGATCCTGATATAAACTATCAGTGAAAATTTTGCAGATCCAAAAGATATTTACCCACCAAATATATACTACTGGCAATCTGAATGTTAAGTATTAATATGTATTATCATTAATCTGTAGATTAAAAAAGTAAACATCAATAAGAGTTGTAATATTTAGGAGATCACTGTCACATACCACACAACTAAGATAACATGTCTATTATCAGGTTACCCTAATAACATGAGGGAGGCAAAATAACTCAGAGAAAACAATCAGATTCATCAGTGTGAGATCATAAGAATCAAAGGAAAAACTTTTTTTTTAGTCAGGGTCTCACTCTGTTGCTCAGGCTGGAGTGCATGGCAGATTATAGCTTACTGCAGCCTCACTCCTGGGTTCAAGTAATCTTCCCATTTCGGCCTCCCAAAGTGCTGGGCCAAAAAAAATGTTTAATGGTATCATCTCATCTAGTATAGGAGGTTTACATTTTATCTGGTGATCTTCTAACCAAAGGACAACCCAGTCAAATCTAACATCTCAATATCTTGAATTCACCTCCATCTCCTTTATAAAGACAGATCATTTATTCATGGTAACTGTGGCAGAAGCAGAAATATCCAAAGTAATCATACCACTCCTTTACCTACTTACTCTTTTAAATAACATAGTACTATATACTAGAAAGTGACACAACAATATAGTTAATCTACATGAATCATCTCCCAATTTTACTTCAAACTATTTCTGGTTCCTTTATTACCAAACAAAGCCCATTCTACCTTCAGTAATATGCAGTATATCAATTACACATTTTAACTTAACAGCTTAAATTTTAAGCTATTTCCCTGTTTTAAAAAAAAATCAGTTCAACAACTTAATTACTTATTGACTTGCTAAGACAAATGAAGATTGGTATTTTACACACTTTAAGGAATGTTTATAAAGCTTCTTTTCTTCTCTGGCCTACGAAATTCTGTGTATCCATACATGGTCAAATACAAAGAAGTCAGTGACATATGGAAGAGATCCAGAAAACATAACTGTAAACTAGTGCCATTCACAGGATCCAACTGTATCCTATCATCTGGTTTTACAAGTATCCTCATGGGATCCATGGAAAACAAATTAGTTCAAGTCCAAGAATTTCAAACTTTTCTTAACAAATCTATTCCAAATGGCCACTTTCCCATGCACTTTCCTTCAGCAGGTCACATCAACATATTTTATGGCATCATTCAGGGTTCTCTAAGATTAGCTGCATAATTTAATACCAAAAGAATGAATCAAGGGCATTTTCAACTGTTTTTTCCTGAAAAATAAAACTAAAGCTATCGTCTATGCATCATCTATGTATAATTAATCTATTGAGACCTCTTTTGGCATCTGAGATTCCAGAAATCCAAGGTACTCATTTTCTAATACTGAGTGTATACAGTATACAAGAGTTCCAGTATACTGAGTTTTTGGTTTTAGAATCTGAGGAAAAAAAGTCAAACAATGTTTATTATACAGCTTCATATAAACTAACCTAACTTAATGTTTACATGCCACTTATTAAGGTAAACAAAAAATGTTATTTAATTAAGAACATAACATTTTGAAGAGAGGGTTAAAATTTTCTGTCAAGAGCTTACCTCTACCTTCACTTGCTCAAGAGGTAGCATTACAGCCAAAACTCTGAAGACATTTGAATGGCCTGATACTCCACTTAGCTCAAACACAAGAACTATCTATTTTGCTTATTTATTGGCTCAAAAGACAAATGTCACCTTACATGTTTCATCGTGTTCCACAAGAAAATGAAAGAGGAAGTGACCAATAGTAAAACAGTTATGCTTAAAGAATACTTCCTTCTCATCAAGACCCAGAACTACTTTATTGAGAAGAAAGGTGATCCCAAAACTCTAACTTGGCCTTCTATTCTGAACCTCGCTACCTCTCATATCCCTGTCTCCTTACGCTGAGACCTCAAATCCCTTGCCCCTCTCATTTTCTATTAGCAACCTCCTTCCCAAAACCTTTATTTCTTTCCCTTTCCAACTCAAATCCCACTCTGGATTAACCCATCTTTCTATTCCTATACCATAAAATTCATGACCTTCAACCTCAACAAGAATTTCCCTGCTAATAATCCTCTTACGTGCTCCTTAGTCTCATGCCTCTCCCATTTCCCAGTAGGCTCTTCCCAAGCCCATGTCTGTCACAATGCTCAGTGAAGTACCTCATATCCTCACTTAAAAATGAGACCATTCCCAGTCTGTCTGAATCAGCACTGTACCTTCCATGGTACAGTTTGTGTGAAATATATCTTTTTCCTAAAGCTAATTTCTCAATCTGTTCTAGGGAACTGATTAATTTCCATTTTAGATTCATCTTGACAACTGTTTACACTATTTCCCCTCTATCTTCAATCTCTCATTTGTTAGAGAATGACTTGCCACAGGATATAACCATTCTCAGGTCTCTTTTAGAAATCATCAAACCACTCTCTGAGTCCTCTATACTCACTCCTAGGTATCCCTTTTCATCCCTTCCTTAATAGCCATCACCCATCTTCACTGACTCACCACTCACTTCTCAACCCACTACCATCTTGCTACCACTTCATTAAAATTTACCTTGCCAAAGTCACCTCTACAGCACCTTACAAAAGCATCTTTCTCACTAAGTCATAATTGTTTGTCCATATTTTTCCCACAATTGTGAGATCTTTGAGAACTTTTTGTCTATCATCATTGTAGCCCCAAAACTTAGCTTAAGACAAGTATTCAAATATGTTATGTGAATGGCTCAAAAACTCAAAACTGGCCAACTGTCAACCGGAGAGTTTCCTGATTGGGCTCTGTGAAAATTTTTCAAGGAGTCTATCAGGTATGTTACCCTAGAGATGTACATACTGCTTTCACCTTTTCTCACTTTCAAAACTTTTGCGCCCACTTCATCTACAATAGTTATTTACAAAACTTCAGGGACCAGCTGGGTGCGGTGGCTCACAACTGTAATCCCAGCGCTGTGGGAAGCTGAGGTGGAAGGATCAGTTGAGGTTGGGAGTTCGAGACCAGACTGGCCAACATGGTGAAACCCCATCTCTACTAAAAATACAAAAATTAGCCGGGTGTAGTACGCGCCTGTAATCCCAGCTACCTGGGAGGCTAAGGCAGGAGAATTGCTTGAGCCCAGGAAGCGGAGGCTGCAGTAAGCTGAGATCATACTACTGCACTCCAGCCTGGGAAACAGAGCAAGACACCATCTCGGAAAGGAAAAAAAAGAAAACTTCATGGACCAATAAAAAGTTTCAAAGGGGAACAGTGTAAAGTTTCCAACTAAGAACTTTAAAAAATCTAACAGTGTCATTACACAAAAGAATTATCTTAATACATTAAGAGAAAATTAAAATGGACTTTAATCTCAGAAAAAAGGATAATTTCTTCCCAAGAAAGGACAGATAATACCCTTTCAGTGACATGAAGTATGATTTAAAAATTTTCAAATGCAGGCCAGGCGTGGTGACTCACGCCTGTAATCCTGGCACTTTGGGAGGCTGAGGCAGGCGAATCACGTGAGGTCAGGAATTCGAGACCAGCCTGGCCAACATGGCAAAACCCCATCTCTACTAAAAATACAAAAATTAGCCAGGCATGGTGGCACACGCCTATAATCCCAGGTACTCGGGAGGCTGAGGTAGGAGAAACACTTGAACCTTGGAAGTGGAGGTTGTAGTGAACCGAGATTGCACCACTGCACTCCAGCTAGGTGAAAGAGCAGGACTCCATCTCAAAAATAAATAAATAAAAATTTTCAAATGCAACAAAATTATAAAATAAAGCTTAATTGTTAACATACATACAACATTGTAAGCAATATTTTTCCAAAAAATTTTGTTAATCTGGGTATCTGTATTTGATACTGAAACACGAACCAGAGCCCAAATGTTCAATTTTTTATTTCACTTCATTTTCATCAATCTTTTGGAAAAATATATGTATAAGTAAAAAATGGAGGGAACATGGTACCATTTCATTCCACTTGAAACATTCTGAAAGAACTAAGGTAAAACACTTCCCTCTCCTACTTTCACCCTGACAGACACACGATAAAACCAGTTTGCAGCAGAGCAGTTGTTCTCAAAATGTAGTACCCAGACTGGCAGTAATACATTCTGAGAACTAAACAGAAATACAAATTATTTGGGCCCTGCCTCAAACCTGCTATATAGCAACCCATGAACAAAGGGACTCAGCAATCTGTGTTTCGACAAGCCTTCCAGGTGATTGTGATGTGCGCTAAAGTTTCAGAAGCACTGGTATAAAGAATTCCAGGACTGGTGTCAGCTCGCATCTGGAAATGCACAGATATAACTCAGGGTCCTGAGGTCCAAGATAAGAGGTTAAGAATTAATCTTAATGAGCTTCTATCAATACTGAAAACTTCACTTGAATCAGAACTGCTATTTTACACACAGTAGGCTAAAAATCAGCTCTCTGTTCAGTGTACACAGCTTCCCATTCCTTCTAAGACTGTGAATGTGAATGAATATCTCCTCTAAGATACAAGTCTCTTTACAAATAGATAATGCCCAGGGATGAGAATATGAGATCGTGGTCTTTATTAAAATCTTGCTCCTTATTCAGCTACATAATAGGAGACGGTTTTTCTCCCCATTTTCATAAACGTTTGTCTTTTGAAACTCAGGACTGTATGTTTACCAGTCTAATATGTCTGGACTGAGATACAATACTGGTGGCCACTCCCCTCTACTGTGAGAGTTTATTAGCTTCCAAGGGCAGATCATCTGCTAGACTACTGGGCTTGGTAAGGAGCCAGGCAACTATTAAAAAGATTACATTCTCATTTTCTAACTACATTCAGGTTTCTTGAATGACTCTGACCCTGTCTGTAATATGGCATGTTCTTTCCTGAGTAAGTAGGCAGAAGAGTTTAGATGATCTTCAAGTGGTTTCCAGTATATAAAAGAAACACCTCCATGGTTCAATCAGGAAAGAGGACTTCTACAGGATTCTAGTAAGGATCAATCTGGTTCTCAAATGTTACAGGTCTTCTTTTTGGTAAAGAAAAGATATTTAACAGTGGTGCACAGGCCTCTGTCTTAAAAATCCTCCTAGAGATATTCTTACCTCCATTACCCCTTTGTTTTCAAGGTAAAGAGAGTTTCTGGGAAGATATTCACAACAGAGGAGGATATTTTTGAAGTGTTATTTTAAAGGAAGGTAAAATAAGTTTGGACAATTTATTTTGAAGCTAGGCCAATGTAAGAATTCTAATAAATTGAGGGCATGTCACATCTTTAACAGATGCTTGCCTGGGGAGAAAATGTCTGCAATATCTAAAATGTAGGGGGTTATTAGTTAGATTTTTAAAACTCCTATAAATCAGTAAGAAAACGACAGAAAATATTATCAAAACACTTTAATAACAGTTAATGAGCGCAAAAGACATGTTCAACCTCACTAGAAATCAAAGAAAATAGACTCAAATACCTTTACATCTTTATGCACACACAACAGCAATGAGTGCCTAAGTCCACCAAGACATACACAAGAATGTTCCTATTAGTAAAAAACTGAAAACCCAAAGGCTTATCTAAAATAAATAATAAACGATATACTGATACATTCACACAATGGAGTATCATACGATGATGAAAAAGAACTACACCCAACATGAGTAAATAATACAGACGTAATCTTCACTGAAAGAAAACAGATACAAAAAAGTATATGTATATAACATTCAAGAACAGGCAAATTTATCTATGGAGAAAGCAGTCAGTTAAGGTGTGTATCTTTGGGGGGTGTAATACTGAATGAGAGTGAGCACACAGAAGAAACTAGGGTTCTGGAAATGAACTGTATATTAATTTGGGTAGTGGTTAGTTTTACCTTGCATATCTAAATTCATAAATACCTAAATTAAGGTATTCATAATAGATACCCAAATTAAGAAAGTTCAAAGTTCGTTTTCTCGCTTAGGATTAAAATTTCCAGTATTTATCACAAAATAAATAAGCATGTAGGATCAAGTTTTCAGAGCATAATTTTGCAGGTAATTTTAAATCTCAAGCCCTATAAAGGTTACCAAAAAAAAAAAAAATCCTAAAATAGAAACATTGAAAAGGAGAAATAAGAAATTCACTTCACAAAATTACTCCTTTGGGATCTAGTTACTAAACTGCATCTTGTAGTTTGATATATATGAGTTACTGCCCAGAATATACAGACTGTCCCTCCATCCTGTGCACTGGGATGATCACTACCACTTCTTCAAATCCAGCTAAAAGCATCACTGCCTCAATGAAGCCTACTCCAGCCAGAACTGTTCACTTGCCTCCTCTCTGCTCATGTCCTATATATCACATAGCAGAGCTCACCAACAATATTTTTAATCAACAGTTTAGAGCAGTGCTGCCAAATAAAAATACCATGTCAATCATATAATTTATAATTTTCTTAGTAGCCACTTTTAAAATAGGAAAAAGGCGAAATCAATCAATTTTATTTAACCTGATACATCCAAAATATTATCACTGCAGTATACAGTCAATATAAAAAATTACTGAGATTTTTTTTTCCATGCTCAGTCTTAGACATCTGTGGTATATTTTATATTTGCAGAACATCACAGTTCAGACCACCTACATTTCAAAGATTAATAGCCACATGTGGCTACAGGCTGCTGTACTATTTAATAAAAAGTGCATATCTAGAATCTAGCCCCTTGCTCTATGAAGTATGATCAACCATCCAGCAGCATCAGCATCACCTGTGATCTTGTTAGAAATGTAGAAATTGCAGCCCATCTCAGACCTACTAGAAGAACTAAATTTAACAGGATACCGAGGGTTGGAATGCATAGCAAAGACTGAGAACTAGTAAATTAGATCACATATACCTTGGGAGTCTTACAGAATTGCTATTGCCATTCGACTATGATATGGTATTATCCCACTGACTAATATAGAACACTACATTTAAATAACAATAGCTTTTCTATAAATCATGTTTTCTCTACACTATCCAATGCAATTTTCTGCAATGATGAAAATCTTCATATATGTGCTGCAAAAAATGGCAGCCACTTGCCAAATGGGCTGTTGAGCACTTGAAATGTATCTGGAGCAAATGAGAAATTGCATTTTTAATTTAACTAATTTTAATTTATTTAAACATGTGGCAAATGACTACCATACTAGATAGCACAACTCCAGGGGAATTGGTTACTATGTCACAGTGTCATCTCTAGGAGAGTCCTCTAGACAAATATGGGAAGTTCTAGTCAAGATAATTCTTCTGATGAACTGTACTTTTTTTTTTTTTTTTTAATTTTATGTAGTCATATTTACCATCTTACACTGGCTAAGGGCAAATTTGCATCTTACCTCTAAGGAAGCATAATAAAAGTTACAACATGTGCTTTGTGTGTATTAATATTATTCCAGCTTATCAATTAGCAATACTAATATCCATACCTGTACAGTCTTTTTAATTCTATGAGAAGGACCTGGATACTCTGGAGAATACAAATCTGTGAGGAATAATGAGTTGATTAATGTTGACTTTCCCAATCCAGATTCACCTAAAAGAAATAAGGGAAAATATCTGTTAAACTCACCTACTTTACCCAATCTTAAATATTCAACAGATGCTATAATCGAACTTGCTTTATGCAAGTACTTCTTGGTGAGACAATGAAATGACATTAGAAAATATGCTACAGAGAGTAAGTATCTTGTCCTCAGTTGCTTAGCTATCAAATTAGACTCATGTTTCCAAGGATTCTTTTCAGTCTTCTAATTATACCACTTATATTCATTAAAAATAATGTATCTAATAATCTACATTTTTAACAGTAATGTATTCCCAAAGAAAAATGTCATTATTAAAAAATCCAAGTTGGATTATATGTCACTGCTTGAGTGAAATAAAGTTTTTCTTTACTAATAGACAATAATGAATGACCAAAACAAGAAATCATGCAACTATAAAAAGCAAAAATCTGCTAATACAAAGAATAATTAATCACAATGAACATCTCTGTATAAAATTCTAAATCACAAAAAATACTTTCTAATTCAGCCACCCATCAGCCTAAATATAAGGGTGCTTCTCCCAAACCAGAATCCAAAAAGTCTTAGGTAATTACTTTTTATATTGCTTCTACTCGAGGTAGGAGGTAGACATGAAGGAAGCTAGGGCATGATTTTTACTCTGATCACGTACTCTTTTTTGACTCTCCATGTCTAGTCTAATATACAGAGTCTAGTGTATAGTAACTATTACAAGTATACGAAAATATAAATGCCTTCAAGGTATACATAACCTAAGGTTAAAATAAATTATAAACCATATTATGATAATTAACATGGCACAGAGTTAAAGTATTTATTGTCAATAATTCACTCAGAATAATAGGCATGTTTAGCCTAAGTAACTGATGTCACAATATTTTTATGTCTAGGAGGAATTCTTTTTATATTAGCTCTCAAAAGAGATAAGATCCTTTCCACATGGTCTGGGCTTACCCCTTTGACTGAGAGCATGCCAATTTTTACTAGATGTAAAAATGCCAAAAATGTCTAAGTCACAGGAAAGTAACATGGGTTGGCCACACTCGATTCTTTCTTAACTCTTATACCTTGAAAGCAGAAAGACTGGAATAAAATCCAAGCATTTGGATGTTATCAGAAATATCTACAATATTTCCTTTTGGAAATATAAATGAAAATTTTAGTATATACAATAATGTTTTGGGAAATTAAAAACAAAAGTATGCTAATTAAAAAATTAACACTGTACTCAATAAATTATGTTTAGAGTTTTTTTTTAGTTTTTTTCCCCTTTTTATTTGTGGTGAGGAGTGGGGGAACAAGACGACAGAGGACAAAGGGAAAAGAGAGAGGAAGAAAAATAAAAGTTTGAAAGGTAACACACTAAAATGTAAATAGTGGCTGCTCTGGGGATAGTACAATACGGATGATTTTTCTTAGTTTGTTATACTTCTGGGTGCTGTAAACTTCCTTCAATATGATTCTATTATTTTCATAATTTAAAAAGTATTATTGAGTGGCATCAGCAAAACGGCAAATTAAAAAGCTCAAAGCCTCATTCCCTCACAGAAACACCAAAAACAACCAGATACTAGTTGAATTAACCTTATAGGATCTGTGAAAAACAGTCAAAGGTCTACAGAACAAAGCAAATGCCCAATTAAGAAAAAAATATGCAAAACTTTTGTGACATTTTTCTGTGATCTTGTCCCACCCCTTCTGCAGTTTATCTGGGTCTCAAGGAGGCAGCAAACCCATTCCCAATTCATTCCCTTCAAATGAGCAGGAAGAGTGCAGACCTAACTTGTAACATTTTAACCTCTCTGGTCTGCCAGAAGAACTGATTCCTGTTTTGCCTAACTGGGACCTCACTGGGTGAGAGAAGCAATGGGCACCATTTATGAAAGCTGCAAGGGGACACAATAGATGTTTGGGGCATAAGATTACAGTGGGTAGATACAATAGACCATCTGAGTATCCAGGTGAGACTCTTTGGGAAATTAAGACATTCAAAAGCAGCCATGCATACAGGAGGAATTGAGAAAACGACCCCCAGGCCTAGGCAACACAAATGCTCAGAAAAGAAGACCTTAAGCTTTCACCTTGGGGTGATCACTAGGTTAAGGGCATGCTCAACTAATCAGCAGAGAAATGCCCCAGTAGTACACAGCCAGTGTGCAACGGAGAGAGGTGACTCTTTCAAATACTCAGTTTTCAAAAAACATCACAAGGCATGCAACAAGGTATAGGAAAACACAGCACATTCCAAGGAATAAAAATTTCCAGAAACCATTCCTGAAGAAATACAGATATTAGATTTATTAGACAGACTTTAAAGCAGCTGTCTGAACTATGCCCAAAGAGCTAAAGAAAAAAAATGAACCAAAATGAATGGAAAACAGGAAAATAATAAGCAAAATGAGAATATCAATAGAGAGAAATTATAAAAACAGAAACTGTAGAGCTGAAAAATACAATAATTGAAAACTTCACTATATAGATTTAATAGCAGAACTGAGTAGGCAAAAGAAAAAAACCCAGCAAATCTGAAGACAATTGAAATATCAAATCTGAGCAGAAAGACAAAAGAAAGAAGAAAATTAAACAGAGCCCAAGAGATTATGAAACAAATCAACTGGACCAATATATACCTAATGGATGTTTCAGAGGAAGAGAAATGAACACAGAGATTACATGAAGGAAAAAACTTCCCAAAGGTGATGAAACTGATGAATCTACAAATCCAAGGATCTCAACAAACTCCAAATAAGAAAAACCCACAATACCAACACGATTACAATCAAACTGTCAAAAGCCAAGACAGAATCTTGAAAGTGGCAAAAGAGAAGCGACTCACTGCATAGACAGAATCCTCAAATAAGACTATAAGCCAACTTTTTGGCAGAAACCTTGGAGGCCTGAAGGCAGTGCAATGATACATTTAAAGTGCTACAAGAAAATAACTGTCAAATGCAAATTCTGTATCTGGCAAAACTGACCATTAAAAATGAGGTAGAAATAAAGACATTCGCCAATAAACAAAACCTGAGGGAGGTTCATTATCACTACACATGTATTAGAAATACTGAAGGTAGTCCTTCAGGTTGAAATAGAAGGATTCTATAGACAGTAACTCAAAGCAATATAAAGATATAAAGATCCCGTAAAGGTAAATGCAAGGGCAAATATAAAAACCAGTATTATTATAATTTTGGTTTGCAAGTTCACCTCATATTTTCTATGAGTTTTTAAAGGCAAATGCATTAAAAAATCATGAATCTGTGTTAATAGGCACATAATGTATAATAATGTAATTTACGACATCAATAACATAAAAGAGGGACAGAGCAGTGGACGTGTAGTTGTTCAATGTGATTTAAGTTAAACTGGTATAAAAAATTAGACTGTAATAACTTTAGGATATTATATATTATCCCTATAATAACCAAAGAAAATTTCTATAAAATATACCAAAAAAAAAGAGAAGGGAATCAAATTGTGTCACTAAAAAAAATCAAGTAAACACAAACAAAGGCAGTAATGGAAGAAATGAAGGACAAAACAGCTGAAAGACATACAGAAAACAAAATGGCAAGTTAGTTCTTCCTTACTAGTATTTATATGTAAATTGATTAAACTCCCCCAATTAAAGTCACAGAACGTCATAATAGATAAAATGACATGACCCAACTGCATATCTGTAAAAGACACACTGTAGATCTAAGAAAACACACAGGTTCAAAGTAAAAGGTTGGAAAAAGATATTTCATGCAAATAGTAACCAGAAAGGTAGAGAAGCCACACTAATATCAGACAAAATAGTCTCAAGTCAAAAACTATTATCAAAGATAAAGGACTTCAAATGTTGATAAATGGGTCACTTTGCCAAGATAATGTAACAATTAAAACATATATATACACCAAACATCGGAACTTTAAATTATGTAAAGCAAACATTGGTAGAATTAATGGGAGAAACAGACAGTTCTATAATAATAGTTGGAGACTTCAATACTCCAGTTTCAATAATGGACAGAACAACTAGACAGAAAATAAACAAGGAAACAGAGGATATGGAGAAAATTGTAAATCAACTGAAGCTAACAGACATAGACAAAACACTGCATCTAACAACAGCAGTCTACACATTTTTCTCAAGGGCATGTAAAACATTTTTCAGGAATGACTAAAAGAAACAAGTCTTAATAAATTTTAAAGAATTGAAATCAAGCAAAGTATTTTTTCCCATCATAATAAAACAAAACTAAAAATCAGTAATAAAAGGAAACTAGGAAAACTGACAAATATTTGGAAATCAAACAACATATTCTTATCAACCAATGAATCAAAGAAATCACAAGGGAAATTAGAATATACCCTGAGACAAAATAAAAATAAAAACCCAACATGCCAAAACTTATGGAATGCAGAAAAAGCAGGGCTAAGAAGGAAATTTATAGTTGTAAACACTTACATAAAAATGAAGATTTTAAATCAACAACCTATGTTTACACCATAAGGAACTAGAAAAAGAACAGCAAACTAAACTCAAAGCTAGCAAAAACAAGAAAAAATAAAGATTAGAGCAGAGATAAATAAAAGAGATTTTAAGAATAGAAATTGGGCCGGGCATGGTGGCTCACGCCTGTAATCCCAGCATTTTGGGAGGCTGAGGAGGGTGGATCACCTGAGGTCAGGAGTTCAAGACCAGCCTGACCGACATGGTGAAACCCCGTCTCTACTAAAAATACAAAATTAGCTGGGTGTGGTGGCGCATGCCTGTAATCTCAGCTACTTGGGAGGCTGAGGCAGAAGAATCACTTGAACCCAGGAGGTGGAGGCTGCAGTGAGCCGAGATCATGCCATGGCACTCCAGCCTGGGCAACAGGAGTGAAACTCTGTCTCAAAAAAAAAAAAGAACAGAAGTCTGCCAGGTGCAGTGGCTCATGCCTGTAATCCCAGCACTTTGGGAGGCTGAGGTGGGCGGATCATGAGGTCAGGAGATTGAGACCATCCTGGCCAACATGGTGAAACCACGTCTCTACTAAAAATACAAAAATTAGTTGGGCGTGGCAGGGCATGCCTGTAATCCCAGCTACTCGGGAGGCTTAGGCAGGAGAATTGCTTGAACCCGGGAGGCGGAGGTTGCAGTGAGCCAAGATTGCACCACTGCACTCCAGCCTGGCGACAGAGCTAGACTCTGTCTCAGAAAAAGAACAGAAATCAGCAAAACCGTTAGTTCTTCAAAAGAATAAACAAAATTGACAAACCATAAACTAGATTGAGAATAAAAGAGACAGACTCAAATTACTAAAATCAGAAATAAAAGTGGGGGCTGGGCGTGGTGGCTAATGCCTGTAATTTCAGAATTTTGGGAGGCCGAGGCGGAGGGATCACTTCAGCTCATGAGTTCAAGACAGGCCTGGGCAACATGGCAAAACCCTGTCTCTATTAAAAATACAAAAACATTACCCTGTCCTGGTGGCACATGCCTGTAATCCCAGCTACTCAGGTGGCTGAAGCAAGAGAACTGCTTGAACCAGGAGGAAGAGGCTGCAGTGAGCCAAGATCACACCACTGCACTCCAGCCTGGGTGACAGAGCAAGACTGTCTCAAAAAAAAAAAAAAAAGAAGTAAAAGTGGTTCATGGTTTTCTTAGTTAAGGACTGGACTATTTGCCACCACCCCACTCCCCCTTTTTTTGAGTAACTTCCCTTTTTGGAAACAGTGATGAAGGTTTCTCCCTTCATTCTAAACAGTATGTACACCTCATACTACTATCTACTATCAAATTTCTAAATTGTTTCTGCTTTTTTAATACTCTTTAAAAATTAGCAAATACCTAATTATGCTTTCAGTTAAGATAATATCTTTTCCCATTGGATTTTTTTCTTTATCTTTTAAATCCTTAACATTGACTATGTAAAATAATACGCTGTATACCCTGAACTCGGCTATGAGATATTTAACATATCAGGGGATATATAAATAATAAATTAACTTCCATCAATTCCTAGACTACTTACACTGAAATCATGGACCAAAGCTTTCTAATTCAATTCCCAAGTGGCATTTTAACCAAGCTGTTTTGTATTTCAAGAAACTTGACCCACGGTTATGAAAGTTTAAAAACGTATCAAATGTGTGGGAAAACTGCAATTTAAAGATAAATGATTAGGTTTCCTATTTTTTTAAGATCAATTACAGTGTGAACCATAGCTACACTAACTGGGTGATCTCTATCAAAGTAAACACTGCAAACAATAAAGGGTATCATTTGGCCAAGAAAAAGATATTTTCTGATTCCAATTCAACATTGCTCCTGTGTAATGTGTTTCTCTAGTTCTCATTTCCACATTTATTCTTGAGTTATTTCTATGTTAGTTGTAGTTTTCTTTTTAAGTTGGCTCTGGGCAAAGCAAACCTTTCATAACAGATTGATAAGTGTTCGATTTCCTGAATTCTAAGACACAATTTTGCCCCCCAATATTTCTAAAAACAAATGTCTCATAATCAAAATGTAATTGACTGTACTATTTACCTCCCTCAAATAAAAGCTGATTATATGTTTCAGAGTAGATCTTATCTTAGAATCAAGGAAGCAGGAACATCAAAACACTTCTTCCCCTGGAATTGAATTCAATTAGAAAAGCCAAATCAAAGAGACCTTAATTGTTTTTTCCTATAATTGAGAACCTTATATTTAATTTTCAGAAGAATTTATTCTGAACTAAAGTGATTTCTATTTCCTTATAAACTGGAAGATCCCAAAGAAACAGAAAGCTTTAACACAAACCTCTATGAGAAATAAGGAAAGTAACCAAGACCATCTCCCCACACCTGGAGGCTCATGAGGTGAAACAAAAGCTCCCCCTTGAGTTATATGCCATAGGGGAAATGATCCTTAAAGAGCCAAGTTTCATTCAGGGTAAGGAGGCAGAAAAAATGGGTATCAAAAAGTAGTTGAGAACTCAGTCTGCTTTTTCTGGTTCTGTACATAAGGAGCTTGGAAGTTGCCACTCCATTCTAAGAAGTAAAAAGCTGAACAGATCTGATCTTTAAGAGCAGTGAGGACACAAGGCAATGATCCAGCAATTGCCCTTCTTGATGTTTACCCAGCTAAGTTAAAAACTTATATCCACACAAAGTCTTGCACACAGGTATTTGCAGCAGTTTTATTTATAATTGCCAAGACGTGGAAGCAACCACAATGTCCTTCGGTAGTTGAATGGATAAATACACTGTGGTACATCCAGAAAACGGAATATCACTCAGCACCAAAAAGAAATTAGCTACCAAGCCATGAAAAGACATGGACCAATGTACACTGGTGAGTGAAAGAAGCCAATCTAAAAAGAATACAGACTGGATAATTCCATTATTATAATTCCATAATTACAGTGAGCAAGATACTTGCATTTTCTGTTTTCTTACATTATCAAATTAGTATAAGAGTATGAACTATGAGGACTAAATTAGGTAATATACGTGAAATCTAAGCACAGTGCCTGGTACACATTAAGTGCTCAATAAGTAGTTATATTATTTCTGTGATTCATTTAAGGAAATTAGAAACACATGAAAGTTTGACATGACAGAGGTAAGAATATAAATAACAAAATGTTAAAAACACTTAAGGCAAAAACTTGGAAACAATAGGAAGTTGGCAAATTCCACATTAAAAGACTAACAGGTCTTTTGGATATGGATAAATCAAGCGCTTAAAAAATAAAAATGATTTAAATAATATGCTTAATTGTCAAATATATATACACAAATTTCTACCCAAAGAATAAACATATTTTTGAAACCTATGGAATACTTAAATAAGGTGATCCTATGTAAGGCTACACAGAAAAATAAATCAATGCTGGAACCTACAGATCATATTCTCTGAATTCTCTGTAGTGAAATTAAAAATTAATAAAAAATAACACAATCCATCTACCTAAATATCTCTCCTTAACTCTTCCTATGTGAAAATTACTCAAATACAAACAAAATGAGTATTACACATAAAAATCTAAGAGATCTGACTAAAGTATTTGGAGAAAAACTCATGCTTAAAATAAGCCTAAAGAAAGTAAGTCAACCATCAGGATGGTTCTTGGTGAAACTGTAAACTGGTACAGCTTTTCTGAAGAATAATTTGGTAATCTATCAAAATTTAAATCTACATGCCTTTTGACCCAGGATTTCACTTCCAGAAATGTACATTACAGAAGCATTTATATGTGTGCCTAGAAATCCAAGGAACCTAAGCACTGTTTGTAACTACGAACATCCATCTTCATTAATAGCTGACTGTATAAATCATGATAAAGATATTATAGAATACTACATAATTGCTAAGAATATACTGACAGGAATATTCAGTGTGTGTGTGTATATATATATATAGTATATACAGTATATTCAGTGATAGGGAAAAAACATTCACAGAACAGTACTTATAGCATGGTACTGTTTACACACACAGAAAAATTGACATAGGAATGCCTGGTGTATATAAAAGTATAAAAAATGCCAAAAGACTTGCACCAATTTAATGCTTATCTCTAGAGACAGGACTGGAAATGAAGGTGAGAGAAAAAAGGAAACTTGCTTTTTACTAAATATCTTTAGAATTTAGTTTTTAAAAAATAAAATGCATATTTTATAAGCTTTTCTTTCTTTGGGAAGCTAAGGGGAGGGTAATAATAAAAGGGAATATACCAACTTTCTAATAGTGTTTATTTCTAGATGGGAAAGGTTATGAAACATTTAAATTTTTCTTCTTTATCAGTTTTTCTATAAGAACCATAAATTATATAATATTTAATTTTAACTTTTAATATTTAAAGGGGCTGATAATATGTTATACTACAAAGAAGTCAAGAATGCCTGAGAACAGGCTGCCTGCAAATATAATGATTGGGAGTACTGGGATAAAAGTAAAGAGAAAAATGAGTATTGAGTCCAGTAAGAGACTACAGAGTAAATGAGAGGCAGGCATCAGGCACAGGTTACTGCAGATGCTGGCAACTACAGCTCCAGACAGCTGTACTACAGGAATTCTCAATCTTGGCACTACTGACATTTTGGGTTGGGTAATTCTTTATTGTGAGGAGTGTCTTGTTCATTGCAGCATCCCTGGCCTTTACGCATTAGAAGCCAGTTAGCATCCCTCCTCCCCAGCTGTGGCAACCAAAAATGCTTCCAGATGTTGACAGATGTCCCCTGGGGGGCATTTTTCAAATTTTGAATCCCCAAATCCTCTAGCACTGATACCACTATGCATCAAAAATAATGACAGTGACAGCCAGTAAGTTATAAATACTTCTGTGTGCCAGTATTTTACAAGCATTGACTTTAACCTTTATAATACCATGAGATAGATGCTACAGGTTGTGTATCACTTATCCAAAATGTTTGGGAGCAGAAGCGTGTTGGATTTGGGGCTTTTTCAAATTTTAGAATATTTGCATTGCTCATCAGTTCAGCATCCCTAATCTGAAAATCCAAAATCCAAAAACTGGTTCAATGAGCATTTCCTTTGAGCATCATGTCAGCACTCAAAGTTTCAAACTTTGGAGTATTTGAGATTTCAGATTTTTGGATTAGGGACACTCAATCTGCATAATTATCAATGCCATTTTAAGGTGAAAAAACAGAAACAAAAGTGAAATAACTTACTAGTGCCAAACAGTTAATAAGCGGTAATGTCAGTATTTGATACCAGGCAGTATGTTCTACTGCCTTTCTAAATACCCACTCTCATTTATCCATTAAAGACTCTGTCCCAAAATTCCCAACTACCTTCCTAATCTGGTTAACCAGGTTGGACCATATCTGACACGGGATATTTTACCAGTATCTTCATTAAAAATAACACTTAATATTTTTATTCAATAACTGTAAGAAAGACATTGAGCTAGGCACTTTACATGCATTCAATGACTTCAATAATCACAAAACTCTACATAAGATTCTTTACACAATTTTACAGCTAAGTAAACAAAACCTCTGCAAGTAACTTGCCAATGACAAATATCTCTATCAAGTAGCAGAGCTACAGCTCAATCTGAATGGCAAATCTCATGTCCTTAATCATACTATACTTCCCAGACTCTGAGCAGGCGAAAGGAACATGCTTCTTGACCTCTATGTCCTGGCCCACTTTCTCTCTCTCCCCCCGCCAGGGGAGAGTCTCACTCTGTCACGCAGGTTGAAGTGAGAGGCACAATCATGGCTTACTGTAACTTCTGCCTGCTGGGCTCAAGTCATCCTCCCACCTTAGCCTACCGAGTAGCTGAGACTACAGGTGCATGCCACCATGTCAAGCTAATATTTTTTTAAGAGATGAGGTCTCACTATGTTGCCCAGGCTGGTCTCAAACACCTGGATTCAAGCAATCCTCCCACCTCGGCCTCCCAAAGGGCTGGGATTACATGCTTGAGCACCAGGGCCACTGATTTTACTGCACTAACCACAATGAGTTTCAAATGGAAAAGTAAAGGATAAAGCAATTAAAAATTTAGAAGAAGAAGAAGAGAGAAACTAAGTTCCATAGCCTTTATTTATTTTTTATTATTTTTATTTATTTTTTATTATTATACTTGAGGTTTTAGGGTACATGTGCACCATGTGCAGGTTTGTTACATATGTATCCATGTGCCATGTTGGTTTGCTGCACCCATTAACTCGTCATTTAGCATTAGGTATATCTCCTAATGCTGTCCCTCCCCGCTCCCCCAACCCCACAACAGTCCCTGGAGTGTGACATTCCCCTTCCTGTGTCCATGAGTTCTCATTGTTCAATTCCCACCTATGAGTGAGAACATGCAGTGTTTGGTTTTTTGTCCTTGGGATAGTTTACTCAGAATGATGGTTTCCAGTTTCATCCATGTCCCTACAAAGGGCATGAACTCATCCTTTTTTATGGCTGCATAGTATTCCATGGTGTATATCTGCCACATTTTCTTAATCCAGTCTATCGTTGTTGGACATTTGGGTTGGTTCCAAGTCTTTGCTATTGTGAATAGTGCTGCAATAAACATACATGTGCATGTGTCTTTATAGCAGCATGATTTATAGTCCTTTGGGTACATACCCAGTAATGGGATGGCTGGGTCAAATGGTATTTCTAGTTCTAGATCCCTGAGGAATCGCCACACTGACTTCCACAATGGTTGAACTAGTTTACAGTCCCACCAACAGTGTAAAAGTGTTTCTATTTCTCCACATCCTCTCCAGCACCTCTTGTTTCCTGACTTTTTAATGATGGCCATTCTAACTGGTGTGAGATGGTATCTCATTGTGGTTTTGATTTGCATTTCTCTGATGGCCAGTGATGATGAGCATTTTTTCATGTGTATTTTGGCTGCATAAATGTCTTCTTTTGAGAAGTGTCTGTTCATGTCCTTCACCCACATTTTGATGGGGTTGTTTTTTTCTTGTAAATTTGTTTGAGTTCATTGTAGATTCTGGATATTAGCCCTTTGTCAGATGAGTAGGTTGCAAAAATTTTCTCCCATTTTGTAGGTTGCCTGTTCACTCTGATGGTAGTTTCTTTTGTTGTGCAGAAGCTCTTTAGTTTAATTAGATCCCATTTGTCAATTTTGGCTTTTGTCGCCATTGCTTTTGGTGTTTTAGACATGAAGTCCTTGCCCATGCCTATGTCCTGAATGGTTTTGCCTAGGTTTTCTTCTAGGGTTTTTATGGTTTTAGGTCTAACATGTAAGTCTTCAATCCATCATGAATTAATTTTTGTATAAGGTGTAAGGAAGGGATCCAGTTTCAGCTTTCTACATATGGCTAGCCAGTTTTCCCAGCACCATTTATTAAATAGGGAATGCTTTCCCCATTTCTTGTTTTTGTCAGGTCTGTCAAAGATCAGATAGTTGTGGATATGCATCATTATTTCTGAGGGCTCTGTTCTGTTCCATTGATCTATGTCTCTGTTGTGGTACCAGTACCATGCTGTTTTGGTTACTGTAGCCTTGTAGTATAGTTTGAAGTCAGGTAGCATGATGCCTCCAGCTTTGTTCTTTTGGCTTAGGATTGACTTGGTGATGCGGGCTCTTTTTTGGTTCCATATGAACTTTAAAGTAGTTTTTTCCAATTCTGTGAAGAAAGTCATCGGTAGCTTGATGGGGATGGCATTGAATCTATAAATTACCTTGGGCAGTATGGCCATTTTCATAGTATTGATTCTTCCAACCCATGAGCATGGAATGTTCTTCCATTTGTTTGTATCCTCTCTTATTTCATTGAGCAGTGGTTTGTAGTTCTCCTTGAAGAGGTCCTTCACATCCCTTGTAAGTTGGATTCCTAAGTATTTTATTCTCTTTGAAGCAATTGTGAATGGGAGTTCACTCATGATTTGGCTCTGTTTGTTTGTGAGTGGTGTACAAGAATGCTTGTGATTTTTGTACATTGATTTTGTATCCTGAGACTTTGCTGAAATCTTGTCAGACTGAGTACTTCTACCTACCCCTAGTATCAAATCCCACATCTGTCCTGAAACTAAATCATAACCTCTTTAGAAGGCTGAGAAAGACGGAAAAAAGAACATTTTACAAGATACAATAATAGATCTATGTCCTTTCAAGAATAACACTGATTCAGTGAATATTCTTCTAAGGTACTCAGTCAAGTACCTCATACAAATGAGGTATTTGTAGGTTATTATATTGACTTAATTCAAGTACCTCATACAAATGAGGTATTTGTAGGTTATTGTATTGTCTTAATGATTCTATTATCATGACACAGAGGTTACCAAAATGTCATTCAAATAAGCCTGATAAAATACAGTTTATCTCCCATAAGCAAAGTCACCTTGCTCAAATCATTGTGATTGGGAGCTCTAAAAACAAGCTATTTTGTAATGAGTGAGCAGTTCTTTTACTTGGTAGCAGAGTAAAATATAGCACATGACAAATACGAAAATAGTTTGGTAATACTATTATTCTTCCCTGGAAATTTTTCCTAAGAAGTACCCTGAAGACGTAAATTAAGTGTATTCCAAATTTTTCTGTGCTTCCTTAAGTATCACATACCCTTAATCCAAGTTATCTCATTTTTTTTTTTTTTCAAAAGTACCAATAATTGTAAGAAAGCAGTTGTGTAACTTTGGAAAAGTCTAGGGGCAAAGGTTATAGTAGTCCATTAGAGCTTAAAATTTCCTTGAAGTCTCTTATCTCAGGTCCATCAATAAATTCGTCTTGTGACCTTGGGCAAACCATACTTCTGTGTGTCAGTGCCCTCATCTATGAAATGCAGATAAAAGCAGTACCTACAACAACACAGAGTTGGTGTGAGGAATAAGTGATCTCATTAGACTCATACCTTGGCACAGTGGACACTTGAATATCAGTAGGTAGTTGCAATGAAATGTATTTTATTACTATTCACGTTTTCTCACAGAAAAAGAAAGGACCCTAGTGCAACTACTAAGAATAAGGGTCAAAGGTGAAGCACACAGCCTTAAGAAGGGAATAAACATTTGAAACAGGGATGCAGGGGGGTAAAGTAGAAGAGTAAGGTTGGCAATTTATTGACACCAAAGGGTACTGGCCTCAAAATAAATAAAAAGGAATGTTGAAAGCAGTGAGGCTATGCCTGAGTTTGAACATTAATATTAATTTCTACTCACATTTAGTAGAGTAATATTTACTTCCATACCAAAATGTTAAATGGCCTATAATTACAAGACAAAATATAGCAGCCTTATCTAATAATCTCAAAGTGACTTATAACTACAATTGATCCTTGTTCATTGGCTTTACTAGAGGGAAGTAGTATCATTAATGCAAAACAAGAGAGAACTATAATCAGTCCTATCAAATCAAACTCTACTTAAACACAAAATCTGTGGAAACAACCCAAATCAAGTGTACTTCTGCATTATTTAGAATAATATATACACTAGCTTAAGAAAAAAATTACTCAAGATAAAGAGTATCTGTAACATTTCATATTTCTTCAAACTAGTATTTTAATAAATCCAAATAAACTTTTTTGAATGTTCCAAATTAATGCCTATTTTACATTTATTTTGACTTTGAAATGCATTATACATGTTTTGCAACAATGTCATTATCATTCCCTCATTTTACTGCAGTTTAAGGGGAAATAACTGGATTTTAAATTTTTTTGTCTTTGTTAAAACAAAATATAATATTTACAATTTAAGGTGTTACTCTATGAAAATTATGAAACAAGAGTAACTAGAGTCAGTAATACAAGACATGTACTTCAACCTAATAAGCAGGTTAAAATAACCCATATCCATCTTATCTTTGAGGACTTGCCCATGAAAGCCACATATTCTATCATTATTCAAGAATGTTAAATTTCAAGCCTAAAAATAAAACACTCATCAAATATTTGTTTATAAGGTTTTGAAGAAAGTCACAATAATATTTGTTTGTAATAGCTAACATCAGTTTTCTTCAGGTCTTTGGGATTGGGATCCTACAGTATTTATAATAAAAGAATTTGAGAAGTCCTGCTTTAAAGATGCTTGCTTATCTTTGTTTTACTCAGCATCTCAACTTTGTATCCATTTCTTATTAATCTCTAGATTTTCTGAGACTAAAGTAGTACCTGACACTTTATAAGTGATCATTAAATTTTTATCAAATAAATGAATGAGGAATGCAAAGATAAGATGTAGTCCTTGATCTTAAAAATCTTAGTATGGTAGAAGAGGTAAGATATGCAAACAAACAACGAACAAACAAGGCAGAATTTTATCAAAACCATGAATGAGATACCCCAAAGCGACAGAATTTCAGGAAACTGAGAAATCACACCAGCCTGGAAAGCAGGTCACATTTCAATGAGGCTTTGAAACATGGAGTATCATTTCAATAAGCATTTCAACTTTCTGGGATATCTGTAAATTCAAGGAGCCACTTTTACCATTTTGTAGCAATTGTATAGAAAAGAAAGCAAAGGATTTTTAGAAACAGAATCTTTAAGTTCTTTCAGAATGTTTTACCATGTTAAGAGTTGAGGCAAGAGGAAAGCCTGAGAGGAGCTGGTGATCACACTGTGGAGCTTTTTCTACCTTGTTCCTCTAACTCCTTCCTTCATTTTTCTCCTGGGTTTTGGAATCAATTTTGTTCAAATTCAAATCTTAATTCAATCACCTACAAGTATATGACCTTGATCAAGATACTTAATTAATTAAATGCACAGGGCTTGACATTTTAAAAAGCACCTTAAATGAAACCTATTAAGAGGTGAGACAGCAACAAACTGTAGTTCTTAACCAAAATACATATTAGTGTTGTCTCAGGAGCTATTTCAAAACAGATGATCATATTCCATCCTAGACCCAAAGCCCAGAATATCTAGGCAAGTGTTTCCAGGAATACTTTGAAGAAGCTTCCAAAATGATTTGAAAGGTAGATGAAATTAAGAAATTCTTATGTTCATGTTGTCCTGTCCATAAAAAGAAAATTAAGAAATTCTAGTAAATAAAGGATGACATAGGGCAATATGCCAGATTACATTATCATTTAAAGATCGCCCACAGGAAAGGATCCTAATAAAGCAGGCTTCAACACAACCAGGTAAACCAGGAGGCAATATCACAAAAAGTGAGGAAGAGTTTCAAGGAAAAAATGGTCAATAATGCCAAATAAGTTAAAGAAAAAGACAACCAGAAGGCCTTTTACTGACCTTTAATAAAAGTAGTTTTGTGTTAAGGAGAGAACCCAAATGGTGAGAAATTAAGTACTGGATGGGAAATTTAAAAGTAGAGGTTTATTTTTTCTCTACATCTGGCTGTAAAATGAAGAAAAGATACCACACCAAGATGTTTTGCCAAGGGAGGGCACTATTCTTTGTTTTACTTTTTAATAAACTTAATCTGGTGAAGATTTAATCTGTGAAGAACAATCTAGACCAGGCATCCCCAACCCCCAGTCTGTGGCCTGTTGGGAACCAGGCCACACAGTAGGAGGTGAGTGGTGGTAAGCACTACTGCCAGAGCTCCGCCTGTCAGACTAGTGGCAGAATCAGATTCTCAAAGGAATGCAAGCCCTACTGCGCACTGCGCATGTGAGGGATCTAGGTTGCGTACTCCTTATAAGAATATAATGCCTGATGATCAGTTTCATCCCAAAACCATCCTGCCCCCCTCCCACACACACACACCCACACACACTCCCTGGCAGAAAAATTGTCTTCCACGAAACCAGTCCCTGGTGCCAAAAAAACTGGGAGCCACTGGTCTAGACTACATTAAATACATTCTATACATATGTTGATCTGAAATTTGCTGTAAGACAGTTTCATCTCCACAAAATCTATTAGGATATCCTTTAACATACACTCTGATGTACATGCTAATACTAAAAGGCAAGCTAAACAAGCTCTATATAACCTGGCCCTGCAATTATCTTAAAAGAAGTTTACTTATTCTAATTACTGTAATTGCACCAGTACTAAGAACTAACAATTCTGCTGGGTAGCTAGTAGTAAACATTCCAACCAGCTAGTCAATAATTACCTCATCTGCCAATTCAAACAGCTTTCACTTGCTACATGTCTGAGGCTGGGAGGCGCTAAGAGGTATGTTATGATCTTTCTTGCTACACTCAGAAATAGAAGCATTCTTTATACAACCCAGTTCAAGTGGACAATTACATTTTTAAATCACGATGTTACCAGAGAAATCCTTACTGCCTACTCAGAACATTTTCTTCATGATTATTTAGAAAATGATTATCCCAATTTTGTAGTAAAAGATACTGCCTGACCTAGGTTAGGGTCTGCAAAGTTTCATAAGATATACACCAAGTTTCTGTAAGTTCTTTTGCTAAACTGAAGAGTTGAAATTGACGGTTTAAATACTGTCTATGAGCTGTCCCTCAGTGTTCCTCTAAATTCTTCCCATTACCTGAAATTCTAATTGATCATTCAATACACATTCCTCCTTAAAAATGGGTGGATCATAAGGTCAGGAAATCAAGAACATCTCGGCTAACAAGTTGAAGCCCCGTCTCTACTAAAAAAGCAAAAAATTAGCTGGGCGTGGTGGCGGGCACCTGTAGTCCCAGCTACTCGGGAGGCTGAGGCAGGAGAACGGGGTGAACCCGGGAGGCGGAGCTTGCAGTGAGCTGAGATCACGCCACTGCACTCCAGCCTGCGTGACAGAGCGAGACTCCATTTCAAAAAAAAAAAAAAATCAAGTATTCTTGTGAATACTATTAGTCTTTCAGATCCTGGAATAAGACTTTCCCTCTAATTTCTGTTTTGGGCCAGCGCTAATTAAGAAAGTAAGAGTTTTAATTTGGAAGAAAATAGAGCTAGTTTTGAGTTACACGAATCAGAAAAAGTAGATTTTGCAGAAACATAGCAAAGGGCTCTGCAAAAGTAGAGGGCAACTTACATCCGGCCACGGGGCATGTCAGAGTGTAAGTAAAGGAGAAATATCAGGAAAACATATTATTTTACCTGGATATCTAATGGATAGAAGACGGGAAGCAAGGTGTTGATTTATTCTTGATCAGGTAGCATGTTCTATATAGTGGTTCTAAGAAGTAGCTTTCAAGGCAGAAGTGGGTAGTTTTTAACTGTTTGAATTAGATAACCTATAGATTCTTTTAAGTTCTTACTTTTTATAAATCTCATATACCAAAACATATCCCCTAAGGACCAGGGATGAAGTATTTGAATCATACCATGATTATGTGAATTATATCTCACTGATATTTCTTTAAAAATAAGAGTACTATACTCATTTATTTTTAAGTTACAACATTCACAAGAAATATAACAATGAAATTGTCATTAGTGGTGTGACTATACTTAATAAAAAGCTAAGCAAAAAAAGTTTCAAAAAGAAGACTTTTAACATTAAAAAAGTTGCAAGTACAAAATTTCCAAATAAAGAACAGTACTTTTTTAAAAATTTCAATAATGAAAGGCATGTAAAATAAAATGTAAAACCTCTAATACCAAATTAGCAAATACCAAATTTGACATTTAAAAGAGATTTCCGAGCAGCTGTGGACCTCATCAAGGCAATGCAGACTTCACTGACTATTCCTGTGCCTGTGCTCCAGTTATCCTGAGGCCCTGATAGCTTCAGCCGTGGCACTGCCCCTGATGGATGCTAGGGCCCTTGAAGCCAGAGGTTCCTGAAATCCAAGAGTGGTCCCATAGTTCAAGAATCGCAGGAATCCCAGGAGCACTGGGCTCAAGCTGCCCTTCAGGAATGTTACCTCTGCAGCATGCTGGCTACGGTGCGTCAACAGGTGAGCTTCACACTGCACAACTGTGTGCACAAGGCTGCCCACTTCGGAGCCACCAATCTGGACACGGCCAACTTCCATGTGTCACAGCTGCAGACTCCCACAGGTGTGTAGAGATGCTGCTCTAATGGAGTGACATTATTTCACATACCTTCAAGCCTGAGCAGCTGGAGCACAGACATGGGAATAGTCAGTGGAATCTGCATGGTCTTGGCGAAGTCTGCAGCTGCTCAGAAATCTCCTTTAAATGTCAAATTTGGTATTTGCTAATAAAGATCTGTGTTCACCTTTCCGCTTGAGTCTAAGCCACAGTATCCCAGGCCTCCCAATGTTCCCAAGCCAGGAACTCTGGGCCTCATGGAGTTATGGGCCCCCTTGGAATTCTGAGCCAAGCTCCAAGCAACTCTGGACTCCTGAGACCTCCTGGGTCTAATCAGTATAATTCTGCAACTCTAGAAATTCTAGGTCCCATTGGAAGGAATGCTCTACCTCACAGAACTCTGAACTCTCCAGATACAGGCCTGATGCCATTTCCTCAAGTCTGAGGCTTGGCGGTGGGGTAATACAGGTGGGCAAATTACAGAGTGGGAAGTTACTTATTGAAGAGACTGCAAAGTTCAGCCATCCTGAAGATACTCTCAAATGCTTCCCTCCTGCTAAAGAACCAACTTCTCCAGGAAAATAAAGAGATTTCCACTCAATATTGGCAAGGATGAGACACATATGAGCATTCACACACCTATAGAAACTGTATTCGTTGGTATGACATTTTCAGTTAACATCCTTTACCATGCCATCTACTTCTAGGAATGAAACACACAGAGGAAAACACTGCAATAATATTTTAACAATAAAAAAAGTGTGTGTGTGGTGGCAGAGGGAGACCTTCCAGGTCCAACAATGGGAGGCAGGCTAAGCGTATTATGATACACCTATAAAAATATTATTCAGCCATTGAAAATTAGCTTTTAAAAATCTGACACAGAGAAATGCTTGCCATAGCATTAGATGAAGAAAGTATACAAAATAAATATGGTACTACAGCTATGCCTAAGATGCAGAAAATATAACAAAATTTAACAATGGTGATGTCCTCTCTCTTAAAATGCCATATACTTCCTTCATATTACTTTTCTAATCAAAAAACATTTTGTAACAAGTCCTAGTTTTTATAGGAAGAAAATTTCAAGCCATAAATCTGAATATCTGTTACATCAAAAAAAAAAAACAACCAGGAGTTATCTAAATATCCAACCACATTTCAAACAAATATATAATTCATGTTGATTCAACAACAAAGGCAAACATCCACATATATAAAATCAGTTTCAAAATCTCAAAGTAAAACTTTTTTTTAAAGTTTATTAACTCTAAAAAAAAATCAATTCCTAAGATTCTTCCTATCACTAACATTAAATACCTGACACAGTCAAGGGAAAACAAGATACTCGAAAGGTTTGCAAGGGGCAGCATTAATATTCAGCAACTATAAAGCAAGTGCACCCTTCAGACTAAATAGTCATGTCACATAAAAAACTTGAGCACGATATTTACCTGCACAGAATAGACAGGTAAAAAGCCATATTGTGTTTTTAAGAATCTAAGCTACTCAGCTAAACCATATTTTAAAAAGGAAAAGAATAAATTCTCAACCAACTTAAATCTGACTCTCACCAGAAAAGAGCTTTGCCCAGCAATCTATACTGAATTACAAAGAGCACACATTTGCCCCGAATGTTTATAATCAAAAGAATTCAACCAAAACAGAAGTCCAAAGTAAGGATTAATCAAATATTTAGCTTATTAATTGCATATCATTGTCTACCATCCCTGCTTTCCCTTTTCTTCATTCCTCATTTTGAATCTTAAAACTAAGTCATGAAAATGCATGAATAAAAATATGTTTAAAATTAACATTTATACAATTTACAGATGTACTACGTATTTTACATATATTATATATGTAGTACATTCATATACACAATTATCTCAAGCCCTCTGTGAGGCAGGGGTAGTCACTCACAGTACACAGCATTCCTGTGTAAGTATCTCCACTCTACAACCATCCTACGCCCACAGGTTCTTAAGGAACCCTACCACAGCTCTTTTATTTTTATTTTTTATATTTTTTTAGAAATGGGGTCTCACTCCATTGCCCAGGCCCGTCTCGAACTCCTGGGCTCAAGCAATCCTCCTCCCTGGGCCTTCCAAAGTGCTAGGATTACACACATGAATGAGCCTGGCCTTCGTTTACTTTTTGTAATCACAATACAATGCTTGGATTAGAAAAGACCAGGTAAGGTTTGGAGCAATGGCTCACACCTGTAATCCCAGCTAAGGTGGGTGGATCACTTGTAGTCAGGAGTTGGAAATCAGCCTGGCCAACATGGTGAAATCCTGTCTTTACTAAAAATACAAAAATTAACCTGGTGTGGTGGTGCACGCCTGTAGTCCCAGCTACTCGGGAGGCTGAGGTAGGAGAAGACTGCTTGAACCCAGGGCAATGGAGGTTGCAGTGAGCCGAGACCATGCCCTTGCACTCTAGCCTGGGCAACAGAGTGAGACTCCGTCTCAAAAAAAAAAAAAGACTAGGTAAGTATTTGTTGTGAAAAGGAAAGTGAGGTTCAAAGTGATCTGTCCAGGGTCATACAGCTTGTCTCTGACAGAAATTAAGTTTTAAACTGGACTAAGCATGATATTCTTTTCAGTGTAACAGCTGCTGCACTATTACACGGTAGATATAAAGTTAGTTAAAATACAGAAGGCTTATTTTCATGGTGTGACAACGTAAGTCAAAAACATGAATAAAATTTTACAAAATTGCCAAAATAAATTGTAAATTCCAAATGTGTGTGTGTGTGTATAACATACACTTGTCACTTTCTGATTTTGATGGTATATTATCGCTATACAGAATACCCTTGAGGAAGAGAAACATACTGAAGTATTTAGGGGGACAAAAGAGAAGCATCCATCTCAAATATCCTAGGAAAAAAGTTATGTACTGTACTTGTAACTTTTGTTTAGAATTGTTTCAAAATTCAAAATTAACACATTATTTTCAGCACAGTAATCATGTGCAGTAAATAATGACATACACTTCTAATTATATAATTTGTACCTATAATTTTCAATATTTTAGGTAGATGACCTTTTTGAGATTCTAAACACGCAATCTGTCTCCAGAATATAAAGACATGATAAAAATCTCAATTATATTTCAGAAAGTTTGGCAAGTCAGTGAACCCATTCAGCATCCCCGTTCCCTGCTAAAAATTTGATCCACAGACTTCAGTACCTTAGCCACTGCTTTAAATGGCTATATACTTCTATATAGTAAAATAGACCAAAAAAACCCCAAGACCTAGATATAAATACATGAAAATTATTACTTAAAATGAGGGTTTTTTTTTTTTTTTTCAAAAACAAAGTTTGAGTAAAATTAACAAGGGTGGCAAATTTACCACTACAAAGGTCTTTCATAGGAGACAGGTTATACCTTCCTAATCTTTAAAATAATTCTAAGGTTCTGTAGTTCAATAGTGAAACAAGCACAATATCCTGGCATAAAACTATCTTTCAGACAAAATCCACCTGCTGTGTATTAAAAAATGTAATACCTGAAAACTTCCTGCCTTGGGAGAGAATAAACCTGATTCATAACACAAAAACCACTCAATCTACAAATGCTTTCAACAGAAAGATGGACCAAATATAAAGGGGGAAATTCTGACCTCCTTTGGTGCTAGACTGCAGTCATAGCTAGGCAGGAGGTGATATTATTATCTCATATTTAAAATTATATTTCAGATATACGTGATACAGTCACCTAAGAAAAGGATGGACCCATTTGACCCACAATAGTATTTGGCCTCCATGACCTAGACTAGGAAAGATTTAGAAATTACCCATCATGGAGAAAGAAAGTGCAGTCTTCCTTGCCAAGATGAAAACTACATACTAAATGAGTCTCCTATGTGAGAATTACATTTCCATCTGTAAAGAAGTTGCACTAACATGTGCTCCCTTCATGTCCTTGCCTTCCGTTCAGTACTGAATTCTTTTAAAATACTGACAGACTATGCAGCCGTCACATTTCTGTCCCAACATCTAGCTAATTAAAATTAACAAATGTGATATCATTTTTACTTCAGTCCACCTATCCAATCAATCTTGAGTGTATTCAACACCAAGAGAACAGTTTCTCTAGGTCTGACAAACATGACCATCCTTAACTAATTCAGCCTATATACTATGAAATTTACCTTAGGCCTCTCGGTCTGTCAAAAGAAAGGATAGCTGTGTTTTTCGACACTGGAGTTTCTTGTATGACTTTCAAAGACCATATTAGGATAGTATATGTATAAGAAGCAAAAACAGATTAAGAATTATAATTCAATGACTTGCTAATATATATTTTTAAAATCACATTGATGACTTTTTAAAAGACTGCCAAATGAAACTGGGATATTATCAAGATTACATTTCTTACATATGTCAATCCAGACAGTGCTCTTGTTACAGAACCACATTTTTTTTTTTTTACTTTTGAGACAGAATCTCACTCACTGTCGCCCAGGCTGAAGTGTAGTGGCACGATCTCGGCTCACTGCAACCCCTGCCTCCCGGGTTGAAGTGATTCTCCTGCCTCAGCCTCCTGAGTAGCTAGGATTACAGGTGCACACCACTACACCTGGCTAATTGACTGCAATCTGTAAGACTGATTTTACAAGTATTTTTCCTAATTACACTGTTTCATGATTAAGACACTGGATTTAAGCCATTAATTCAGATTAAGAATTAAGCAAACAAAACATGAATATACGAATTACTGAAAAAAAAGTACCATTTTTTCTCATGACTTAGTAAATGATTAAGACAATGGCATGCTTTTTAGCTGTAAAGTCTCCTTTCTCTAAACTTCCATAACATTTGGTTTACACATTTCTTATGCCACTTAACACATTATGATTCATGGTATAGTTATGTGTATACTATTTTCCTCCTCTACTATTATAGTGTATTCATGTACCTTTAAAATCCCTCTCAAGCATCTAAAACAGTCATAACATCCATGGAATGAATAGCCTAACCTTCAAATATACCATAAATCTCTTCAAATTCAGAAAAAAAAATTTCCTTTTTTCTTAATATATAATCTTTAGTAGCATAAACTTTCAAAAAACAATTTTGCTGGCCAGGCACGATGACTCACACCTGTAATCCCAGCACTCTAGGAAGCCAAGGAGAGAGGACTGCTTTAGGCCAGGAGTTCAAAGTTAGCCTGGGCAACACAGTGAGACCCCATCTCTACATAACAAATTTTTTTTTATTTTTATTTTTTTAATTAGCTGGGCATAGTGGTGTATGCCTGTAGTCCCAAGTACTTGGGAGGCTGAGGTGGGACGATCATTTGAGCCCAGGGGCTCAAGGCTGCAGGGAGCTCTGATTACACCACTGGGCTCCAGCTTGGGCACCAGAACAAGACCTTGTTTCAAAAAGAAAAGAGGAAAAGGGAAGGGGAAGGGAAAGGGGGGAGGAGGAGGGTGAGGGAGGAGGGGGAAGGGGGGAGGAGGACGGTGAGGGAGGAGGGGGGAAGGGGGAAAGGGGAAGGTGAAAAAAGAAAAAGGAAAAGGGAAAGAAAAGAAAGGAACAATTTGTCAGTATGTGCCAAGAGCCACAAAATGTTCAAATACTTTGATCTAATAATCCTACTTCAGGAATTATTAATAAATAAATAATAATGATACTGCCCTCTGTCTGCCAACATACATATAACAAAACTCTGTGTGTTTAAAGATCTTCATTGCCATGCTATTTGTAACAAGGGTAGGGGTAAAAACAAATCTAGTGTCCATCAGTAAAAAAATAAATTACAGGTCAGGCGCAGTGGCTCACACCTGTAATCCCAGCATTTTGGGAGGCCGAGGCGAGTGGATCACAAGGTCAGGAGTTCAAGACCAGCCTGGCCAAGATGGTGAAACCCCATCTCTACTAAAAATACAAAAATTAGCTGAGTGTGGTGGCAGGCGCCTATAATCCCAGCTACTGGGGAGGCTGAGGCAGAGAACTGCTTGAACCTGGGAGGCGGGAGGTGGCAGTGAGCCGAGATAGCGCACTATACTCCAGCCTGGTCGACAGAATGAGACTCTGTCTCAAAACTACACTACACTACACTAAACTAAACTAAAAACTAAGTTAAACTAAAATAAATTACAAAAATTATAGCATATTCGATCTCAGATTAGAATACACATATAGCCATTAAGCACTATCGTTAAAATGTTGACCAAAATTTCCATTCTGTAAAATTTTTATTGCAGCATTATTATGAGATTAAACAAAACAAATCATTCAAATGTCAAATGATAAAGCAATGGTAAAATATCAGAGAGCCACAGCTGGAAACATTATGCAGTTGTCAAAGTAAAATATGGAAGATAAACGTAGCATATATTAATGATTATTATCTCTTGCTGCTAAGTCTTTATTTTCCTTTTTTTCTCTTTTTAGTATTTCCTAACTGTCATGTAATTCAGGAATTAGCATGAAAAAATATCCTTTTCAAAAAGGCAGGTCCTCCTTGATGACTCCAAATAAGTCTCACCATGTTTATTTCTTTCCAGAAAACAGCACAGTTTGTAATCATTTGACTTACTGTTTGCCTATCTCCCTAAATTAACATAAACTCTGGTAATCTTCCTACATAAATAAACACAACATAACTGCTGTATATTTATAACTCCAAGAATGTAGTATTTATATAGAAAGACCAATGAACTAAACCAAAGGGTAAGAAAGAGAACAAACCAAGCATATACACTTTCAAAAATTAAGCTTGTAACAAACGGTTTTGGTAGGCCTACTTAACCATTTAAAAAACAAACATCAGATTCCTGCCTCACAACTTAGATCAAAAAAACCATATGGATTTAAGATTTCAAAATAAAAAATTAGTCTTTAATAAGTCATTTAGTCTTTATATTTAATATGTAGTAGAACTTCTAATAACCTTGAATCAAGCAAGAAGACATTAAGTAAACCATAAAGAAAAAGATTGAGGTCAGGCATAATGGCTCACACCTGTAATCCTAGCACTTTGGGAGGCCAAGGCGGATGGATCGCTTGAGCCCAGGAGTTCGAGATCAGCCACGGGCAACATGGCGAAACATCATCTCTACAAAAAAAATACAAAAACAAAAAATTAGCTGGGCACAGTGGCACACAACTGTAGTCCCAGTTACTTGGGAGGTTGAGGGGAGAGGATGACTTGAACCCAGGAGGCAGAGACTGCAGTGAGCCAAGATTGTGACACTGCACTCCAGCCTGGGTGACAAAGCAAGACCCTGTAGGGAGGGGGGGAGGGAGGGAGGAAGTGAGGAAGGAAGGAAGGAAGGAAGGAAGGAAGGAAGGAAGGAAGGAAGTTAGTTTGGATAATATAAAAATCAAGCTAATACAACACAACACACAAAAAATTCTGGAAAAAAATGTCAATGCCTACCAACAACAAAATAATAATAACGCCCTCAGAGTACCTACTTACCTAAACTTAAGAAAAAAAAAAGTTTTTAAAAATAAACTGGAACACACCATTTATAAAAGAATATCAAAGATAAACAAAACATAACTAGCAACGGCCAGGTGCGGTGGCTCACACCTGTAATCCCAGTACTTTGGGAGGCCGAGGCAAGTGGATCACCTGAGGTCATGTGTTCAAGACCAGCCTGGCCAGCATGGTGAAACCCCATCTCCACTAAAAACACAAAATTAGCTGGGGGTGGTAGTGCACACCTGTAGTCCTAGGGAGGCTGAAGCAGGAGAATTGCCTGAACCTGGGAGGTGGAGGTTGCAGTGAACCGAGATTGCACCACTGCACTCCAGCCTGGACAATAGAGCAAGACTCCATCTCAAAAAATAAATAAATAAAATAACTAGCAACAATAAAATACAGATGAAAATAAGATACCACGTTTTAGGAATCAGGTTAATATCCAATGTTGGCAGTATTCAGGAAAAACGGTGCTGTCAATACTTGATGAGCGTGCAAAATGGTACACAACTTGTTTCAGAGCAATTTGGTGTTATGTATCAAAACCCTTAAAACAATGCATCAATCTTAACACAGCAATTCAAACTTCCAAAGCCTAATTATTCTAAGAAAATAAATAAAAATTGAAGCAAAGGTATAACTATAACCATGTTATTATAGTATTAATACTAGCTAATAATTTTAACTATCCTGACAATATGACCAAGAATGATATATCCAATTTATACAGGCCATTAAAGTCTACAATTTGACCAATAGATAGGTTATGAAAGAATGTAAGATATCACAAGATAATCACAATTTAACTACACATTTAAAAGGCAATCATAGAACATTACAGATACACATAAGAATACTAAATGTTCCTATACTTAAGAGTTATTACCAATAGGTGACAGATGACAATATTTATTTTCGTTTTGCTTTTCTGCATTTCCCAATTTCTGCAATGAAATATATTAACTTCATTTTTTAAGTGCTTTAAAAAATATTCATATTTAACAGCTAGAAGGAATGTACAAAATTAAAATAGTGTACATGTGGAATTATGTGATTTTTTTCTTCTAAACTTTCTCTTTGAATTACTTTTTCTAAGATAAAATTCACCATTTTAAAGTGTATAATTCAATGGTTTTTAGTATATCCCCAATGTTGTGAAGTCATTATCGGTTAAGTTGCTTCTATTAATAAAAGCAAAATAAAAATACAGAGCTCAAGGAAAAATCTTAAAATCATAACTCAAAGCATTTCAAGGAGCTAACGTATCTTAAAAATACCACAAAATGCTCAACAGCCTAGATACAAAATTTTGAACCAATATTATCTTTCAATTTTTTCAAATAACCTGATAAACTGACATAGATGTTATTCTATCAATTCAAACATCAACAGGTAGTAGAGGAAAATGACAACTAGGATAGTCATCGTATATCCTATCACTAACTAAGTAACTCCTGAACTTTCTCTGATAAGGCACATACCAAAAAAAAATTAGGATAAACTCTGAATCCCAAAAAATGGCCAAACCAACATGTTCTAAGCTCTCTCCCACTGGAAAAAAAAAAAATAGAAATGCCAATCTGCCACTAAAGACATGTGGCATAGGTCAAATACATTACTGACATATCATTAACATTTTAAAATTCTGTTATCACAAAAATTTTGCAAAGTTCAAGATTACAGAAATGTCTGAATTTTGGATTCTATCTTCCTAGGATTCAGAATAATAGGTTTAATACCACCTGTTTTAAAAACTATTTCAAGTTAAAGCAAACTACAGTCTTCTGAGTTCTGCCTCCTTGAGAATTCTAGTAAAAACAGGATATTACAATTAAAAATTTATTCTCTATCAGTTAAGTCTAATTAGGGAGCACACTAATGATAGTCAAGTTCCAAGCCAAACAGGTTAGACAACTTCACTGAATAGAGATCTACATGTCTTCATTACTTGATATGTCTAAATTTTTAAAGATTCAATATCAAGAATTCTAATCTCCCCATCAAATTGCCAATCAGGGTCTCCAAAATCCTGGCTTGTCTACCTTTCCAGCTTTATTTCTAATTGTAAAGTTACATCTTAAGGGTCAGATCCTAAAGTCAGTGTGCTGTGAAAAAAATCTTGAAAAATTCCTTATATCATCCATAAAGCACAATTACATACAAGCTAACAACCTATCTTCCTCCTCCACTAAAATAGGTAACTGTTTCTTTGAACACATAAAAAGTGACCAATTTGTATTTAGGTGCCCTGTTGTCCCTAGACTATAACATTCAGCAAAGTGAGGAGTTCACACTATCAAACTATGTGGAAGCTGATAACAACTAAGAGAATAGCAAATGCACCTCTCCCACTTCACACCCACTCTAGGCCAGATGCTCATTCCAGTGGAATAACAGGAAAAATTACTTGTACTATTTAAGTTTTCTAGTTCTCATTCTCATTCATTCTCTCTTTCACTGAATTCATCTAAGTTCAAGGCATACTGGATATACTCTTATAAACACTGCACTATACCCAGTATCCCTAAATTAGCCTCTGCATGGTGGTTAAGAACATCCCAGATTAACTGAGCAGTAGACTGGGTTTGGTTCTGCGATCTCCTAGCAATGTAACCATGGGCAAGTAACCTAATCTCTCTATGCCTCAGTTTCTTCATCTCCAAAATGGAATAACAATACCTACTTCATAGGGCCGTTGTAAGAATTGTGAGTTAGTAGATAATGCCTATAAAGTACTGAAAACATTGCCTGGCACATAAAAAAATTATCTAAATGATGGCTATTACTTCCCCCAACAGGACTGCTCCTTCAATCTTGGCCCCAATTCTATCCTTCAAAAATTTGTCCCAATGCCTCCCTTTTCAAAAGAAGGCAATAATAATCTCCAACTGAGGCAAACTCTCCTATACCCTTAAACTTCTACGGCTCTTAACTTTTGTGTGATTCTACTGACTCATATTTCTATGTGGTTTATCTTGTCATATAAATCAGAAGCTCCTTTAAGAGAAAAAACATGGGAATACACAGCATGCTTCTTTGATACAAACAAGTCACTCAGGCAAGTACTCAATAAACATTGCTTATGAAGCAAGATTATTAAAGGTTTTCCAACAAAGTACAAAGAGTTTAATAAAAAAAAAATCTGTTACAGATTTTCAGTTGATATCAATGTAAGTTGTAAATGAACTGTTGTAATGTGAGAGCCAAATTTATTCTGAGTTTAGATCCCAAAAATGAGGATTTAGCTCATAAGGAATAGCTGAAAGTTTTTAAGTCAAGAATATTAAAGCAAGGTTGGTTTCAGCTTTCTATGATTTGCAAATGATGCTGTTAGAGTCAGCCTAAAATCTGAAAAATAAATCAACATATTAGATACTAAGTGATTAGATACTTAGTGACTATGTATTAGGCACTACACCTATATAGATGAAAATATTTAATACCTGCACTCAACATATCTATTCAAATATAGTTAATTAAACAATGTTCAAGGCTCGGTGGGAAAACAGAGTAAGGATATTAACACTTAAAAGTAAGGATATTAACACCTATTTTTCTTTGGCCTCAGTTGAAGTCTTATCATTAGGAAGAGAAAAAAGAAAAGCTGCATTTCACGAAGGGATTAATTAGAAAAGCTAATAAGTAATATACATCTAGAGACTGAATATTTCCTCTAAAAATCAAAATCAGATGACTATTTGATTTTTTTCATTTGGAGAAATGCCACAGAGATTTTCAATCAACTCTCTGGCCTTGATCACTAGACATTATCCTACTAAGTATAGTTAAAAAGGTTATTATTTAAACAAAAATTCTAAAGTCAAAGGAAATTTTTTTAATTGTTACAGTTCTCCTAATGGACCTAGGAGGCTTTCTCGTAAGTGAAAAAACTATATTTGTCTACAGTTTGTCACTTGAGATTATTAATATTACATATGTAAAGGTAAGATACAGTGTTTCTTCATATGATGATGATGTTACCAACCTGCCGAAGAAAAGGTATGCTCCGCATTATTTTATCCCTCTATCTAGACCCACCTCTACTCCACAGCAGCAGTTTGCAAGCTAGATATACTACACTTCTACTCAACAAGAGATACATAGACAAGGTAACCAATGCTATCAAATTTGCAAATTTTGTGCCATGTTTTAACTGTGAACTCTGATGATGTATACAAGTTCCAAAGAGCCAAAAACTGACCAACAGGTAAAATACTGCAGTCAGTAGATAAAATACCTCCCAATAAAGGAGTATTTCACAGCTAGTTCAATTAACCTAATTCAGCACCAAAATAAAAATACTAGATGTTGAAATATAATTAACAAAAATGTATACTATCTAAAAAGTCCAGCATCAACCCAACTTTCTTTGTTAAGGATAGCTAATCCACTACCCTGCAATTCACCTTCTTAAATAAGAGAAATACAACAAAGTTACACTATACAATATTTGTAACTTAGGTTCTAAAGTCAGCCTATATGAGGTGAAGATATTGTATAGTCATTTAAGAGTAAGATTGTCACTGAAGATAACTAATCTTACAGATGGGAAAGACACTGTGTTTCTTTATATATAATAATGATGTTACCAACCTACAGTCAAAATTATCCTTAACAGTATTTTCAAACGGACTATAGGCAGGGTAATGAGTTCATGGAATAAAACACAAAAGAAAACTGAGACTGAATTAGAGAACGAGGAGAGTCATATTTTACTCATTCCAGTGTAGTTGATTCCAAAGGTAATCAACTACATTATTATGATCCTCTATCTTACCTTTCTTTTCAAAATTCAGAGCACATACAGTTAAATGCTTATATGATACTCCACTATAGCATATAAGTCAGAAAACAAAACTATCCTGGAGTAATAAGTAACCACCAGATGCTATTTTCTTTTGTAGCACTATGAATCGAAGATAACTTCCCTAGAGTTCCACTCCAACACTATCACCCACCATTTCTCAACTTTTAGTTTCTACCTTAAAAAAAGAGGCAAGAAGACATAAATCCCATTATGCCACTGAGTTAAATTTTAAAATGTATGCACATAAGAGAAAATATAACAAAGATATGATCACTGTAGATATCTGTGCTAGTATTTTCTTAAATCTATTCAGAGTTGACTAACGTTTAAAACTTAAACCAAAGTTCCATTTTAGTAAGAAATCATATCTTACCCACTACCATAAGCGTGAATTCAAAACCTCTCTTCACTGATTTTCTGTATACTTGATTTGGGAGATTGGCAAATCCCACATAGCCTTCAAGGTTCTTCTGTTGCTGACAAAAGCAAAAAGGGCCAAGTTATTCATGTATCAACAGTACTATTCAATCACATTTCAAATTCCCTTCATTAACCTATTTTAGAAAATTATACTATTATTCACAGCAAATCAAACTACTTCCATGGCATTATCAATAAAACTATCAATTCTTAAATGGACAAAATTATTTGAGCATGAGTTGACTGACAATATAATGGTTAATTATAAAAATCCAAGGGAATGAAATAAAAATTTAGAAAACCTGCCTCAGAGCAAAGATTTCAATTGACAGTAGTTAGTAACAAGATGATTGACCAACCAACTAAAAAAGCAAAATAACAAAGGATTTTTCACAATAAAAAAATTCAAATCCCCTTCATATCATATTAAGAATCCTTTTTAATTATCTCCTTTGATCGCACTGACTAATTACCACAGGTATGAGATTCTTGAAATTTGTCTTCTTATTCATGAAATGAAATCAAAATGTTGAATTTAAAGCAATTTTTGAAAATAAACTCTTGAAGGCTCTTGTGATCAGTGTCAACCAGCTACAGTATCATTCAAGCTGTTAAGCCAGGTCCAATTTTGTCACTTCAAGGTTTCACATGATCCTACTGCCTTTATCTTCAGGTTTATCCAGGTTTTAAAGTAAATTATAGCTTCATTTTCTATTGGTTTTTTATTCCTAGATGACCTCAACGATAGTTTCATGAGTAATTGAAAGAAATCTACTTCCAAATTGGTGTAGTAAATAAGTCTGACTTCTAACTTACCCATGCGTGAGAAATGCTGTCCATAGTTAAGACTATCTGAATAAGCAGAGTCTCATTGGTTAATTTCACTTTGGAGGTAGTCTTATCTCAACATTAAAAAATAGCAAAAAGAGGCACACATTCTCTTAAAAGTTTCTGCCACATTTAAATTCTCATTTAAAAAGCACTCAAGAGATCAAAACATCAATTCAATACATTTGGATTTAACAAAGAACCGAAGTCTACAATGTTTACTAGCCATGTAGCTAAATATTCCATCCATAATCTTTGGCTCTTTTGTTCATTTCATAAAACTAATTCTTAAGCCGAATTTTAAAAACTAAGCCCATTAAAATGAAAAGCTAACTATAAACATAATAATTAGGAGACTAATCAGAATCTAATATATTTAAGTCAAATATTTGAAAGTCTGCTATGAGTGGAGTTAGAAAGATGCATTAAACCTAAGGTTTCCTTGGCTCATATTTCATCCAACTGTAAATTAACTTTAACTGAGACTGAAAAAAATCTCTGTATAAATTATGTAGTATACTCACAGCTACTTTGTAAAGAACACATTTCCATCATTCCAGCGTTCCAGATTCCAACAGAAGAAATCCACAGAGGAACAGTAAACAAAGAATTCCAAGAATTGTAATGACATATTCAGGCCAAACAGGAGAGGCAAATCCATTGAAACACAGCAAAAGACAGAGGGGGAAAAAAAAAAGTTACTTACATGTAACTCAACAAATTAGAGGTAAATTAAAAAGAAATTAAAGTCGGACTTGTTTCTAAACATGTCAAAGTAATATTTTTTGTGTGGGATATAATGCCAGTGAGTTTAAACCCATTTTCAGCAACTGTCCTGCTGAAATATAGAAAATAAGGCCCATTATTGCACCCTGCAGTTGAGGTTTTACAGAAACGGTAGAAAAGATACAAAAGTGTAAAGTTCCAGGAAGGTATACAGGAACCAAGTTTTAAATTACAAGAAGAAAAAAATGTAAATTTCATGCAATTTTGCTTTGTCAGTCACTGGATTAAGACAGCTCAGATCAGACAAATGCAAATGTTTTGGTTAAAACCTTTTCATACAATGCTGTATTTCAAGTTCTATTAATTAAACTGAAGTCCAGAATTTAAAGAAATGTAGACATTTAGATACAGGAAAAGGAAGGAAGCTAAAGATGATAAGCAGAAACAGATGGAAAGAGGAGACAAATGTGAACTGTGAAAACTGAAAGGCAACTAATGAAGCATAGAAAACAAAATAGATAATCCTTGGCCAAACTGTGAAAAGTGTACATTTTTATACTGATACACATCTATGAGTTATATCACAACCCACTTCAAACTGAAGTCCATTTTATAGTTAAGGTAATTAAGTGTAATAAACAAAACCCCAGTTTTAAAGTTAATTACAAAATTATTTCATGACAAAATCATCCAATGACTTTCGAACTTCCTCAAAAGTAAAAGCCGAAGTCCCAATGATGGCCTACAGTGTTTCTCTACCTTAGCAGCATCTTAGAATCACTTGGGGGAGCTTTTATAAAATCCTAATGTCTCAGGTGCATCTCCATATCAATTAATCTCTGCAAGCGAGATCCATCCATCAGTATTTTTTAAAGCTCTTCACATAATTCCAATGTGTACCAATGAAAGCCACTAGCCAACAAAGCCTGGCAAGATCTGGCTCTACTCTTACTTCTGGCCTCATCTCCTGCTACTTCCTCCTCTTGCTCACTTCACTTTCCCCAACACTGAATCCCTAACTACTCCCCAAACATACAGTGCATACTTTCACTTCATGGCTTTTGCACTTGTTGCTTTTTTTTTTTTTTTTTTTTTTGAGACAGAATTTCACTGTGTTGCCCAGGCTGGGGGGCAGTGGCGTGATCTGAGCTCACTGCAACCTCTGTCTCCGAGGTTCAAGCAATTCCCTGCCTCAGCCTCCCAAGTAGCTGGGATTACAGACATGTGCCACCACACCCGGCTAATTTTTGTATTTTTAGTAGAGATGGGGTTTCACCATCTTGGCCAGGGTGGTCTTGAACTCCTGACCTCATGATCCACCCGCCTTGGCCTCTCAAAGTGCTGGGATTACAGGCCTAAGCCACCGAGCCCAGCCACAGATTATTTTTATTACTCAAATGTCACCTTCAAAAAGGCCTGCCCTAATCACCTTATTTAAAATTACGACCCCACTCCTCACCTTAGCACTTTGCTGCCTGCTGTATACTTCTCCTTAGCTCTTGCCACGATCCAACATACATTTTACCCAACTTGTTTACTGTGACCTCCACCCTGCCCGCAATGTAAGCTCCATCAAGGCAGAGATCGAATGAATTACATAAATTGTACGTCAAAAAAGGAAGCTACTGAGAGCAAGTTGCAGTAGTTTCAAAGAATACAGTATTTTAGACTGCACCTTGAAGGAACTCATCAGATAAGAGGTATAACAAAAATGCCTCAGGGCCTGCCCTTGTCTCTTATTCACTGCTTTATCCTCAGCAACAAGAACAGTCTTTGGCACACAGTACTATTTAAAAATTGAGAAAAGTGGAAAACCATTCCAGGCAAAGGGGTGGGCCCTAAAGTGGGGATGAACTGGGTATTTCCAAGAGTAAAAAGAAAGCCGAGGCAGGTGGATTGTCTGAGCTCAGGAGTTTGAGACCAGCCTGGGCAACACGGTGAAACCCTATCTCTACTAAAAAATACAAAAAATTAGCCGGGCATGGCAGTGTGTGCCTGTAGTCCCAGCTATTCAGGAGGCTGAGGCAGGAGAATGGCCTGAACCTGCCCGGGGGGTGGAAGCTGCAGTGAGCCGAGATCGTGCCACTGCACTCCTGCCTGGGCGACAGAGCGAGACTCCGTCTCCAAAAAAAAAAAAAAAAAGAAGGTCCATGAACTATAATGAAGTGAAGTAGTGGACAAGGGGATGAGTGATAGGAAATGAGGTCAGGGAGGCAAACAGGGGCCTGATCATTTGGGACTCAGCCAAAGTAGGAAGTATATGGATGTTATTTTAGGCATGATAGGAAACCACTAGAGAGTTTTTCATAGGCAAGTGACCTGATTACTGTTTTAAAGATAGCTCTCAGCCATCCAGAGTGGTTCACGCTTGTAATTCCAAACTTTGGGAGGCCAAGGCGAGAGGATTGCTTTAGCCCAGGAGGTTGAGGCCTCAGTGAGCTGTGATCATGCCACTACACTCCAGCCTGGGCAACAGAGTGAGAAATTTCATGGTTGGTTGGTGCTGAAAATATAGGTTTAGGAATCATCGCCATACAGATACTATTGAAAAAGGATTGGATTCCCAAAGACAGACTACAGATAAACAGGAGGTCAGCAGGGCACGGTGGCTCATGCCTGTAATCCTAGCACTTTGGGAGACCGAGGCTGGTGGATCACAAGGTCAGGAGATCGAGAACATCTTGGCCAACATGGTGAAACCCCATCTCTACTAAAAATAGAAAAATGGGCTGGACTTGGTGGCAGGCGCCTGTAGTAGTCCCAGCTACTCGGGAGGCTGAGGCACAAGAATCGCTTGAACCTGGGAGGCGGAGGTTGCAGTGAGCCGAGATCGTGCCACTGCACTCCAGCCTGGGCAACAAGAGAGAAACTCCAGTCTCAAAAAAAAGAAGAAGGGGGTCGAGGCAAAGTCCTGGAGCAGAGAAATATCAGTCAGTGGAGACAGGAAGAAAACCAAGATCATCTCAGGGATGGAGGATTCATTCAACTATGCTGAATGCTACAGAGAAAGATACCATAACAGAAACAGACATACTGATAAAATTTGGAAATAAGGTCACTGGTAACTTAAAAAATAAGAGCAGTCTCAGTAACATGGTGACAAAGAAGAGTAACTAGGATGATTTACAGTAGACAATTATTTGCACGTAATTATTATAATAAATAACTTTAATTTTTTAAATAAAATTATTTTAAACATTTTGTCAGTTCCCCCATGACTGATTTCCCAGAGGGAGAGAACCATGTCATATTCATCTCTATGTTCTTAGCAAAGTGCTGACACACGGTAGATATTTTAAAAATCTGAATGACTACTCTTTCAGGAAAACGTCTTCTGAGGAAGAACTCTGTACAAAGATAAAACATTGGTTTGGTTCTGCTAAAAATGTATCATCCCAAAATTTGTATAAAAGTGTCCTATCAGATACAAAAATATGGCTCTGAAGCTACCTAGCACAAATACTATTTAGAAAATATACTAATAATTTGGCCGGGCATAGTGGCTCCGGCCTATAATTCCAGCATTTTGGGAGACTGAGGCGGGCAAGCCTCTTGAAGTCAGGAGTTCGAGACCTGCCTGGCCAACATGGTGACACCCTGTCTCTACTAAAAATACAAAAATGAGACGGTCAGTTCTCTTGAAGTCATGGGTTCGAGACCTGCCTGGCCAACATGGAGAAACCCTGTCTCTACTAAAAATACAAAAATTAGCCAGGCATGGTGGTGCACACCTGTAATCCCAGCTACTCTGGAGGCTGAGGCAGGAGAATCACTTGAACCTGGGAGGCAAAGGTTGCAGTGAGCCAAGATAGCTGCACTCCAACCTGGACGACAGAGCAAGACTCTGTCTCAAAAAATAATAAAAAAATAAAAAATTTAATACTGGTCGATTAAAACATATAGACTCCAACCACTGCACTCCAACCTGGACGACAGAGCAAGACTCTGTCTCAAAAATTAATAAAAAAATAAAAAACTTAATACTGGTCGATTAAAACATATAGACTTCTCATATCTCATTAAGAATTTTTCCATATCCTAAATTCTAAAATCAACCATAGTCTGTAATTCAAAAGACTTAACCACCCACTGATTCTTTTCCTGCACAAATGTTCACAGTGCCAGTGTGAAATATCTCAGGATAAGGAAACATTATTTATAGATGTGAGTAATACAATTGTGGCATTTATAAGTATGTATAAATAAAAGTATATTCACCCAAGCTTCTACAAAAATACCCCTAGGTCTTTAAAGTATTCCTTGATTTCAAACATTAGTCATGTAAGAAGAAACATTTATCAAATAATCTTTTCTAAAAGCGTATCTGCTAGATATGCTTTACAAAATCTGTATGTTAAAAGCATAGTTAAGGAAAAATCAAACTACATTAACTCCACTGTTTGATGGAAAAATCAACTTAAATACAATATCCGGTAACTTAGTTCTAACCTTCCTTCTAAGGTTACGTAAGTTCAGCACAAATATATTCAAATAACAGCATGCTTCAAACAAGTTCTAATAGATAGATTACTGAAATTCTTTAAGAATTCTTTACGTTCTCTTGCCACTTGTTCCTATTCCACAGTTACCCAAATCTTGCCATCTAAAATCTCATTACCATTTTTAAATCTCTGAATACTAATTTTCAACAAATTTCCCAGTAGATAAAAATTTTCCAATAGAAAAAAGCAGCAACTTATTTTGAAAACTATTAAATATGCTTTTTAGTAACAACAAAAAATTGATCAAGGGGAGTTGTAACAGAATGGAAGCCTAATAAAAATCAGAATTTGAGAAAAACACAACCCTAGAAGGAACTACAAACCTTCAACTTCCCACTATCATTACAAATAAGATGTTTAATAAAAAACTAAAATGATTAGGGATTATAATGTGCACCTCAAATTACCTTAATACACCCCAAATTCTATTTCTCCCTTTAGTATGTGCAGTTTAAACATCAGGCTACAAAAATCCAAGGTTTACATTAGTAACTTCACATTTCAAAAATAACCATTTATCTTTTCTAAATAACTTCAAATTCAATCCGCCTCCCTTTGGATTTTAAAATATATATATATATACACATATATATAGCATATTGTTTTACACACTGACAAAGTATGTTTCTCCTAAAGTGTAAGTAATTCTAAATATGAAAAACCACCATAGACTACAAAAGGAAAAGATATTAATGCAGAAGTTTACTTCTCAACTTCTTAGTATTCCTAACAAAAGCCTTATGTCATACACAGATATAAGTGTCTGGTACTTGCTTAGTCAAATTCCTACCATCTCTCATACAGCCTAAGGGAAAAGTTAAAGAAATTCATTTGCCATTTAAATGTTTTAAATATTTTAAGTATAACTGGTCTAAAAATGCCTAGATTCTAGATTCAATATAATATGAAAACTAAAATATTACAGGATTACATAGGCATGTCCTAAATATCAGTTTTTATGTTCCTCATCCCTCAACTATTTTAAAGTTCATAACCTATTTAGCATGCCCCCAGCTCTCCTCTTCTTACTGATATGAACAACTGGGTACTGACAGAACCAACTTTTATTTTCTTAATCCTAATCTGTTAAAAAGATTCTAATATTTAACTCTATAAATACATACAAGAATGAGATAACTTAAAAATTTAAATCAATTTTTCTTTGCTCTGAACTTAGAATTCAGATCTTAACTTCCTAGACTTACTGACCTCATTCCTTCACTCATTCATTCAACATACTTACAATATGCCAAGCATGTATGTGTGTTCTAGTAAGTAGGAATATAAAAGCTAATAAAAACAAGATCCCTGCTCAAGAAGCTAAGAATCTAACAGGGAGGTGAGATAAGCTAGAGGACAATTAAAATAATTCAGTGATAAATGCTCTGATATAGGAAAGCACAGAAGGATATATGAGAGCAAACAAGGAAGGTTGTTTCACCCTATCCTGGGATCAGATCCTTTAGATAATGAAAGACTGACTAGTAGACCTTAATTTGATGAGAGATGAGGGTGGGAGCTGAAGAATATGGGTCTCAGTCAGTTGAGTTATTAACTGCAAAGGCCCAAAAGCAAGAAGAGAGTATGGTTCCTTATAGGAACTACAAACAGTTTAATACAACTCATTTTTAGGATCAAGGAACTATAGCTTAGGAAAGTTAAGCAAAAGTCAGATGAGGAAGGACTTTGTTGGCCATACTTAGGAACTTAGACTTCATCTTGAAAGCTTAGGAAGAGCATTAAAGATACAAAGAGGAATGCACAATCACATCAATTCACATGCAGAGTCACATTCATACTTTAGAAAATTACTACTGACAAGAATATTGACGATGAACTGGAGGAGAAAATGGTAGTAATCCCAAGAGCTGCTCCAGCTGCCCAGGGGAAAAATAAAGGCTTGAACCAAGATAAAGGCAGTAAGGACAAAGAGAAATATAGGTTAGAACTCTACTAGCCATTAAGGTAGCCGCTAGCTGCATGTGGCTACTGAGTACTCAAAATGTAGCTAGTCTGAATTAAGATGTGCTGTAAGTGTAAAATATCATATTTTAAAGACTTAGTATGAGAATAAGAATCAAAAATATCTTAATAATTTTATACTGATTGCATGTTGAAATAAAATTTTAGATATCCCAATTACATAAAATATAAAACTAAAGTTAGTTTCACCTGTTTATTTTTACTTTTCAAATGTGGTTATTATGAAAGCTTAATTACATATGTGGCTTGCATCAAATTGCTATTGGACAATGCTAGGTTAGGTATTAAAGACATGAAATGACAGATCTCTGTAACTAACTTGTAGAAGGGTGATAAAATTCAGATTTCTTAATTTAGGCTTGAGCAATTAAGATGAATGGTGAGTACCAATTGTTAAAAGTAGAAATCATCTGAGTTAAGGTGGACTTTGGGAAGACAATGTCTAGGAGGCAGTTATATATATATAAAGGTTAGAAATGCTAGAAACATCTAGGTTAGACAGATAATTAATATCTTAAGTAATCAACATTTAAATGGTATCAAGGCCATAGATATGAATCCAAATAGAGCACACAGAGTAGGAAGCAGGCCAAGAAGTAACACCAACATCCCATCATAATCACCTAAACAAACCTAGGAAAAGCTGAGAGAAAAGAAAATCAAAGAGTTCACAGAAGCATTTCAAAGGAGGTCAACTGTAGCAGCCCCCTCAAGAAGTGGTTAGCTATACCAAATGCTCTGGAGTGGTCAATCTAAGGATACAGAAAAATCTACTTATTGTCACTGGAAACCACTGTCAAAGCTGTATCAATGGAAAGATAGGGGAAGAAGGCAGACTGGAAATAAATAAGCAGAAAAAAAAACTACAGGAGGTGAGTATAAGCAATTTTTTTTAATGCTTATCTTGGAAGAGAAGAACAACAGGATAGCAGCCAGAAAATACAAGGTCAAGAGTTTTAAGCACTTAGAAAAAAAAAAAAAGGGCAGATAGTTCTACTTGTGTGAATGCTAACAGGAAACACCAAGTAGCAGACAAAGTTAAGTAAGGACACAGATAACATTTATGGAATGAAGGACAGGATTTTCCCTAAGTACCAGAGATAAAACAACTTGAAAATCCCAAAAAAAGAGAAGAGAAGTAGGGGATTTTAAGAAGTAAAGATGTGAAACAGCAACCATAAGAATAGAGAGAGAGACTAGCAATACATAACAGCCATCCACGCAATTTTGTCCACCTGGTTAAGGCTGAAGACCATAAATCTTTGACTGTATCCCTGAAGCCATGTGATCTTTTCCTCCAGTAGCAATCCGTAACTTGAGTACAATAAAATTAGCTGTAGGATCATTTGAAACTTGCTCTGCATGAAGGGTACACAAAAGTACAAGATCAAGAGAGCTGATAAATACAGATGAAGCAATTCCGTGAATGAAAATGGAGAGGATCAAGGATGGAAGTCAGGCAGGAAGTAAAGAAGACAGTAAAAAAATAAGTTGCTGGGCACGGTGGCTCATGCCTGTAATCACAGCACTTTGGGAGGCCAAGGTGGGCAGATGACCTGAGGTCAGGAGTTCGAGATCAGCCTGACCAACATGGAGAAACCCCATCTCTACTAAAAATACAAAATTAGCCAGGCGTGGTGGTGCATGCCTGAAATCCCAGCTACTCGGGAAGCTGAAGCAGGAGAATCCCTTGAACCTGCGAGGCGGAGATTGCGGTGAGCCAAGATCGCACCATTGTACTCCAGCCTGGGCAATAAGAGTGAAACTCCGTCTCGAAAAAATAAATAAATATATGTAAGTTGTGGTTAAAATGGACTATACAATTAAGATTTTAGAAGTGGAACGTAAGTTGCAGATGATAGCCCCACAGGGTTATTATTTTTTAATTTTTAATTTTTATATATTTTTTCTTCCCACCCATTCCCCCATAGGGCTATTAAAAGGATGGCTCTCAGATGAGACAGAGAGAGAAAAAAAAGGATGGCTCAAGCACAGTCAAGAAACTGAAGCTAACTTACTGAAAGTGTCTTACATATGGGCCTAAAAATGTCCCAGAATGATGATGGAGCTTGGAGCAGAAAGAAAAATTGAGTGTTAGATGTCATCTTTAATATTAGAACAAAACAGGGGTATGGTAGCTGAAAATTTTAAGAAGGGGTAGAAAACACTGCTGCTAAACAGTAAAATTGTAAGGAAGCAGGGTTCTTTTTGAAGAATGGCCTAGAATCTAGACCAGTGTTGTATCATGGAAATATCAGGTAACCACATATGTAATTATAAATATCCTAGTACAGGGGTCCCCAACTTCCAGGCCACGGACTGGTAGCGGTCTATGGCCTGTTAGGAACTGGGCCGCACAAGAGGAGGTAAGTGGCGGGCAAGCAAGTGAAGCTTTATCTGTATCTCCAGCCTCTCGTATTACCCCCTGAGCTCTGGCACCTGTCAGATCAGTGGCAGCATTAGATTCTCACTGGAGAGTGAACCCTATTGTGAACTGTTCATTCAAGGGATCTAGGTTGCACAATCCTTATGAGAATCTAATGCCTGATGATCTGTCACTGTCTCCCATCACCTCTAGATAGAACCTCATCTCTTAAAAAAAAAAATTTAAATTAATATTAGGCTGAGTGTGGTGGCTCACTCCTGTAATCCTAGCACTTTGGGAGTCTGAGGCGGGTGGACTGCCTGAGCTCAGGAATTCAAGACCACCCTGGGCAACATGGTGAAATCCTGTCTCTACTAAAATACAAAAAATTAGCCGAGTAGTCCCAGCTCCTCAGGAAGCTGAGGCACGAGAATTGCTTGAACCTGGGAGGCAGAGGTTGCAGTGAGCCAGGATGGTGCTTATAGCACTCTAGCCTGGGCGACAGAGCGAGACTCTGTCTCCAAAAATTAAAAAAATAAAATGGGGCCAGGTGCGGTGGTTCACGCCTGTAATCCCAGCACTTTGGGAGGCCGAGGTGGGTGGATCATCTGAGGTCGGTCAGGAGTTCGAGACCAGCCTGGCCAACATAGTGAAACCCTGTCTCTACTAAAAATACAAAAATTAGCCAGGCATGCACCTGTAATCCCAGCTACTCAGGAGGCTGAGGCAGGAGAATCATCTGAACCCCGGAGGTGGAGGTTGCAGTGAGCTACGATCGTGCCACTGCACTCCAACCTGGATGACAGAGTGAGACTCCATTTCAAAATAAAAATAAAAATAATAAAGTGAGTACTAGTGCCCAGTACTAGGTGACGATGTGGAAAAAGAGACACTCTCCTACATGACTTTTGGAATATAAACTTAAACCACTTACCTAAAGGGCAATTTAACCATGTGGACCAAAAACTGAAGTTTTTATTGTCTTAAATTCAACAAATTCCACTTCCAGAAATGGATAGTCTTGAGAACCATACATGATTAAGATAACATAATATTCAACAAAGTACTGCTCATAATAGTAAAAAATTGTAACAATTTTTGATGAGTTCTAAAGACAAGTGAAACTAAAATTGTATTACAGTACCTCTATGTATTAAAATACCAGGCAGCCATTAAAAGTAAGGTTTTAGAAAAATACGTATGGACAGATAATGATATATTGATTAGAAAAACATTCTTAAACACTTGTCACAGGAGAACATCAAAGAAATTGGTGGAGTAAATACTTCAGAAAATTTTGCTTCATTAAAAGCAAGGAGAAAACTGACACAAACTGTTCAAATCAACTTAACTTAAAATTCTGGAAATTAACTAAAAGCTTGCAGGAATCCAGGTAATGCTTATTCAAGAAAAGGGGCTGGGCCTTGGTAAAAACAGCAGCTCTTGCATTTTAACTTGCCCATTCTCATCTCTCTACCTCTACAGTAGCCTTGAAAACCATGAGCACATAATCACAGTAAAAACCAGCAGCCTAGTGGCAACTACAAAAAAAACAGAACAATCACAGAATGCCTTCAAAGCCTCACTCTCAAAGTGCTGTCATTATTTGATGTGTCTGGTAGTTCCTAAAGGCCCACTCACAAGTGACCACTAAGATAACCAAGCAGCAACTTCAGTGACAACATATGGCAAAAATTAACTTCACAGAATTAGCACGAAAAGCAACTAAGCAAATAACAAAAAGCAACAACAATAAACCCTGCAGGGAAGGGAGAATCTGATTTCCAGAGCTGCCACACTGTATTATTTGAAATATTTAAAATGTCTAGTATTCAAGAGAAAATTATGAGCCTTGCAAAAAAAACTCAAAACTGCATGGCCCATATACAGGGGAAAAAAGCAACAGTCCCTGAGAAAGCCCAGACATTAAACAAATAATTTAAACCTGCTATTTTAGATATGTTCAAAGAACTAAAGAAAAGTCTAATAAATTGTCAAGTATGAAAACAATGTTCATCAAATAGATAATATAAAAAAAGATAATTTTTTTAAAATCCCGGAGTTAAAAAATATAATAAATGAAAGTATTCACTAGAGAAGCTCAACGAAAGATTGCAGCTTGCAGAAAAAAGAATCACCAAACCTGAAAATGGGTTAAATAACATTAACCAGTTTAAGTAAAGAAAGAAAAATGAACAGAGCCAGAGACCTACAGAACAAAATCAAACATGAAGTAGAGGAGGGAAGGAGAAAAGGGGTGGGTTTAGGAAGGAAGGGGCAGAATGTATATTTGAAGAAACAGAACTGAAAACTTCCCAAATTTGAAGAAAAACATTAGTGTCAACATCAAAAGCTCAACAAACTGAATTAAGATAAAATCAAAGAGACCCACACATAACCAAACTGTCAAAAACCAAAAACAGAGAATCTTAAAAGTAGCTTATGAGAAGCAACTATATGTATAAGAGACTATAAATAAGAACAATAGCTGACATCTTATCAGAAAGCAAAAGGATAACATATTCCAAATGTTGAAAGAAAGACTGTCAAACAAGTGAGCTATGATGGTGCCACTGCACTCCAGCCTGAGTGACAGAGACCCTGTCTCAAAAAAAAAAAAAAAAAGACAAGATGTAGAAAACAGCAAAATTAAAGGTGTAAATCATATCACTACTTAGATTAAATGTAACTAGATTAATGTATTTTACTGTTTCAGGTATAATAGGACTCCAATCAAAAGGTAAAGAATGGCTATGTGGATTTTTAAAAGTAAGATCCAACTGTGGTGCCCACATGAGACATGTTTTAGAATCACAAACACAAACAGATTGAAAAAAAAGGACAGGAAACAAGAGAGAGCTGAAGTAGCTACACTAATATCGGAAAACACAGACTTAAAAGACATATTGTTACCACAAAGAAGGATATTTTATACTGATTGAAGGACCAATCCACTGAGAAGATAGAACAATTTTAAGAACGTATGTCTCTAACAAAAGAGTCCCCAAATTGCACAAAGCTAAGAAAATGAAAGGTAAAAATAAAACAATTGAACAGTAATAGCTGACCTTCAACATCCTACTTTCAATAATGGGTAAAACAACTAGACAGATGATAAAGAAGCAGAAGACTCAACAACACTATAAACCAACTAGACCTAACACATAGCTATACAACATTCCACCCAAAAACAGCAAAACACATTCTTCTCAAGTGCACATGGAATATTGTCCAGAAGAGACCATATGTTAGATCACAAAATTTAAATGGGTTGAAAATCATACAAAGTGTATTTTTCATCCACTAGAGAATGAAGTTAGAAATCAACTGCAGAGAAAAATTTGGAAAATTCACACATTTGTGAAAATTAAACACTACACTCTTTAATAATCAATGGGTCAAAAACTAAATCACAAGGGATACTGGAAAATACTTTGAGATGAATGAAACTAAAAACACAACATGCCAAAATGTATTGAATGCAGCTAAATCAGTGCTTTGAAGGAAACTTACAGCTGTAAATGCCTATATTAAAAAGAAAGATCTCATATCATAACCTTCCATCTCAAGAAACTAGAAAAAGAACAAACTAAACCCAAAACAGGAAAAACAAGATAAGGAAATGATTATTTGAGCAGAAATAAATGAAATACATAAAATAGAAACATTAACAAAACCGTAAGTTGGTTCACTGAAAAGATCAACAAAATTGACAAAACCTTAGTTAAACTGGCCAAGAAAAAAAAAAACCAGAACACTCAAATTACTAAAATCAGGAATGAAAGAAGGGAAATCACTACCAACCTTTCAGAAATAAAAAGGAACCTATGAACAATTAATTCCATGCTGACAACAGATCAGATAAGAACCTAGAGGAAATGCAAAAATCCCTAGAAAGACGTAAACTACCAAAACTGACACAAGAAGAAACAGAAAATCTGAATAGTCCTATAATAGATTAATAACAAAAAATAACTAACACACACACACACCCCCCAAAAAAGCAAAAACACAACTTTACACAAAGCCCATGCCCAGATGTCTTCACTGGTAAATTCTACCAAATGTTTAAAGGTTGTACAATCCTTCAAAAACTAGTCCAAGAAATAGAAGAAGATTAAATACTTCCCAACTCGTTTTATGAGGCCAGTTTTACTCTGATACCAAAACCAAACACATCGAGTAAAAACAACCAACCAACATCTTATATAGATGCAAAAAAAAATCAAGAAAGTACTAGCAAACCAAATCTAGCAATAAAAAGGGATTATACACCACAACCAATGGGATATATCCCAGAATGAATATGTTGGTTTTACATATGAAAATTAATCAGTGTAATACACTAAATTAAAACCCACACACAACAAACACATAATAATCTCAGTAGACACAGAAAACACATTTGACAAAAATTCAACACTCTTTGACGATAAACACACTTAACAAACTAGACATACAAGGGAACCTCAACCTCACAAAGCACATCTCAGAAAACCCACAATGATGAAAGAGTGAATGCTTTCACTCTAAAATCAAGAACAAGACAAAGATGTCTATCATTGCCACTCCTAATCAACACAGTTCTGGAGGTTCCAGAAGAGGCATTTGGTAAAATAAAGAAATAAAATGCATCCAGATTGTAAAGTAATGTAAGTAGTATTTGCAGGTGATATGATCTTATAAATAAAAAATCCAAAAGAATCCACTAAAAAAAAAACACTACAGGAACTAACAAAGTTGCATGATATAAGATCAATAAACAAAAATCAATTGCATTTCTATTAAAAAGTTAAGAAAAAATTCCATCTGCGATAGCATCAAAAATAAAATACCTAGAAATAAATTTAACAAAAAGAAATGTAAGTCTTATACATGAGAACTATAAAAATGTTGTTCATAAAAACTGAAGACCTAAATAAACAGAAGATATTTTGCATTAATAGAATGGAAGACTCAATATTGTTAAGACGACAATACTCTTCAAATTGATATACAAGTTCAACACCATGGCTATCAACATCCTTGTTGGCCTACTTGCAGAAATTAGCAAACTGAGCCTATAGTTCAGATGGAAATTCAAGGCAACCAGAATAACCAAAACAATTTTGAAACAGAACAAAGTTGGAAGACTCACACTCCCTAATTTCAAAACTTACTGCAAAGTTAGTCATCAAAACAGTGTGGTACTGCCATTAAGGACATATAGATCAATAAGAGACAAATGAGAAACCAGAAAAAAACTCTTACATTTATGGCCAATTATTTTCACAGAAGTTGTCAAGACGACACAATGGAAAAAGACTAGTCTTTTCAACAATGAGTGATGATACTGGATAGCCACATACAAAAGAATAACTCCTATCTCACACCACACACAAAAATTAACTCAAAATGGATCAAAAACCTAAACATAAAGGTCTAAAACTATAAAACTCTTAGAAAACATAGGGATATATTTTCATGACCTTGGATTAGAAATGCTTTCTTGACTATGACATCAAAAGCACGTGCAATAAGTAGATAAACTGGACTTCATCAAAATTAAAAATGCTTGTACTTCACAGAACACTATCAAGAATGTAAAAAAAAAATCTGTGGAATTGTAGGAACTACTTGCAAGTCTTCTATACGATAAAGGACTTGTATCCAGAATCTATAAAGAATTCTTACAACTGAACAGTAATAAGACAACTTCATTAAAAACTCAGCAAAGCATTTTAATAGACATTCCTGCAGAGAAGGTGTACAAATTGCCAATAAGCACATGAAAAGATGTTCAACATCATTAGGGAAATGCAAATTAAAACCACAATGATACCAGCTCACACCCAGTAGCATAGTTTTAAAACACAGGCAATAACAAGTGTGCACAAGAATGTGGAAAAATTGGAACTCTCATACACTGCTGGTAGAAATGTAAAATAAGGCAGCTGCTTCAGCAGTTACGCAGTTCTTCATAGACTTAAACTAAAGTTACACTATGATGCAGCAATTCTATCCTTAGATATATATCCAAGGAAATTGAAAACTATAGGTCCACACAAAAGCTTGTACTCGAAACATTCACAGCAGCATTATCCATAATAGTCAAAAAGTACAAAACAACCCAAATATCAACTAATGAATGGATACATGAAATATGGTAGTATATATACAACAGAATAATATCCAGCAATAAAATGGAATGAAGTACTACTGAGACATGCTACAACACAGACAAAACTTGAAAATACTGCTAAGTGAAAGATGCCAGTCACAAAAGGTCACATTATATGATTCCATTTATATAAAATGTCCAAGATAGACAAATCCATAGAAACGGAAAGTAAATTAGTGGTTGCCAGGACAAGGGAAGAGGAGGGATGGGGACTGGTCATTAATGGCTGCAAAGTTTCACTTGGGGCTGATGAAAATGTCCTAAAAGTAGACAGTGACAATGGTTGCACAACCCTGAATACACGAAAAACTACAAAATCACACTTTCAAGGGGTGTATTTTATGGCATGTAAATTATCTCAATAAATCTGTGATAAAAACAAGCATGTACTGTACACTACCCTTCATACATAAATTGTTATATCTCCTTTCTCACACGTATCTTCTCATATGTGCAAAAAAACACTCACAAAAAATCAATCAGAAACTGACGAGATCCATTACCTCTATCGATGTGTGGGAAAGTGGTAGAAAAAAGGAGAATGAGAACAGGGTAAAAGAAAGGTGGGAGGAATACTAAGTCTATTAACACCATGGCAATTTTCCATATATTCCCATTAAAAAAACAAAATCAGCCAGGATGTGAAAAGAAATAGTAACAAGTAAAACTAATTGTATTTCCGAAGAATAACATGAAGACACTGAAGGGGGTGGAACAGAAACGAATATAACTAACTTTGGAAAAAAGCATTTTGATTAGCATAAGGTATTAGTATAGTATATTAACTAACAGTATTGGCACTGCATAAAGCTAAAGACAAAAAAAGCATACACAAATGTTATACTCTAGCAAGTAAGCATATTACATAGTTCTGAAGTTACATCTATGTGTACAATAGATTTTTTCCAAGTATGTAAATAAATTGTAGATGAAAGCCAGGTTTCTCAATGTTGAAGAAAGGAGTTACAAGGAAAAGAGAAAGGCTAGATTGAACTCTGCGTTAACAGATTGGAATCGATGTACCAGTATAAATTCACGGTTTTTAGTATACATATGCACATATTTTTACACACATATACAGAAATACAGATGTATATATATAAATTCATATATTGCCTACCTCTGTCTGCTCAAAACATCTACTAGAAGCAGTGACACCCCAATAACAATGAGCACTTCTGGTGCCCAGATCTTGGTTCCTAATTACTACTCTCAAAAAAAGGTTGCTGGACTCCTTGTCAACGGTTGATTCCAAGGCTTAGGCAGGGAAAATACAAGATGAACTAGAAAGTAAAGATGTACCCCTAAAAATGATGGGTACATACTGAAAGGATGAACAAGAGCCACCTGAAAGGCTCTCAATGGACAACTCAACAGTAAAACAATGAAAAAATCAATATATAACCAAACTGATGAATAAATAAAAGAGCTCTTCCTTACAATAGAATCCCAGCTTTTTTTTTTTTTTTTTTTTTTTGAGACGGAGTCTCGCTCTGTTGCCCAGGCTGGAGTGCACTGGCACGATCTCAGCTCACCGCAAGCTCCGCCTCCCAGGTTTACACCATTCTCCTGCCTCGGCCTCCAGAGTAGCTGGGACTACAGGCGCCCACTACCATGCCCGGCTAATTTTTTGTATTTTTAGTAGAGATGGGGTTTCACCGTGTTAGCCAGGATTGTCTCGATCTCCTGACCTCATGATCCACCTGCCTCGGCCTCCCAAAGTGCTGGGATTACAGGCACAAGCCACCACTCCCAGTCAGAATCCCAGCTTTAAAACGTAGCATCATGTAAAGAGAAAATCGCCAGTAACACAAACAGCACAGTAATAACTGCCATAGGCAAGAATCATTGATGAGATACTAAAGTTAGTGGGTAAAAGTGTAATGAGAAATAGTTCATTTGCACAGTCCAACAAAAAACTAGTACCTAAAATATAAAAAAAACCCTTACAATTCATTAAGACAAATAACCCAATTTAAAAATGGACCAAAGATTTCAATGGACCACCAAAGGTGACAAACAGATGGCAAATAAGCACAGGAGATCCTCAACATCATTAGTCATTAGGAAAATACAAATTAAAATTACAGTAAGTTATCTCTACAAATCTGTAAGAATGAGTAAAATTAAAAGCAGTGACCATTCCAGGTGTTGGTGAGCACATGGAACAACGTGAATTCTTATTCACTGGGGGTGAAAATTTAAAATATTACTAATATATTGCAAAATAATTTTGCAATTTAAAAATTAAACATACACCTACCATATTACTTACCCCAAGAATTTACCAAAGAGAAATAAAAGGTTGTGCCACTACCATTACAGCTTTTTTAAGTTTACAGAAAAAGCATGAAAGAAAACACTCTCCAACTTTTAACAGTTTCCTCAGTGACCAGCACATAGCAGGTACAAAACATGTATTTGTTAAATGAATGAACTTGCTGAAGTTCTAAACTAATGACTTAGCAGCAATACTACCAATAGTTAACATCAATGTTACAGTAATATAATATCAATACATTATTGATGTAATGAACTTAATGTCAATACTACAACTGATAGTCTCTTATTTCAAAGAGTTCAAAAGCACCGATACACTACCGAACGTGAAATGACCAATATTCCAAGTTACTCATCATGTCATAGTTGGTAAAAGCTTCTCAGAATGGGTAGTTTTGATATGAGCCTTAACAGATGATAGGACTTCAAGGCAGGTACAAACACCATAAGCAGAAGCAAGAATACTAATATTGGCTGAGTGCAGTGGCTCACTCCTGTAATCTTGGCACTTTAGGAGGCTGAGGCAGGCAGAGCACCTGAGCTCAGGAGTTTGAGACCAGCTTGGTCAACATGGCAAAACCCCATGCCTACAAAAACACAAAAAAATTAGCCAGGCGTGGTGGCACACACCTGTAATCCCAGCTATTGGGGAGGCCAGTAGCTGAACCCAGGAGAGGATGAGAATCGCTTGAACCCAGGAGGTAGAGGTTGCAACAGTGAGCGGAGATCATGCCACTGCACTCCAGTCTGGGTGACAGAGCGAGACTCTTTCCAGAAAAAAAAAAAGAAGGAATACTGAATATTACTCATTAAAAGTAGGAAAAGGTCAAACCAAGGAGGTGATAAAATGATGGCCTAAAAGTTTTTAATATATAAAAGATTCATAAGGCAGTATACGTACAGCTAGCTAGAAATCTGAATTCTAGTTATCTGCTGTAACTTATTTGTGTTCTGGTGGGTAAATTATACAATCTTTCTGAGAACTGTGTTCTGGCGGGTAAGTTACATAATCTTTCTGAGCCTTAGATTGGGATAACGTCTTTATGAGGTTATTTGTAAGGTGTATATACAAAACAATTAACACAAAGGGTTTGGCACTTCACATACAGTAAGTACAATAAATGACAGTTGTTACAGTGGTTGCGCTACAGATGATAGTTATTATTAAGGCCTCTGGACTTATATCTTGCAAAGTCATTCCCAAACCTGGCTATAATCAGAAGAATATGGGGAGCTTTTGATTAAAAATAGAAATCTACGCCCCAGTCTAGAAGTAGGGAATTAGAATCTTGCTGATAAGAGCCCAAGAAACAGTATTTTTAACAAGAGCTCTAGAAGCCAATACTATAAATAATAGACAGATACTTATTTTACTATAATAGGTAAGTTATTTTGTAAAAGTAGTGTTTTAGGTATAGTAATCTGAAAAGATTTATTTATTAAATGAAGTGGGAAGAGACTGGAAGTCATAAGAACAACGAGGAAACTAACCTACCGGGGGAAAAAGGTCCTTTGTTTACCTTAGCTAGATTCTAATTGTTAAATGAAATCCACTACCAACCAACCAGAACTAGAATACACATCCTTCAATTAGAAAGCAATGGAGCCTCCCAAAACTTTCAACACAGATTCAAATAAAAGATGTTTCCATTAAGCATAAAACCCCCATTCCCTTGATATTTCCCTTAACCCTGGCCAGTACTAATGTTGATGGTGCATTTATATCATATATCGTGCTATATTTGCATGTCTGTAGTATTATTTCTGCATTTCCTCTGTGTTGACCACATGTTTAGCTTTCAAAAAGGGGCTTCAACTTTTCAGCAAATCCAAAACTATGCCAAAATTAAAAAAAAAAAAAATGGGGGGGAAAGAGACGTGGGGCCTGTGTCTATGTAATTACCTCTCTAACAGCACAGCACCATGCACTAACACAAACAAGTATTTTTGATGGGTCTACTTGCCAGCTAAGTCATTCTAGTTATCTTTTTCAGCCACAGTTGAAGCTGAGTTAGCCATCTCCCTAAAAACTGTTTTGTTTTTTTTTTTTTTGAGACAGAGTCTTATTCTGTGACCAGGCTGGAGTGCAGTGGCTTGATCTTGGCTCACGGCAACCTCTGCCTCCTAGGTTCAAGCAATTCTCCTGCCTCAGCCTCCTGAGTAACTGGGATTACAGGCACCAACCACCACACCTGACTAATTTTTTTGTTTGTTTTTTTTTTTATTTTTGAAACGTTCAAGCAATTCTCCTGTCTCAGCCTCCCGAGTAATTGGGATTATAGGCACCTGCCACCGCGCCAGGCTAATTTTTGTATTTTTAGTAGAGACAGGGTTTCACCTTCTCGGCCAGGCTGGTCTTGAACTCCTGACCTCATGATCCACCCGCCTCGGCCTCCTGAAGTGCTGGGATTACAGGCATGAGCCACCGCGCCCAGCCTTAATTTTTGTATTTTTAGTAGAACAGGGTTTCACCATGTTGGCCAGACTGGTCTCGAACTCCTGACCTCAAGTGATCAGCCCGCCTCGACCTCCCAAAGTGCTGGGATTACAGATGTGAACCACTGCCACCATGCCCGCCTCTTAATAAGCAAGCTTCTAAGCCCCACCTCCCACCTGGTGAGTTATAGTCTCCAAGCATGTTAAACATTAGAAATGTTTCCAATGCTGGTCCAGGATTTAGGACCACTAATACACCCCTAATTACAACCTTAAAATATATATATATATTTAGAAAGAATATAAATTAACTTACAATGACTGAAATAATTTATTTTTCCCCTTGTGGTTAATTTGTTTAAATTAATCATAAAAGAAACCGAGTTTATATACTAAACTTTTATTATTAAAAATACTTTAAAATGTTAATATTTGAGAGTACATTAGTTTCTGGAAAATTTTTCCTTGTATAGCTCACCTCATACCCCAAAATGCTACATGTAATAAATAAGGTGGTACTCTCATTTAAAAAAAAAAAAAAAATATATATATATATATATATAAACGGAAAGAACTAAGATAAAATTACTAAGAGAATTTTGCCTCCTCTTACACAAATAATGATCTCACTCAAAATATTTACTGTATCCTCTAAAACTGAAGGACAATACATACCAAAATCTTCCTCAAAAGAAAGAACTCGGCTGGGCACAGTGGCTCACGCCTGTAATCCCAGCACTTTAGGAGGCCAAGGTGGGCAGATTGCCTCAGGTCAGGAGTTCGAGACCAGTCTGGCCAACATGGTGAAACCCTGTCTCTACTAAAAATACAAAAAAATTAGCCAGGCGTGGTGGGGTGCACCTGTAATCCCAGCTACTCGGGAGGCTGAGGCAGAGGAATTGCTTGAACCAGGGAGGTGGAGGTTGCAGTGAGCCTCTGTCTCACCACTGCACTCCAGCCTGGGCGAAAGAGCGAGCCTCTGTCTCAAAAAAAAAAAAAAAAAGAACTCATTAACTCATTACAATCTGAAGGGACAATAAGAATATATAAGGATACAAAATGTCACTCCTGCAAAGAAACACTAGCATAACCCTGAGTCTGAAACAAATGCTGCTGTGAAACGTACCAGCAGAAATTTTAAATAAGTAAACATCTGGCTGTGTGTGGTGGCTCACGCCTGTAATCCCAGCACTTTGGGAGGCCAAGGCGGGCGGATCATGAGGTCAGGAGATTGAGACCATCCTGGCTAACACGGAAACCCGGTCTCTACTAAAAATACAAAAAATTAGCCGGGCGTGGTGGCAGGCACCTGTAGTCCCAGCTACTCGGGAGGCTGAGGCAGGAGAATGGCGTTAACCCAGGAGGTGGAGCTGGCAATGAGCTGAGATCGCGCCACTGAACTCTAGCCTGGGCGACAGAGCAAGACTCCATCTCAAAAAAAAAAAAAAAAGGAAACATTTTAGTACTACCCAAGAAACTAGAGACCTCAGTCTATATATGAAGGACAAGGAAGTTTCACACAAATCACTTTATTCTAATTTCCTTCAACTCTGTTCACAAACTCACTTACTAAACATAAAAATTCAAAGCACAAATGAATACATTTATAATTATCGGAAAATGTTTATTTTCTATCCTAGATGTCTTCCTAGTATTGAGACCCTACAAGACATGTCCACTTGGATGTCCCCCAGGCCTCTCAATTTCATGTTTCAAATTACCTATTTCAAGAAATAGCATCTACTCATCTACCCATTCACTCAAGTCAGAAAGCTCAAATATTCTGGACTCATTACTCACCACCCACATCTTCCCTAATACCCTACAACCATCCCCCTCATGTCCTTTCCCATTGCCCTGCTTCTGACCAATTTTTAGTCCTAAACTGCTACATTAAATTCCTTCAATTTAATGGCTTCAACCTGGTGCCCTGTCAACTCTCAACAGAGAGAATTATCATCACGATTCTTACGATTACCACTTTTCTTTTAAAGCCTTCAATAAAGACTTTTAAATTCTCAGCACAGCAATACGAGTTGCCTACTTACTTCTTCTAACCTCATAACCTGATACTAACATAATTTCTCAGTCTAGAATAATTATCTTTACTCCTTCACCTCCTTTACCTAATCACTCCCACCGACTTTTAAAGATTCACCTTCTCCAGCATGGAAAAGTATCCTGCTTTGAACTTTCACTGTATGCTCTACATACCTTTATATTGTATCACAAATTTTTTATTAAATGTAAGCCAGTTATGGAGACACAAAGGTGAACAAAACACAGTCCTAGACTTTAAGCACAGTGGAGGCAGAAAAATAAAGTCAACTGCAATATAGTCTGATAACTATTTTTAAGCTGAGGTGCTCAGTGTTTATTACATGCCAGGCATCATGCTAAGGATTTGTCATGTACTATCTCATTTACTTCTCCAGTAACCTTATGATTCCCAAAATAGAAGGAAAAATAGAAGTTCTGTTATTGGCCAAAGGTTCAGTTAAGCTTTAGAACTGAGATATGAATCCAAGTCTGACTCTAGACCTGAAACTCTTAATCACCATGCCTCTATTTCTACTGCCACAGCATTTAATTCAGTTTCCCCAGTGGCCAGCACACAGCAAGTACAAAACGTGTATTTGTTAAATGAATGAACTTGATTGTTGAAGTTCTAAACTAATGACTTAACAGCAATATTACCAATACTTAACATCAATGTTAAGATAATATAACATCAATACATTACGATATAATGACAATGTCAATACTACAACTTTTAAGTGGTAGTCTCCTGCTTCAAAGAGTTCAAAAACTAACAGTGTATTTGTTAGATACATTAACAAATGTGAAAAGATTAATATCCCAAGTGACTCATCATGTCATAGTTGGTAACAGCAAAACACTGGAAATTAATGTCTATCAGAGGCAGACATGTTAAACAAATCATAATATATCCCATATCATGATCTATCCATATGCTATGGTCTTAATGTGTTCTCCTAAAATTTGTAGGTTGATCCTTATCACTAGTAACGGTATTAATAGGATTAATGACCTTATAAAAGAGATGCAAGGGAGCTGCTTGACCCTTTTGCTCCTTCTACCATGTTAGGGCACAGCATTTGTTCCCTCCAAAGGAAGTAGCATTTAAGTGTCATCTTGGAAGCAGAGACGCCAAACCTGCTGGCACTGTGATCTTGGACTTCCTAGCTTCCAGAATGGTAGGAAATAGATTTCTGTTCCTTATAAATTACCCAGTCTCAGGTATTTTGTTGGAGCAGCACAAACAGACTGAGATATCATGTAACGGTTATGCAGCTGTATAAAAGAATAAAAATGCTCTTTATGTACTGATACAGAATAACCCAAATTACACTCATTGGAAAGAAACATGTGGGAAATAATGTGTCTTATGCTACCAAGGGTGGGGGCAGGAAGGATATATGTTTTTAACTTCCATATGCAAAAAACACCTTTGGAAGAACATACAAGAAACTGTTAACACAGGGTGCCTGAGGAGTAGGAAACTGGGTGACTTGGGGGTAGAAGTAAGAAGGAGATTTCACTGTTTACCTCTCTGTTTAAACTTTTGAATTTTGAACCAAGTGATTATATTACCTATTAAAAAAAAAAAAAAAAACCCAGGCCGGGTGCGGTGGCTCACACCTGTGATTCCAGCACTTTAGGAAGCCAAGGCTGGAAGATCACGAGGTCAGGAGAGACCAGCCTGACCAACATGGTGAAACCCTGTCTCTACTAAAAATACAAAAAATTAGCCAGGCGTGGTGGCACACGCCTGTAATCCCAACTACTCAGGAGGCTGAGGAAGGAGAATCGCTTGAACCCAGGAGGCAGAGGTTGCAGTGAGCCAGGATCATGCCACTAGCCTGGGTGACAGAGCAAGACTCCACCTCAAAAAAAACAAAACAACAACAAAAAACTTTCCAATAAATTTTTTAAAAAGCAATCAGGCGCGGTGGCTCACACCTGTAATCCCATCACTTTGGGAGGCCAAGGCAGGTGGATCACCTGAGGTCTAGAGTTCGAGACCAGCCTGACCAATGTGGAGAAACCCCGTCTCCACTAAAATACAAAAATTGGCCAGGCACAGTGGCTCACGCCTGTAATCCCAGCACTTTGGGAGGCCAAGGCGGGCGGATCATGAGGTCAGGAGATCGAGACCATCCTGGCCAACACCATGAAACCCCGTCTCTACTAAAAATACAAAAAATTAGCTGGGCGTGGTGGCGGGCACCTGTAATCCCAGCTATTCAGGAGGCTGAGGCAGGAGAATGGTGTGAACCCGGGAGGCGGAACTTGCAGCGAGCCGAGATGGCACCACTGCACTCCAGCCTGGGCTAGAGAGACTCCATCTAAAAATATATATATATATCGGCCGGGCGCGGTGGCTCACGCTTGTAATCCCAG